>NC_062286.1:126359687-126662717 GCF_902655055.1 Lutra lutra | reverse complement strand
CCTTTCCTTGGCATAGGCCACAGTTTGCAATTCTTCTGTTTAACCCCCCTTCATGTAAAGGGTCCAGCTCTACTGCTGTCAATCCTGCCTGCCCCATAGCATCTCCTAGAGAAATTTAAAACTGTTGATGCCAAGGTCCTTTGTGTCTGGAGCATTTGATTCAGTTAGTTCGGGTAGGGTGCAGGCATATACTTTTTAAAAGGTCTTCAAGGGCATTCTGTGCTCTGGAGTCTGGGCCCAGCCCCACAGTCTGGCAGCTTCCCCGGGAGGCTGTCTGCACTCTCTCCAGCAGAACTGGTCACTCCCAAATTTGTGTTCCACAAGGACTTGGTTCCTTGCTATTTCCATCAGTGTCTCTGTTTGTCCCCAAAGTCAGGAGCTGGGTTAGAAACACCAGGAGCAGCTGGACGCGTGTCAGTCATAATCATTTTCCTGCTGTCGTTATAGCCCTCCGCTCTCTAGGAAAAACAAGGGCCCCGTGGCCGAGAAGTCACTGCCATGTGCATTTCACCCATCTGTTCAAGAAGGAACGTGCTCACATTTGATTTTTTAATTTTCAGGAAACCAAAAAGACAACACTAACACTTCTGACAAGAGGCAGTGACCTTGAATAGGTCTTTCCTTATGTTTACCTTGGAGGTCACCAAGATGGCAGAGACCATGTCTGTAAACAGTTTTACAGTGGGTCCAGAGAAGGGAGAAAATACATCAACCATTTGTTTTGGGTTTAAAGAAAAAAAAAATTAAATTTTTTTTTTTTTTTTAATGAACTGACCATGTTGGTAACCTTGTTAGAACTCCTAGAGGTTGAGACCTTCACAGGATGGGCTGGAAACCATGTGCAGAAAGGCAGGAATAAGTGGGAGGCCTAACGTAAGAAGCTGACTTGCCCCTCCCCCAAGGGGATTAGGGCAAGGAGAGCAGGGTGTAGTGAGAGGGGAGGGTGCTGAGCTATGAAGGAAGCTTCTGGAGCATCACGCTATAGGCAGGCAGGACTCCACACACTTTATTCTATCATTCCTGCCTGCTGATGCAGTTATGCGTTTCCTCCACTTGGGGTCATCTAGTCGTGAGTGAGGTCTTTCAACAGTGCTCCGGTCCTTCCAGGACATCTCCCTGTATTCTAAGTGACTTGTCCAAGTTCTTGGCGCATCATGGCGTGCACATTCATGCACCGGCTGAGATGAGACCATGAGGAAGTAGAGGCAGCGGAGAACACTTGGTGAAGTGAGTCCCATCTATCCTTCCAACAACACTGCCCCCTGGCACGCAAACCTTCTCTTGGCCTCCGTGTCCTCAGCTAAGGAATGGCAATGACCGTAAAGAACCCATACCATTTTAGGGGAGGATGAAATGAGGTGGTTTTTATGTGAGGCCCCCTCACAGTGCCTGGCACATAGTGAGTGCCCCCTATTTGCATTTCTGAAGATTGCATCTTCAGACCGACCCCCTGCTTCTGCATTGCGCCCAGTTCCCTCACCCCTACATCTTCCCTCCCCTTCCATGCAGCATCTCGTTCTCAGGAGCAGAATCTCATCAGCTGTTCTGCCTGCCTTTACCCAGTACCCAGCCCAGTGCTTGGACCACAGCACAGCTTAGAGCGTGTTTAAGAAACAGACAGGTCCTTCCTGGAGGGGCCCTCCGAGGGAAATCATCTCCTTCTGTTCTCCCTGCCTGTCTTGCCCCATCCTTTGCAGCCCAGGCTAGAAAGGTTGCTTGTTCTTCACAAGGTGACCCACGGTCCATGGTGGCCAGACCCTTGCTACAAAGGCAGAAGGGTCACTCTGCCACGTCAAACAGAAACCAAAATTTAAATGGTTATTTAACCCTTGAAGAACCCTAAGCTCAGAGAAGTGAAGCTAGTTGCTCACACCACACAGCTGTTTGGATCATTCATTCAGACATGCGAGGGGAAGCCACATGGAACAAAACCCAGGTAAGATCCTTGCCCTTGCGGAGCTTAAAGTCTACTACGAGAGTCAGCAGATTTTCTCCATGAAGCAGCAGAGAGTAATGTTTTACATGGTATGAGCCATACTCTCTCTGCCATGACTTAACCCCCCACCCCCGTAGCATGGAAGCAGCCACAGTGATCCGTGGCTAAATGGCGTGGCTGTGCTCCCAGAGACCTCTGTGTATCAGCACGCATGGTGACACACACTTGGCTTCCGGGCTTTACTTTTTCAACCCTTGGGCTAGTGGAAAAGGGACTCATGAAAGAAACAGTTGCATGGCTTGTTGTAAAGTCAGTGGTTCAAAGGAAAGAGATGTTCTTCTGGGAACATAAAAAAGGAGGCCGGGAGAGTTGGAGAAGGCACTCATGAAAAGTGTCATTTGCAGGGGGAGGGTGCCATATTTTTGTGTGTGTGTATAAATATATACACACAAATACATATATACATATATAAAATATATCTATATATTTAATTTCAGTATAGTTAACATACAATGTTACATGTTGCAGGTGTACAAGACAGTGATTCAACATTTCTGTACATCAGTCACTGTTCATTGTGATAACTGTCCTCTTAATCCCCTTCACCTCTTTCACCCATCCTCCCACCACCTCCCTTCTGGTGTCCGTTAATTGGTTGAAGTGTCATTTTAAGGGAGGTCTAGGGATGAGCAGTCATTAATTAGGTAAAAAGAAGGCATGGGAAGGATATAAGTGTTCTCAGCAGACAGAATAGTTGGTACAAAGGCCCTGTGGCCAATGGAACCATAGCTCTTTTTAGACACTGGAATAGAGCTTTGGAACATAAGAGGGAGGGCACGGGAGGCCAGCTCATGCAGAGAGCTGTTGAAAACCACAGGGTAAGAATGTGCTTTAAAGGGGGCACCTGGGTGGCTCAATGGGTTAAAGCCTCTGCTTTCGGCTCAGGTCATGATCTCAGGGTCCTGGGATTGAGCCCTGCATCAGGCTCTCTGCTCAGCAGGGAGCCTGCTTCCTCCTCTCTCTCTCTGCCTGCCTCTCTGCCTACTTGTGATCTCTCTCTCTGTCAAATAAATAAAATCTTAAAAAAAAAAAAAAGAATGTGCTCTAGATCCCAGGAGCAATGGGAAACCACTGCTTTTTGATTCTAAGGGGTAACATGACTGGATTCTCCTTATAAAGTCCTCACTCTGGCTTCTGGCTGGGAATCTCCCTGACAGTGATCAAAAGAGACCCGGCTTGACAGGCAGCTTGGCACCCTTTCCCCCACTAACTCTTTACTTTATGTTTCCTATTCTAACAAATCCTACCCTTCCTCTAGTTCCAAAGATTCACATTGCATTATGCATTTTATGGCCACAGCTCCATCCCATTCCAATTTTCTCACCTCCTGGCTTTCCCTCCCCAGCCCGGTCCCCCACTAACTTCGTAAAACTCGCAAGTTAAATTTTTCAAAGACTGTTTCTGACAAAGTAGTGGGAATTAGATTTGGTGAAGCCCTTCATAAAAAATTGAAGACACGCTATATTAACATACATTGATTTATTCATAGTGTTTCATTACAAGTAAGTGAGGATCCTGTAATACCAGGAAAGGTTAGGAGAGCAGGGGAGCACGGTATATTATATTGACAGCTCGGTGGAAATTGAGTCGCTTTTGGATTGAATTTGGAGCGCAGGAAAGGAATTGGCTAGTAAATAAGGCATGAGTTTTACCTCCCGGTGTCTGTATATCAGTGTGGTTGCCACCAGCCCAGGCAGGGGGACAGGGGCAGAATTTCAAAAGGCTGCAGGAGCACCTGGTACACCGGGATTGGCTGCCCCCCGCAGAGTTCTCTGGATATCTCTGTTCTTGTGCCCCGGGAAACTGGCATCCAGCGGCGCCCTGGGGGTTCAGCTCCCCCATTTGCTCACCACCCCACGGTCACACTGGGCTCTCCTCAGTCCTCCCGAGCCTCTTCCCACCCCAGGCCTTCGCCTAGGCAGTTTCCTCTGCGGGGAACCTGGAATGCTCTTACCTCTGACTGTTATCCTCAGATGTCAGCTCACTTCTCCCCTGAGAAATCTCCATGAGCACACTGTCTTAGTTTGGTGACCCTGAGACACAGACTGGAATACAAGTAGATGATGGAGAAGTGGGAGTGGGGAAGGAAAGGAAGGTAGCCAGTGGTGGACCTGTTCCCCAGCCGGCTACCTTTGGAGGCAGTTGGAGCAGACTCCCTCCAGGAAGTCCCCTAGGATGCTGCTGGGGTGTCACATGGGAGGAGCCCAGAGAGTTGTGCATCACCTGCCTTCAGTCTGGTTGCCGGGATGCTGATTACCTAGAGCTTCCTGCGAATGCTCCCTGCCCTCAGAACGGCCCTCACAGACAGAGAGAGGCTGATGTTTGCTGTGCCTCCCTCCGAGAAGCCTGGAGGAGGCAGAGGTGACCAGAGGGAAAGCTGGGGACAGGTTCGCCAGGGACCTGCAACACAGGGACCCCTGGCTGGAAGCTCTGCTTGCAAACAACCCAAAACCTTCAGCTCTCTGGATTCCTCCTCCACAATTTGCTCTGCCCCAAGCAGGTGGCCTCGCTCTTCAGCAAGTGACATCAGTCCCTGCCCTGCTACTGCTGGACAGAGGACAGAGAAGTTACCTCTGTCTCCAAAATGTCTGGTGCCCTTGCCAGAAATAGCAGACTGCTGATTTTGGATGGAAAGTTGGTACGTTCCTGTTTCCGTCTGCGTCTGCTCTTCCCATCAAGGCTGAGTTCTTGACAGAAGACAGAGTGATGTAAGGTGACCGTGCCATTGCCTTACCTCGCTCAGGAGTGGAAGACACCTGGGCACAGGGTCCAGCCTGCACTGATATGGGCTGTACCCAGCAGAGCACAATGCAGGTCCCAGAACACAGGCCTGCGCGGGCAACGTTTGGGAAGGAGCAAATAAGGGGACGAGTAGATGGATGAATGCCTTCTTTACGCAACGACGTGTTGTCTCCCAGCCGGGCAGCTCCTTCTAGAATAAGGAGCATAGCATTCAGATGCGGCAGGCCTGGGTTTACTCACATGTCGGCGGCAGAACACCACATAACCATGAGAACGCGTGATCTCTAGTGACGCATGACAGCCTGCATGGGTCTCACCGACATAATGTGGAGTGAAAGATGCCAGACATGCAAGAGTGCGCCCTGTACGGTTCCATTTATATAAAGTGCAAGACAGGGGAAAACTAGTGTATGCTGTTAGAAGTCCAGATAGAGGTCATCCTACTGGGGGAGGGGAGCGGCTTCAGAGGGGGGCACGCGGGCTCTGTCTTGGCTCCAATGGTGGTCTGTCTCTTGACTGGGTGCTGGGTTATCGGCCTGACTGTAGAGTGTTCTGTATGCACGTTATACTCTAATAAAACATTTTTAATGGAACAAACTAGATGAAACGAACACACAGTCCTGTGTTTGTCACTTTAACAGCTGTCTGATTTAGGAATGTGGCCCTCAAAATGTGATCTGTGGGGGCGGGTGCTGGGATGCCCCCGTCTGGTTCCTTTCACAGCAGGGTAGGTACAGAAATGGAGAGCGAGCGCTTAGAAACTCTCATAGGACCTTGACATTGCGGCAACACCCAAGGGTGGGGCGAGAGGGCCCGGCTCCTTGCAGAGTGCAGACCGGTCTGGCCTCTGACCAGACTCACATACGTGGTGAGTTCGCCCGGGCGGTGTGGTCTGCAGATTAGGATGGCTCAGCAGGGGACTGAGAAACACAGAACTGGGCCATCACCGGAGAGAGTTTGGAAAGTGCTGATTTCATGCAGGTTACTTCTAGTCCAGCCTCAGTGTCTCCAATATTAAAATGAGAATGAGTATCTTGAGGCCCCAAGGTTTGGTGAAAAGCAACAAGATAACACATAAGAAAGCCCCAGAGGGCGCCGTGGGGACTAAGGGACATGGGAACTGACTTTCTAATGAGCCTTCCAAACCATCCTTATGGGACGCCACATGGAAACGCCGCTCTTGGGGCTGCCCGATAGGTCAGCCACTGGCCCTGCGTGGCCACTGAGCTTCGGAAATGGGGCTCGTCCAAATGGGCAGGCTGCATACTAGATTCCCAAGACCTCATATTGAACAACGGAATATAAGAGACCGTGTTATATTTTTAGGCTAATGCCTGTTGAAATGATTAACCTTGGCAGATACCAGGTTCAACAAAATATATTATTAAAATCAATGTTACTTCTTTATTTTCTCCTCTTTTCATGTGACCACGAGAAGACTGAAAGGCAGGTGTGTGGCTCACAGTCTGTTTCTGCTGGGCCGCCGCACTCCCGTGTATCAACAGTGGAGTGTTCAAGGCTGGGTTAATGTGTAAGGTGGACAGTCACAGCAGAACTTGCTGTCAAGTCCACGTGCCTCTTTCGCCTTTCCTCTCCCGATGTTCCCCTGGATGAGCTCCATCTAGCTTTCCGAGTGACGTATTTATTTGTTTGCTTCCTGGCTTGTCCTACAGATCAACTACAAGGCCGTTGGCTCCTTGGACCCAAGTGCCGACCTCTCCAGCCAGCGGGGGAAGGTCTTCAAGCTCCGGAATGAAACCCACCACCTCTTCGTGGGGCTGTACCCCGGCACCACCTACTCCTTCACCATCAAGGCCAGCACAGCCAAGGGCTTCGGGCCCCCTGTCACCACTAGGATTGCCACCAAAATTTCAGGTATCTCTTAATAGAAAGGAGAAAGGGAAGAAACGTGTTCTGGGTCCCCCCCACCATTCCTAATTTTCCTAGGAGCATAAAAGGGCAGAGCCAGCTGTCACCTCGTGGTATGGAGCAATAAGGACGATGCAGTCCCTAATGTGTTAGCATTGTAGTCTTGTGAAGTAAACCGAAATCGCGAACTTCCTAAAGTGTAAAAAACATACTAATTAGACTAGACCAGCAGGAACCCTAAATGATTTCACCAAATAATTTACTACACAATTGCATTAAATAGTACATTTTTTTCTCGTACAAATTTGTATTGTTTTGTAAAAATGTGATTTCAGCAATGTTCTTTTTGTCAGTACAGGGCACAGCACAAATTCTCATGAAATGTGTGAGGATGAATGAAGGAAGGAGGGAAGGAATGACTAGTGTAAAGCCACGGAGGTCTGAGATGTCCCCTGCTGTCCCTGAGATGGCCCCCCTCCACCACCAGGCAGCATCAGTAGAGAATTATCTCCGTTCCCATTTTATAATTTACATTTTTTTGAGAATACCTGTGCAATTCTGGCCTGAATACATACAAACTTTGCACAGATACCCACAGTGGTTTTTGCAGCTTAATGTTTTCACTTATCTTTATACCATGAGCGTTTTCATGTTGGTACATTGCTTTCGTGATAATGTTCTGTCAAGTGGATGGACGTAATTTAATTAAACATTCCCCGGTGGTTGGATGTATGCGGTGCTTCCGTGTTTTTATACCATAACGCTTCAATAAACATGTTACAGAATAAAGTTTAATTCCTTGGTTTGGATTATAACTTCAGGACTAAATTCCAGAAATAGAAAGACTGAATTAAAAGGGATGTGGGTTTTAATAGCTCTTAATACAAACGGCTAGATTACCTTCCCAGGGGATTAGATTTTCGTACTCCTCTATCAGCTGCGGCTGAGAGAAGGGAGGGTCTCATAAAAAAGAGAGAGAGAGAGAGAGAGAGAGGGAGCAAAAGGATAAGAGGAACTAGTTCATCACTGCTGTAATTTGCATTTCAAATATATTGAACAAGGTCGACTCTGACTTCATTTCTTTGTTAAGTACTTGGACTTCCTGCTTTTATCTGTTTATTTGGTGGGGGACTTGATTCCTGAGGGCTGCTGGCCACCTCCCAGACATCCTTCCCCAGACTCTTGTGCACCTGGAAGGGACCTCCAGGCAGGTTGGAAAGAGAGCAGGCTCTGCTGAAAGCCTGGGATGCACTGTGACTCTCACCCAACCCCAACCGGTTCCCCCATGTCCCCTTACTGGTCATCCTGGGTATCTTTAGGGATGGCAGCAAAGGGAGGTGGTGAGCTGGGTTTGAGACCTGCGCTGAGTGCCCTCCTCTCTCTGCTCTCTGCCCAGCTCCGTCGATGCCTGAATATGACACCGACACCCCACTGAATGAAACGGACACGACCATCACGGTGATGCTGAAGCCCGCTCAGTCACGGGGAGCCCCTGTCAGGTGAGCAGCCTTTGTCACTTGGGCTATGCCAACCACTACACTTGGCCCCAGGGTACAGCTTTCAGATTGGCTCAGTTTGGGGGCATGTGGGGGGTTCAGTCAGTTAAGCATCTGACTTCTGATCTCAGCTCAGGTCTTGATCTCAAGAGTCATGAGTTCAAGCCATGTTGGGCTCCATGCTGGGCGGGGAACCTACTAAAAAAAAAAAAATTGGCTCCTCCCAGTTCAACAAGCACACTTGGAGCATCTCATATGTGGGGAATGAGTGCGGCACAAGGGATCAAAAAGATTTGTTTATTCATTCCTTCAGCAAACATTTACTGGGCACTCACTCAGGGCCAGGCACTATTTAACTGCTTGGGAGACAGTACCAAACTAGCTGGGAAGAAGTCATTTTCTGAAGAAAGTCACACTTGAGTTGGGAAGCAAGAAACATGAGCACATAATCACAATAAATACAGTGCATGTTGATGGAGATATACATAGGTCGTTATGAGAGCTCAGGGAAGACAAGACATTCCCAGCTGACAGTCTGCAGTGACACTGAGCTCTATCTTTTGCAAAGTAGTAAAAGGGTCCAGCATGAGCAAGGCCGGGAGGAGAGAAGCCACCTGAAATCGTGAGGAGCAATTGGGACTAGTTAATCCAAGGCTCTAGATTTTCCTTTAGCATAAAGATCAAGGCAGGAACGGTCGGGTGAGAATAAGGGCCAATTCTGAGAAGCTCCAACTTCTTTGAGGGGTCTTGGGGAGCCACGGGCTAGCCCCCTGCAGTGTCACATTTATGATACTGGAGACAGGGAAACCAGCCAGGATGGATTCTTTTTTTTTTTTTTTAATATTTTATTTATTTATTTGACACAGAGAGAGAGAGAGATCACAAGTAGGCAGAGCAGCAGGCAGAGAGAGGGGGGGAAGCAGGCTCCCTGTGGAGCAGAGAGCCCGATGCGGGGCTCGATCCCAGGACCCCGAGACCATGACCCGAGCCAAAGGCAGTGGCTTAACCCACTGAGCCACCCAGGCGCCCCGCCAGGATGGATTCTATTGAGATGATCTAGTTCTTGGTTTTCCAACCTGGATCCAGCTTGACCCAGAAAGCGTAGGTGGCCGAGGAAACAGAATCAACAGCCAGCAATTGGAAGCTGCTGTGTATTCTAAAGTTTCCGAACAGGGTCTGACTCTAAGTCAGGCCTTGCAACAGGTGTGTGTAGTGCTCGTGGCATGCCTGACCATGGAAGCTTTGCCTTGTGTTCTCTGCGTGGGTTGTTCCGGGACCGTCCTATCTGTGATCAGCCCGAGTAGGTGGTGGCTGTTCCCTCAGATGAATCATTGCCTGACTCACGGCTTTTCTTCCCATTACTCTCAGGCAATGTGGTCCTTTGCTTCTCTCTGTACACGGATTGCACTGTCTATGTATGTTCCGTAAGTGATTGTCCCCATTTACACGTGAAGATACCAAGGCTCGGAAATGCTCAAGAGCCCATGGGAGTGGGTAGGAAATCTGAACTCGAATGCAGGTCCTCCGGGTGCCAAATCATGTGTTCCCCTTGGGCCACCAGTGCCTCTCTCCCCCTTTCCCAGCTCTTAGCCTACCATACGGCAGCACTGGTCACTATTTCAAAATCTAAGAGAGCCTCTCAGGTGATAAGAGTAGACTCTGGGAAAAAGGAATAGCTTGCCCAACACTGCACAGCAAGTTAGCAGCTGACCCAGGCACACAGGCCAGATCTGACCGAAAGCCTAAGGCCTTCATGTTGGAAACCCCGGTTTCCCCTTGCATCACGGTGAGCCAGGCGACCTCCTCAGCTAGCATCCCACCGTGCGGCTCCCGGCAGGTGCGGATTCTCTCTAGCTTGCTGCTGACTGCTAGCAGCCATGTGGGGTGACGGAGAGGATGTGACCTTGGTGACAGCCGACCTGGATTCAGATCCTGCTCCAACAGTGCTGGGTGACTTTGGGAAAGATACTTAATCTCCCTGACCCTCCGGTTTTCCTTACCAGGAAAGCATAGAGGGTAGCTGTTTCGTAGAGGCCAGATAAAATATGGAAATGCCAAAAGTCAGCAAGACCTTCAAGGGTTCCTTCCTTCGTTGGCTTTGCTTCTTCTTTGTGGCACTCAGGAGGTTCTCTTCAGAATAGTTTTTTGAAAATCTACCATCACTATGGAGTCACAGAGTTGCCTGCTTCCTCATGGTCACAGGGTCAGTAAGTGATAAGATGGGGCTTCTATCCTGTTCAAATTTCTAGAGCTTTTCGAGACCCTAATTGATTCCATGGTAGGGAAGAAAGGGCTTTGTTTTTTACCTAGGACTCCCTAACTTTATCCCAGTGCAAAGTTGCGGAGAAACTTCTTTTAAGACAAAAGTTATACTGAGAAATAAGCCTTCTTGGTCTTGCCCCGTGGCAGGATCAAGATGATTTTTCTACAGAGGGTTCAGGGTCCCATCCTCAAGATGAATCAGGTTATCTACCTATGAGTCTCTGGAAACCCATCAAGCCCAGCTGAACACAGATGGGAGTAATTATCACTGTGTTTTATTAGGCAACTGTTATGTTCCAAGAATTTAACTTTGACTAACCTATTCGTATTATTATATTCCTGTTAGAAATGAGGAGACTAAAAGTTCATGGTGACAGGGCAAGTAAGTAAGTGATGAGATGGGACTTATCACCCAGGCCCGTCCAACTCCAGAGACCAGCAAAGGGGTCCTCTAAGCAGCCCAAACCAGTGTTCATGGGGAAGCTGGAAACAGCTGCCCCCAGAGAAGGGCCCCTTACACTTTCCCTCTGGGCCTGCATGCTCTCCATTTGCACATCTGTTCAATAAGCCCATTGCATCCTAAGACTGCAGTAAATTAGGACATAGGAATGGAAGTGACCCAGAAGCAGCGAGAAAGGACAGTGAGCAGGGAGCAAAAAAAAAAAAAAAACAAAACAAAACAGGGCGAGTGTATGAGACGATCATAGATGACTCGGCAAACCGGGAGGTCGACCTGCTATGGTCCCTGCAGACTCTCACAGCCATGCATGTTCGTTCACTGTTCTGGTTCAACTAAAAATGTAGCATTAGGTTCCGTGTCTTTAAGTGAAAAGAGCCTGCTAGTTTCCGTGTAATGAGGAAGCCCTTGCTACATGCCTGTCGCCGTACATCAACTTTCTGTATCCTCAAAACATTGCAATAATCATCTCCCCATTTTGCAGATACGGAAACTGAGATAAATAAAAGCCAAGTAAGTTGACCCAGGCCATGAGGCAAGCAGTGGTACAGGCAGAATTTAAACTCAGTTCAGCTGACCCTAAGCCAGCACTCATTTCACACTACCTCCCAAGGAGAAAGTTGCACATGACATATTTTGGTGACATTTCCATTGGGGAAAAAAAAATTAAATGTCACTGCTCAAAGGGGCAATGCTTGGTGTCTGGAAATGTCTGGCTGCTTTTCTTCCCAAGGCTCTGGATCTCGGAGGGTGGGTGTACGCTCCGTTTCGGGAATTATTTTCAGACCGTTGTTTGGGCATTTGCCAAAAAGGGAAGGAAACTAACCAGGGCCGGCCTGCATGACTTCCAGGTTAACGGCAATGACAGCAGCGGCAATGTCACAGAAGATTTCAGTTCCCTGAACACTTTTTCACCTTGAACTCTAGGCATTAAGATGCCCATCTGGGAGGAATTGACCATTAGGTCATTCAGCATATATTTACTGAGCCCTTGCTATATCCCAGGAGCTGAGCTCAGTAATGGGGATAGAGCAAGACACAAGGTAGATACACACCTATCCTCTTGAGGCTTAGTATTCTGCAAGCGTGCGTGCAAACAGGGAGGGGGCAGGGCATGGAGCAGGTGACCAGATACAGAACTGAAACTGGCAGAACAAGATACTGTGAAGCCTGTGAGGACAGTGTACTGATGGACAGAACTGGACTGGCCAGAGGGATGAGAACATCCCTGGCCAGCAGGGCAGTGAAGAGTCCCGCAGGTCAGAGAAACACAGGCGTCAAGAAGACAGGGAAGGCTCTCTAAACCATGGGACACAGTGAGCCCACTGGATGGACTGGGTCATAGACGCCTGGAATCGTGTTTTATGGTTGGTAGCTCCTTTAATGCCATTGTATCATGTGGTCCTCGCTTACCCAGGGAGTCAGCTAGGGAAAAGTACCGTCTCCCTATCAGATGAGGTCTGAGATGCTAAGTGGTTGGCTCAAGGTCACGGAGCTCATTCTCCATGCAGCCAGTGCGTGGACCTTGCTTCCTGCTTCTGAGTTCATTGCTCCCTCCGGAGGTTCTGTATTCCCTGCCCAGGATGTCAAGTGAAGACTCGGGAACCTTTTGGTGGGGCTGTGGAGTGAGCTCCCGTTGACTAGGGATTCTGGAGCAGGCAAGGTGACTTCACAGGGGCCCTCCAGCCTAGGGTGGTCCAAGCCCAGCCTGTAACCTGTGAACCCCACCCCGTCCCTGAGCGGAGCCACCGGTCCTCCAGCAGCCTCACTCCTGAGCCTCGCTGCCCGTGCAGCTGTCTCCTGCCTTCTGCCAGCAGTGTTCTGGCCCTGGCTCAGCCGGACCCCAGCCCTGCTCTGCCCCTGGCTGCCCCTGGGAAGTGCCAGGGGTCTGGCTCTGCCTGGTCGAATAGAGCTTGCAGGAAGGTGAGGAGGACAAGGGCGGATTGTCTTGTGGGGCTCCCGCACCCCCATCCCTCCATCCAAACCACCTCGGAAGCTTGGCCTATTTTTCTAATACTCCACAATGGAGATTTATTGCTTTTGCATTGCTTTCCCCAGGCCTTCAAAGATTTATTGGTTTTTAAGTGACAGAATCCCAGAATTGCTTAAAAGATCAATCAAATAGTGACTAGAATCTAATATTCAGCTCCAACTCGAACCCGCCAAACCTTCTTCCCCCACGCCCCACCTGTCACGCTGATGTATCTGTGGTAACCTTCATAAGAAAGTAACTTGGCCGTGAATTTATCACCCATAATGCAGTCTCTGAGGCAGAGCCTCAGTTTCTGTAGCAGACCTCCCCCACCCCAGATCCCCAGCTGGCTTCTCTGGGGACATCTTTCCATCCCCCTGCTCTCCTTCCCCTCCCATCAGGCACAAAGACTTGTCCACCCCACTCTGGAATCAGCTGTGGGGTTAGCTCTTTCTTGTACCCCTCTGCCACGCCGTATCCACTCCCCTGACCTGCTGTGGTGGCCTTGCTGGTTTGCCTGCTGTCCACTGCCCTTCCTTCAATCCATTCCCCACTGAGCTCTAGAGTGGTCCCTGAAGTTCTTAGATGGGTCACTGGCTTTCCACCACATGAGGTTCGAGCTCCTTAGCATGGAATTCAAGGCCCATCAGAATCTGCCTCTGACCTCTGCTTCCGGTTTTGTTCCCCTTCCCTCTGCCCCTCTTTACCAGTGTTTACTCAACAGGCCCCAGGGAGTTTCCTTCTTTATTCTTTCTTTGATTGTGTTATGCACCTGCCAGTGGGTTTTTCTTGGTTCTGTGTCTTGCCCGCCCCTCTTGAGACTGTGAGCTCCAGCAGACGTGAGGCTCAACACTAATGGATCCCCTCCCCTGGGACAGTGTCTGGCACTTAGCAGGTCCTCGGAAACACAAATGAGTGATTCAGCACGTCTGTTTTGCGTGCCTGGTAGATGTCAGGTCCTGGGACTGGAAATGCAATTCACAGGCGCCGCCTTCCACTGCCTCCCAATCCGGAAGAGCACCGCCCAGTAGAACTTCCTGCAGCGATGGAAATGTCCTGTGTCCGTGCTGTTGGTCAGCATCTCCAACCACCTGTGGCTGTTGAGCACTTGAGTCACCAGTGTGACTGAGGAACTGGCTTTTTAATTTTTTAAATGACTTTAAAGAGTCTTTCAAGGTCATTCATAGCTCATTGCTACCATTTTGGATGATGTGGTTCTGTCAGGAAGACAATCGGAGAAAGAAAAAAAATGCCTGGTCAGAGGTTTCTCTGAGAGCTGGCTGTAGAGGCATCTGTCATGAGCCTGAGGAGCTCAGGTGCAAAGAGGGCTTCCTGGAGGCAGTGTCGCCAGCTCCTAGACCTGCCGGCTGAGGGGGATTTGCTCAGGAAAAGAGGGGGAAGCAGCACACTGTGGGAACCGAGGCAGAGAAGGTACGGGGTGTGTTCACGTGGTGGTGGGAGCCACAGAGCTCTTAGGCAGGGAAGAGGAGGGAGGCAAAGGAACAGGCCAAAGCCAGGTAAAGAATCTTGGATTTGGACTTTGTCCTAACAGGTGTGGGGAACCCTTTTTTCTCTTCTAAGCAGTTGAGCCCTTGCCTTGCCGCTCTCTGTGCCCGGCTCGTCCTCTCTACCTGGCCAATGTCCAGTTCCCACCCTGCAGCAGGACGCATCAGCTCCGCTCGGGGCTCCCACTCTGCACTGGGCACTCCCCGGTCAGAGACTTGAGGCCTTCTGTGTCTGATGCCTGTTCGCTGCTCAGACACCAGGAAGTTATGGCTGCAGGGCACTGGCAAGGGTGTGACACATCAGAGAATGTGCCGCAAACTCCATGAATGTCAGAAAATCCTCAGAACAATATTGCTTCCAAACATAGCCTCAGATTTCGGTACATTTCAGAAACACGAAATCAAGCAGATGGGGCTGGGGCATCTCCACAGCCAAAAGGGCCAACAAATCAAGGGCTAAGAGCAGCACCCTCCACGTGGAGGACCAGCCACTATATGCTGTGAAATCAAAGGAAAGCAGATCCAAAGCATCCTCGGGAAGGGGCCTGGGGCCCCATGTGAGCTTCCTTTAGCGAGACCTTATAAACACGGGGGACAGACTGGGGACCTGCAATTAAACCAAGCAGGAGAGGGGAGACCAAATCCCTGGAGAGGAGTCCGGTTTTCCCATTCACAATTCATTAAGTTGGTATATGCATTTGAATTCGAGCCAACAGCCATGTCCCAGCCATTGGGCTGAGCACTGGAGATCCAGAAAGGAGCAAGCAGACCCACGTGCAGACATGCTAATGGCAGAGAGAGCTCCCTGCAAATGCTGCCACAGACATTCACTGACGACACAGATTGTTCGCAATCATAGCTGGTTCTCACTGGCTCGGGGCCACCTCACCCCACCCCCCACCTTATTTTAGCTGCGGCTGAGCTGGTCGGTTTGTGCAGAGGTTCGCACAGAGGGATGGGACCCCTCCTGCAGCGCCACCCCGCCCCCTTTCTTCTTGGCTTCAGTGCTTCCTCCAAAGCCCCCACAGACCTCAGTTAGTGTGAGCAGGCAGATCCAGCTCGGAAACACACAGGATTGAATGCCAGGAGGGGACGGGAGTCCAAGCATGTCCAGATTCCTGTCCTCCCCATGGACCATTCTGAGGTGTGTGCCACATGGGTCCTCACACACCTCCCTTAAGACTGAATCCTGGTTGCCCACAAGGGGAGCCAACTCGACAATGCACACCTTACTGGTTTTTTCTTCTTGGGTTTCACTTAAAAGGGGATCACACCAGGCTGGAGAGTCAGGAGATGAGGTTAGAAAAATAAAAGGAGGCCAGGAGGGCAGCAGTGGGCAGAAAATGCAAGGGCAGGTGGCCCCTGATGAGGTTGGATGGGAAGGGGCCAGAAGACATTGCTCTCCAGATGAGAAGGGATGGCCATCCATGCCTGAACGGTTGCAGCAGTGGAGAGAGGGCCTTGATCAGGGAGAATGGACAGCAACTTTGGTGATGACTACTCTGTGGGGTAGGCAGGTGGATGGGAAAGAAAATACAGAAAGCCTGCAGTGTTCTCAGAAGGCCACTCCCTGCCCTCCCCCTTCCAGCACCTGCCCAGCCGCTGCCGGCACCAAGAGGCCACTCCCCTGGGACAAGTTCGGAGTGGTGGGTAGAAGGCAGATGGAAGGGACTCAGGGCTGCTGCTGTTGTGCTTCCTAAAGAGAGCCTGCCAGGCCCTGTGTTCCTTCTTCTCAGGCTCTCTGAGCAGCCTTGTCCCAGGAAAGGCCTAAGTCCAGGTGACATTGTCCTGGGTGACTCCCAGGTTCTGGCTTATTAGTGACATGGAGTCTCTGAGTCAAGGAACACTGAGGGCAGAAAGAGTCTAGGAGGATAGATTACCCAAGGGAGACCAGTGGTGATGAATGTGGGCTGGAGGATTAGGAATGTGATGGGGATTAGGAACTAGGTGGTCAGGAACAGGACTGAGATTTGATGTGTGGTCCAGGCGAGTGCTGGGGAACTCCAAGGGACATCCTCCAAACCTTAGACTTGTGACTTGCTTTCATGGGATACTTCAGACCTAGTACACAGTGGGACAGCTCTGGCTTGGAGGGTTGGGAGTATGAGAGTCTGCATACATGGAGATAGAGGGATCTGGCGAGTGGCCTCTAATACCCACTGCAAGTTCTCTTTGCTCTCTAATGAGAAACCCCTGAGCCCCTTGCACTTGACAGGTACAGGGAGTTAATACTATGACTTTGAAATTCACAATGATGAGCTGCCATACAAATTGGAGATCCAGTCCACTCCTAAAGAAAGAAAACAATTGGGAAGAAGAGGAAGAATTGCCAGATTTCTTCCAGGATTCCTTTAATAACCGTGGAGCCCAGATGGGGAGCACGTAAAACAATCACAGAAGGCTTCTGCTGGTCCCTTGGAGCTTCAGTGAACAAAACTGGCATCATTACCATCTGAGTCTCAGATATGAGGACATGATGGTATCCAATTAGGAAGGGGGAATGAAGATTGTTGAGGATTTATTAGTGTGGGGCAGTCTGAGCTGTTCCTGAGTCCCCGTCTGCACTGGGAGACATGGAAATGGCATTTATACTTGGATACTCTTTCTCAAGACATCATTAATTTCACTTAGTTCCCCAGCTCTCTGGGTCTCCTTTTTCTGGGGCCTGAAGACGAGGGGTGCTATGTGACCCACTTTGGTGGAGGGATGGGCAAGAGGCATTCTCACGTAGACTGCAAGAAGATTTAGCTCTATAAGTAATATCATTTGTTGCCAAGTCTATCCACATGCCAGGATTTCATCACACCAGACTGGGGAAGAGGAGGAGCCAGATACAAAAAGAGACAACCAGAAATAAGACCTAGTGGGATAAATACTACCGCAGGGCTGTTCCCAATGGGGCTGTCCCATACTCTAAATATGGCGACAAAGGGCACATGTAACTATGATTAAAGAGACACGTCACTACCATCGAAACTAACCAAAGAGACAGGGTCAGTCTAGTAAGTATGACACAAAGCCCCAGTAGGAAAGACCATGCAGGAAAACAAAAGGGGGGAAGGGTGGGCCCCAGGTAATGTAGGTGGGCTCACAGTCACTTCAGTTCACCCTAACTGTGTTGCAGGTTTCCTTTTCTCAGCTCCCAAACAACCCAACTTACCAAGAATTGGTTCCAGTGTTGATGGATTCTGGATTTTATTCCTTAGGCTCCAACCAAGGAGGAAAAACAGGTGTTTCAGAAAGAATATTTTAAATGGAGCAGGAGGAGCAGTTGCTGGAACATGAAGAACGAGAGAGTGTTCTATTTTGGACCGTCTGCCATCTGGAGAGATGGAAACAGACTGTCACTGGCATGAGGGAGAAGAGAGTGTGGTTGTCATGTTCACCTCCTACCGTAGGGACTATTTAAATTCCAGAAGGCTGGAGGGCTAGAGAGGCATGAGAGCAGGGGGTTTGAGACTGGAGAACCATTAACATTCAAGTGGTATTTGAAGCATGGGAGGAGCAGATGACCTTATCCAGGCAGAGTATCTATGAGAAGAGATAAGGAAGGACCAGACAGCTCTGTGAAGGAACCACACAGGAGATGGAGAAGGGCTGGCCAAAGAGGTAGAAGAAATACCAGGGCAGAGTTAAAACGTGAAAGCCAAAGGAAGAATGTTTTTTTTTAAATAGGAGATGGTTGAAGTTTTATAGTTCAGTTTTCTCTAAGAGCTCCAGCAGCTCTTACTATAGAAAAGAAGAAAGACACCTACCTTCATCCAGGGCCATAGGAGAAAGATGATGAAGTCAACAGAAGTTCTTAAAAATGGGTCATATGCAATTATCATATGATCTCCCTGATATGAGGAAGTTGAGAGGCAACATGGGGGGTCTGGGGGGTAGGAAAAAAATAAATGAAACAAGATGGGATCGGGAGGGAGACAAACCATAAGAGAGTCTTTTTTTTTTTTTTTTTTTTATTTATTTAACAGAAGTCACAAGTAGAGGCAGATAGAGAGAGAGGAGGAAGCAGGCTCCCCGCTGAGCAGAGAGCCCCATGTGGGGCTCGATCCCAGGACCCTGGGATCATGACCTGAGCCGAAGGCAGAGGCTTTAAGCCACTGAGCCACCCAGGCGCCCCCATAAGAGAGTCTTAATCTCACAAAACAAACGGAGGGTTGCCAGGGGCAGGGGGGTAGGGAGAGGGTGGTTGGGTTATGGACATTGGGGAAGGTATGTGCTATGGTGAGTGCTGTGAAGTGTAAACCTGGCGATTCACAGACCTGTACCCCTGGGGCTAATAATACATTATATGTTAATAAAAAAAAATTAAATTAAAAAAAAAAGGGGCACTTGTTATGACGAGCACTGGCTATTGTATGTAAGTGATGAATTGCTAAATTCTACTCCTGAAACCAACATTGCACTCTATGTTAACCAAGTAGAATTTAAATTAAAATCTGGAGAAAAAATAGTAAAAATTCTAATTAAAAAATATATATGTGTCATATGGTCCAGGCTTGATTTTTAAAAGCACATGGAAGTAGATGTGCAGATAACAGAGATTTTGAGGGCCAGGTGACCCCAGTGCTGTTGAGGAAGCTGTGCAGAAGGTACAAGGCTGAGAGAGGCTAGACAGACAGGAAGTGGCATTCAGAGAGTAACATGATCAAAGATAAGGTTTTAGTAATGGAACCCTGCAGTGTATGGCTCTGGGTATCACCATGTTGGCAGTGGTAGTGGATGGATGGTAATGGATTCAAGGTGAAGGTCATTGAAGCCAAGTTATTTCAAGGACCAGAGAAGCCAGACTAAGGATGGGCGGGCTGTCTGAGTAAACATAATTCTTTTTTTTTTTTTTTAAGATTTTTTTTATTTATTTGTCAGAGAGAGAGGGAGAGAGAGCAAGCACAGGCGGACAGAATGGCAGGCAGAGGCAGAGGGAGAAGCAGGCTCCCCGCCAAGCAAGGAGCCCGATGTGGGACTCGATCCCAGGACGCTGGGATCATGACCTGAGCCGAAGGCAGCTGCTTAACCAACTGAGCCACCCAGGCGCCCCAGTAAACATAATTCTTGTGCCATGAATCCTCCCAACCCTGGGGAAGTGGTGAAACGCTTTGCAGGAGCAAGAGCGATTCTGCAAGGTGCCTTCTCCCAGGTCTCACTTTTGCTCTAACTTTTTTCTGCTGACTTCTATTCCTCGCAGTGATCTGAGCCCCGTGACAGTTTGCATCACTGCTTTGTCTCAGATCTTGCACAGCTGATAACGGATGGTTCTCAGTCTCTCTGTCTGCAGCCACCCAAAGGTCAGACTTTCAAGTCGGCCTCCATCAAGTGCATTTCTATAGCCTGATCTATTGATGTTCTCTGAGCTAGTGGATGGATCTGTGCCATGTTAGAATCTAAGGAGATTTGCTCTCATCCAAAAAGCATTCTGCACAAGGCTCGCTCCAGCTGCCTAGGGCTGGCGCTCAGAGAGTTGCCTCCTCTCAGTGGCAGTGAGAGGTGATCTTGAAAGTCCTGGCTTTTTGGTAGGACAAGAACAACTTAAAGGTTAGAGTCTCAGCCATGAAGCGGAAGAAATTCATACTTATCCCTTTTCACGATGCAGCCCATCCTTTCCTTGCTTGGCTACAACTGTTTTTGGTTTACTGTTTCACTGGTGCATTTCCACTTGAGTGTAGGCTCACTAAGCAGATTATAAATGTATAAAAAAGTATTCATAACCAGGACAGGGGTAGCAGCTCCAGTAACACAAGAAGGATTCAAGGGCAAGACTTTAGGCCCACACTGTCTAATAATGTAGCCCCCACAGCTACATGGGGGCTGTTTAAACTTAAACTAATTAGAATGAAATTAAAGTAAAACTTTTGATTCATCAATTACACCATCCACATTTCAAGGACAGTAGCCCCATATGGCTGGTGGCTACCATATTGAGTGGCATTCCCATCATCACAGAAAATTTCAGTTCACTGAACTGCTCTAGACCTTCAGAGATCTGCTAAATAGAGGACATGGCCCGTGTATGGTTTCAGAGGGACTATTAATGTAAACATTTCAAAGGGACTGTTAATGGGTACCTACGACTGGGCTGACTTGCTGCTCAGACCCTGACTTCCTGAACGAGGGTCCTCAAACTCCACTTCATCCCCCTCACTGGGGTGGCATCTGGGAAATGGTTTGACCCCAGGGTTATTAGAATCATCAAGGGAGCTAGGAAATAGGTAGATTTTTTTTCCATCCTTGGGGCTCACAGGACCGGACCCGAGAATCTGTGTTTGCCCAAGCTCCCAGAGGATGATCGTGCTGGTCTCGAGCCACAGCCTTGGTACCACCAGGTTGGCTGACACATGGGCTCCCGGGTGGAGAAGGGAGCCAGTAAAGGGAACCAAGAACTCTCTTCTCCGGTGGTGGTTCTTGCTTATTCTCATGACACGGGGAAGTAGTTGTTTTGCATTTTACTGTGGAATTGCCCCTGTTGGCTTTACAGCTTTTGGAACTTGCGTCTCTTTTTGGTGTACGTTTCAGCATGAAGATAATCAATTTTAGCGCCTAAGAGCCGAACTAGGATCTCTGCCAGCTTACTTCATTAAGTAAGGTCCATAGGGGGGCCAGAAACACACCCCTGTTTTCCTACGATGGTGACGATGACTGGCGTGTGAACCCATTCATGTTGTGTTGTTGCTCATAGTACATCTGAATATATCACTTCAGTGCAGATACGGGGCTTAGGTAGAAGATGGATGTTGGGTGAGACAGAGTGTCGGGATCTGAACAAATCTGTATTCTTTGGTGGAAGGCTAGAGCAGCGTGGGAGAAACAAATCCATTTCCAACTTTCGCTCTATAAAAAGTTCCATATTTTCTTAGATCAGACAAAATATATTGAGTGCCAAAATGCTGCAGCAATACGGGTGCGTCACTCAGCTGGGTTGGAATCTGTATGCATTGTCCCCCCGGGCCAGTTTTGATTATGTTCTTTTTCCTTTTATTGCAGTCAGCAAATCTGAATTTGCTATTGTGGGGAGAGCAGGAAGAGGAGGGGGGATAAAATGAAGGTTTTTAACCTTCTGAAAGTTCAGAGGTTCAGACTGAATAAGCACAAAAACTTTCAGCGTGCCTCTGAATTCCTTGAATTTGCAGAACTGCTCGGAATCCCAAGAGGACTACCTTGCACAAAGTATCTGGGCCCTGCTTTGTAGCTAAAAGGCAGAGCAGAAATTAGAGAAAGGAGCAGAATCAGAGAAGGGGGAAGAGGAATCAGTGTACAAAAAGGAGTTTGGTCCCTCTCCAGGCTAAGTTTTAGCCTATTGTTTAGTTTCTTCAATTCCGAGCTATCTGCTTCCCACGGCTCTCGGATAACGTCTCCCCTGCCAGGACACCCTGTTCCTGCTTAATTGAAATTAGTTTCCAAGAATAGTTGTCCAAAGCAGTGTCCAAAGGCGGGAATGTTTTGAAAGTCACAATAGGCGTTGAAGCTCGGGGATGCAGATGTCTACGCATGAGCCAGATGTTCAAAGGCACCACATGGTCTACGAACGCCTTCACATTTCCAAAGCCAGGAGCTGTCTCATTGGCCTCTGCAACTTAGAAATGGCTCCTTTGAAACTGGCATCATCTCTCCATTAGGGACCTGTAATACTGCAAGTGTGAAGGGAAACAATCCCTTCTATTCAAGTTTAGAGCAATGTGTTTCCCAGGCTTAATTATACCACAGGTATATAAATTACAGAAACATGTTAATGCTCCCATGATTAAAATTATAGAGTGCCTAATTGAAAAAGCATAAACTGAATTGAAGAATTCCTAATTATAGTTTGCTTTGAGGTGTTAATTTCCTCCATAACGAATGCATAATTTCTTGGAACCTAAAAAGGTGGCCTCTTGCATCAGCACGTAGGATGCAGGCAGATGGGATCGGGCTGTCATCTTTCAGTGCAGGAAGTTGACAAGGAAGGTTCGGTTCGGTGGGAGAACCTTGGAAGGGAGCTTGGGAAGGAGGCGGCACTGGTAAAGATGCCAAATCAAGGTTCTGCCCAGTGGGCATCAGGACAAAGGACAGATGAGGACCCGTAGAAAACTTTCTCCATCGGCCTTTTTCTTCTCTCTCCGAAGTCTCAACCTTTATCCCAGTTAGTTTTGGTAGTATTTGTGCCTGTGTCCTGCACCAGCAGTATGATCTGGGAATCTGTTACAGATGCAGAGGTTCCAGCCCTGCCCGCTGACCTACCAAATCAGGAACTCTGGGAGTAGAGCCTAGCAATCTGGGTTTTAACAGGGCCTCCAAGGGATTCTGATGCATGCTAAGCTTTGAGAAGCACAGTTCCGAGGAGTGAGTCACACACGTAGCTGAGCTTTGTTGAATTCCTCCTACTCGGGATCAGAACTCATGATCAACGACTTCCCAAGTATCATTTCATTTTATACTCATAGCATCACATGGAAGCAGGAAAAATGTATCCCGTTTCTCAGGTGAGAAAACGAACATCTAGAGAAGCTGCCTTGTTCAGCTCATGGCCTCTTTGAGAGATGGAGGCCTTGTCTATAGGTTCAGATGGAGACTCACTCTGTTGCCCTGTGTCATCCATTTTTTCATTGTCATCACCTCGTTTCATCAATACTTTGCTAATTAATGGATTTTCTGAGCACTGTGGAGCTGGAGGCTGAGCCACTCCTGAGAATGAATTCCAGGTGAGTCAGGACTTGGCTAATGCTGAGTCTGACTGTAGGACAAGGGAGAGGCTCCTACATATCTGCATTAATTGCTATTAATGGCATTGATTGTTAGTGTGCCTCGTTCCTGGATAGTGATATGAATTTTAAGAATAAGAGACCAGAGCTCAAAAAGAAACTCTGAGTTTTGGAAGAAATTCCCTTTCCATAGTGACCCAAGCAGCTGTAAAACCCCCATGAGAGACTTGAGGGGCAGGGGAAGCTGCTCTAAGACGCACCACGCTTCTGTCTCCTCTGTTCGGACACCTTGGTTGTCTCAGGTTTCCTAGTCTAAACACATCAGAGTGTGTACTCACTCTCTCTCTCTCTCTCTCTCTCTCTCGATCTCTCACTATGTGTGTGTGCAGGGGGTATATTTTAGCCAGTCCATAGCCATCTGAAACAATAAACTTAAGTTCTTGGCCTATAGCATTCAACCAAATTTTTGCATAAGACTTAGACATTCCTGTATGGTTGATAATTTGGGTCATTTCCAGTTATTTGTTGTTATAAATAACTCAGAAATAAACATCCATGTTTTTCTTGTGGTATTGTATCTTTAAAGAGGAAAAATTCCCATGAGTGGAATTACTGAAATGAATAAAATCTAACTAAAATGTATTGAGTGCCTACTCTAATATGCCAGGCACTGACAGCCAATTCATATACAATAACCTTTTTCATTCTTTAATTAAAAAGAATCTCAAAGTAACAAAGTGCACATAGTTAGGAAATCAGAGAACCAATGCCCGTTCCCTCCCCCACCTTGTCACGCCCCAGTCCTGTGCCCCAAAGGCAACTGCACTGTAATTCTCTATTTCTTCTGGGAATTGGCATTGTCACTACATAATGTGCTGTTTTAAAACCATTGATTGTAGACATTGTCTATTTACTTCCTGTTATTATAGATGAGAATTTTGGCTGTTTTAAATCATCCAGGACTTCCCTTCCAGCTTCCCAATGTAGTTATACCACAATTTTTAGTTAAATAAATACACAATGGTTAATTTTATAATTCTATAAAAGCAGGGCACTTCAGTGCCAAGTGGTATATACTATTTTCGTGAGAGTATTGTATAATTAACTTAAAGCTTACTATGTACTAGATACTATTTTCGGTTCTTTACATATATTAACTCAGTTAATTCTCATCCAAACCCTTTAAGGTAAGAATAGCATGACCCCTATTTTAGGATGTGCAAACTGAAGTACTGAGAGATTACGTAACTTGCCCACGTTCATGCAGCTAGCGTGTTGCTGGTCTGGGATTTGAACATAACAGTTTGGCTCCACAGTCTGAACTCTTAACCACTTTGCTGCATTACCTGTCATTACTCGTCCTGTCTTGTATAGTATTTTTTTTTTTAAATTCATCCTGGCATGTACAATTATTCTATTTTATTCAAGCGATATTTTCATTATGCTATTCATACATTTTTCTTCTCACCGAGCTCTGTCATTTCAAGTTGACTCTTACATATTCCTTTTCCTTTCATTTTTTATCTCTCTCTCTCTCTCTCTCTTTTTTTTTTTTTTTTTTTTTTTTTGGTCTTTTCATTCTGTTTTCTAGAAGAATAACCCTTATGTAGCAGTTGCTGAGCAATTTCAATTTTTTTTTCTTTTAAGAGCTATTTATGGTTCTCAGAATTTATTTTCCTTATATCATTACTTCTTGGCTATAGAAGCAATCATTTCTCAATTACTGAGGATATTATTTTGATTAGGGGAGAGAGAGAGTCTTTGCTGACTGCTGTATTGTCTCCATTTCCTCTGGAATAATTTTTTGCCATTTGAATTGACTACTGTCTTTTATATTGCTGCATTTCTCACCTGACCAACAAGGCTTGTAGTCCATATTTAAAAGCAATTTATTGTAATCACAAAGAGAAATTGAGAACAAAGTGCCATTTGCATTTGCATCAAAAAGCATAAAATACCTAGGAATAAATTCAGCCAAAGAGGTGAAAGGCCTGTATGCTGAAAATGATGGCATTGATGGATGAAATTGAAGAAGACACAAAGAAATGGAAAAATATTCCATGCACATGGTTGGAAGAATTGACATGGACAATAAAATGTCCATACTACCCACAACATTCCATAGATTCAGTGCAATCCCTATCAAAATTCCAATGACATGTTTCACAGAAATAGAGGAAATAATCCTAAAATTTATATGGAATCATAACAGACCCTGAATAGCTAAAGATGTCTTGAGAAAGAAAAAACAAATCTGGAGGCATCACACTCCCTGATTTTAAAGCATATTACAAAGCTATAGTAATAAAAATAGTCAGGTATTTGCATAAAAAAAGACACATAGATCAAAAGCTTCTGCACAGCAAAGGAAATAGTCAAGAAAACAAAGAGGCAACCCACGGAATGGGAGAAGATATTTGCAAATGACAGTACAGACAAAAGATTGATATCCAGGATCTATAAAGAACTCAAACTCAACACACACAAAACAGATAATCATATCAAAAAATGGACAGAAGATATGAGCAGACACTTCTCCAATGAAGACATACAAATGGCTATCAGACACATGAAAAAATGTTCATCATCACTAGCCATCGGGGAGATTCAAATTAAAACCACATTGAGATATCACCTTACACCATTTAGAATGGCCAAAATTAGCAAGACAGGAAACAACATGTGTTGGAGGGGATGTGGAGAAAGGGGAACCCTTGTCCACTGTTGGTGGGAATGCAAGTTGGTGCATCCTCTTTGGAGAACAGTGTGGAGGTTCCTCAAGAAATTAAAAATAGAACTTCCCTATGACCCTGACATTGCACTACTGGGTATTTACCCCAAAGATACAGATGTAGTGAAAAGAAGGGCCATCTGTACCCCAATGTTTATAGCAGCAATGGCCACGGTCGCCAAACTGTGGAAAGAACCAAGATGCCCTTCAACGGACGAATGGATAAGGAAGATGTGGTCCATATACACTATGGAGTATTATGCCTCCATCAGAAAGGATGAATACCCAACTTTTGTAGCAACATGGACGGGACTGGAAGAGATTATGCTGAGTGAAATAAGTCAAGCAGAGAGAGTCAATTATCAAATGGTTTCACTTATTTGTGGAGCATAACAAATAGCATGGAGGACATGGGGAGTTAGGAGAAGGGAGTTGAGGGAAATTGGAAGGGGAGGTGAACCATGAGAGACTATGGACTCTGAAAAACAATCTGAAGGGTTTGAAGAGGTGGGGGGGGTGGGAGGTTGGGGGAACCAAGTGGTGGGTATTAGAGAGGGCACGGATTGCATGGAGCACTGGGTGTGGTACAAAAACAATGAATACTGTTATGCTGAAAATAAATTTAAAAAATGATTAAAAAAAACAAAGAGAAGTTTATAATGCAACAATAAAAAAAGAAAAGACGCATAAATTAATGGAACAGAACAGAGATCTCAGAAATAAACAATTATATGGTCAGTTAATTTATGCAAAGGAGGCAAGAATATACAATGGGGAAAGGACAGTCTCTTGAATCAATAGTGTTGAGAAAACTGGGCAGCCACATCCAAACAAATGGTACTGGATTACTATTTTACACTACATACAAAAACTAACTCAAAATGGACTAAAGCGTTGAATGTAAGAAAACATAGGTGACAAGCTTCTTGAAATTGGTCTTGATTATGATTTTTTTGGATCTGACTCTATAAGCAAAGGCAATAAAGGCAAAAATAAACAAGTTGGACTACATCAAACTAAAAAGCTTTTGAATAGCAAAGGAAACCGTCAATAAAATGAAAAAGTATGCTACTGAATGGGAGAAAATATTTGTAAGTCATATATCCAATAAGGGTTTAATATCCAAAATACATAAAGAACTCTTACAAATCAATGGCAAAGATTAAAAAGCGGGCAGAAGGCCTAAGTAGAAATTATTCCAAAGAAGACATACAGATGGCCAACAGGCACATGAAGAGATGCTCAACATCACTCATCATCAGGGAAATGCAAATCAAAACCACAACAAGATACTACCTCATACCAGTTAAAATGGCTATTATCCAAAAAGACAAGAAATAGCAAGTATTGACAAAGATATGGGGAAAAAGAGACCCTTGTCCACTGTTGGTGGGAATGTAAATTGATGCAGTTACTTCAGAAAACAGTATGAATATTCCTCCAAAAATTAAAAATAAAGCTGCAATATGATTTAGCAATCCTGTACTATGTATCCAAAGAAAATAAAAACACTAATTTAAAAAGATATATGCATCCCAATGTTCACTGCAGCATTATTTACAATAGCCAAGATAGAGAAACAACCTAAATGTCCACCAGTGGATGAATGGATAAAGATGTGGTACATGTATACAACAGAATACTACTTGTCCATGAAAAAGAATGAAATCTTGCCATTGGCGTCAAGGATGGACCTTGAGGGGATTATGGTAAGTGAAGTAAGTCAGACAGAGAAAGGCAAATATTGTATGATTTCACTTACCTATAAGACAAAACCAAACTTGCAGATGCAGAGAACAGAACAATGGTTACTCAAGGGGAGGGGGACAAAGGGAGTGAAGAGGGTCAAGAAATACAGACTTCCAGTTACAAAACAAAAAATGTCATGGAGATGCAGTGTACAGCCTGGTGACTATAGTCAGTAATATTGTAGTGTACACTTAAAAGTTACCAAGAGAGCCAGTCCTAACAATTCCCATCACAAGGGGGAAAAATATATAGCTTTGTATAGTGATGGATGGTAACTAGACTTACTATGGTGAACATTTCACAATGTAAATGAATACCAAATCCTTATGTTACAAACCTGAAACTGGTATGTTATATGTTGATGATACCACCAATAAAAAAAGTAATTCCAGGGGCGCCTGGGTGGCTCAGTGGGTTAAAGCCTCTGCCTTCGGCTCAGGTCATGATTCCAGGGTCCTGGGATCGAGCCCCACATCGGGCTTTCTGCTCAGCAGGGAACCTGCCTCCTCCTCTCTCTCTCTCTGCCTGCCTCTCTGCCTACTTGTGATCTCTATCTGTCAAATAAATAAAATCTTTAAAAAAAAAAATTCCAACAGCATGCGCTATCTGTGGTAAGGGCATCTGTTTTAAGACTTGCCATGCACATAATGTCCTGCTGTGTACACTTCTTAGGTGGTGTTCAACTAGGTATCTGTGTCAGGAGACTTTTCTAGTAAATGCATTACTCCAGTGACCATATCATTGATTATCCAAACCAGAACAATTTGAGAATGAAGGGGGTCAAGTAAATACCACAAGACTGTAAGTATTAACCTGGACTCTTGTGGGCCAACTGGGAAATATGGTGACCCTGACTATAATCTCCTTGAGATACTGCAATTTCTTACAGTAATGATACAAAATTAAATGACACATTATTAGTTGTGCTTGCCTTTTGGTTTCTCATCATAGCTTCCAGTAGCCTTCAGTTTTATTCTTCTATTCTCAATGCCTCTTCCACATTTTTTTCTGAAGTGAAAAGGTCCAAAATTTAATTATCTTCAGAAATTCAGACATCTCATAATATTACAGGATTTGAGGTAAAATCCTAATAGAAATAAAAAACAGTTGTTCATAATATTTAGGTACTTTTTATTTTAGAGTGTAACATTTAGTTTACACATGTTGAGGCCAGTTAATTTTCAGTGTTTTTCTTGTTTCTTTTCTATTCTTTTTCTTTTCTTTTCTTTTTTGTAAGAAAAATTTAAATGTTATATTTTGAAAAACTTTGGCTGTTAATTTGGAAACCTGTCCATTTTTTTCTTTTATCCAGTTTTGTTGAGAAATAATTGACATACAGCACTGTATAAGTTTAAGGTGTACAGCATGGTGGTTTGGTTTACATCTGTTATGAAACGATCACAACTATAGGATCAGCAAACATCCATCTTCTCATAGATAAAATAAAAAGAAAAGAAAAAATTTTCCTTGGGATGAGATCTCTCAGGACCTACTCTCTTTATAACTTTCTTCCATGTCACACAGCAGTGTTAGCTGTGGTCCTCATGCTCTCCATTACAACCCTGCAAGTTTGTACCTTTTGACCACCTTTCTCCAGAACTCACCTCTTTCTTACCCCCTGCCTCCGGTAACCACACATCTGATCTCATTTTCTAGGAGTTCTGTGTCTGATTGTTTTTTTATTAGATTCCACATATAAGTGAGATTGTATAATATTTGTCTTTCTGACTTATTTCATTGTACATAATGCTTCCAATGTCCATCCGTGTTTATCATAAATGGTAGGATTTTCTCATTTTTTTATGGCTGATAATATCCCATTGTATGTATAGACCACAATTTCTTTGTCCATTCAACCATTGGTGGCTACTTAGGTTGTTTCCATGTCTCGGCTACTATAAATAATGCCATGAACATGGGGATGCAGAGATCTTTTTGGGTTAGTGTTTCCGTTTCCTTTGAAAGTCTGTCAAGATTAATACAGGATTGTCTAACTCCAAGATGAAAAGGCAAAAGGGAGAAGTTGTGCTATTTTCCCTTCTGATTAAATGAGTAATTTAAGAAATGTTCATAACATGATGATAAATGAAAAAAAAATAAAATTATATATAACAATTTTAATTCTTTATTGAAAGTGCATATAAAGAATGATTAAAAGACTAGAAGAAACCTAAAAAAGAAAATACAAAAATAAAAGTTTAGATGTAGAAGTTGACTGAAAGTGCTGGGTTTTGAGGAGTGAAGACATTCAGATTCTCTGCAGATGGAACTTCTTCTCTTCTGCCTACAGGGTGAGAATAGAAGGTAGAAAGACAGAGGTCCATGTTCAAGAGTTTGCTGGATTCATGTACAGACTTGACCGACACCCCTGTTTTCAGCCCCATGTTTCACTTAAACACTCCCCATACCTTTCTGCTCTAAGATCAGAGTCTTGTCTGAAATCCATTGGCAAGCGAATTCCCCGATTCATATTTCTTTATAGTTTGGTTTTCTTTATCTTCCCACCCCAGACACCCATTCTCTGGCCATTTTTAGTCTTCCAGAATTTTGTTAAAACTTCTTAACTACTAATGGCCCCACCCCTGTTCTTTCTTTCCTTGTGGATTTATATGCTTTTTCATCTTTTCCTGTCAGTGAAATTTCAGTAGAAAGGAGAGCTCTCTCACATTATTATCTCAACCAGTTTTCACAATAATCATTTATTGTCCTTGGATTTTTTAAATATCATTTAAATATTTGTAGGAGGTCCACACAGATAGTGGGTTTCAAAGCCAAAATTCGAATTTAATGCAGAGTTTAGAGTCTATGCTCTTTGTACTCCTAGGTCATAAAAATGTTTGTGTCTTGACATCCATCGCCAAATTATTTCCCCAGTTTGATGCATCAGCTTACAGTGCTGCTAGAATTATATAATCCAACCAGTTTCACCACAACTTCACTGAGATGGCATGTTATAATTTACATTTACTTTGATAATTTAATGGGATTTTAAAAGGAGGCATATTATCATTTTGATTGCATTTCTTGGGTTAATGGCAAGACATATTTTTTCCTGTGTATTTTTATACTATTGACAGTCCTTTTTGTATGTTGTCTTTTTAACATCTTTTTACCTATGACAGTGGTTCTCAACCAGAGTTAATTTGTTCCCCAGAGACAATGACTGGAGATCATTTTGATTGTTACAACTTGGGGGTGGGGGCTGCTGCTGGCATCTAGTTAGTGAGTAGAGGCCAAGGACCCTGTTAAATATACTGCAATGTATAGGACAACCATCCATAACAGAGAACATTTAGCCAAAATGTCAAAAGTGCCAACATTGAGAAATGCTGACTTAGGAGGATCTTGATAGCCTCCTCATTTTTTCAAAATTTTTTGAAAGTTTATGATTAGTTCAAAGATTACCAACCTTTTCGGAGTCAGGACCTCTTTACATTATTAAAAAATAAGGAAGGTCCCAAATAGCTTTTGTTCATGTGGGTTTTGTCTATCGATATTTACTGTATTAGAAATTAAAGACATGTTTTAAGAATATTAGAAATCATTTAAAAATAGTAATAAAATCATTACATATTAATGTAAATACAGATTTCTATTTTCCAGAGCAATAAGATTAGGGAGAAGAGGCACATTGTTTCACATTTTTACAAATATTTTTAATGTCTGGCTTAATAGAAAATAATTGGATTCTCCCATCTGTTTCTGCACTTAATCTGCTGTCATGAATTGGTTTGGTTGAAATATGTTAAGGAAACCCAGCCTCACACAGATATGTAATGGAAAAAGGGAGAGTAGTTCAATAACCTCTTAAAGTAATTACGGATATCCTTTGATATTATGCCAAAACTCAGAGAGTGGGAGTTTCCTCTAGTTGCAATGAAACTGTGTCAGTGAAGTTTTTGTATTCCATTATATCAAACTATATCAGTTATTTGTTGCATTTTGAATGGATATTTTATCCTTGATAGTTTCTTCTTGATTTTGCAACATTATACATTGGTCCTTTGAAAAATTTCACTGAATTATAAAAATCTTCCAAATATTGACACATCTTATTACACAATATCAAAATAATCACATTTGCTAATATCACCACTGATCTCATCAGTAAGTTTAAGAGTATTGGGAATCTGTCAAGTTCACAGTGACGGATAACAAATTTTCCAAATTCTAATTTTCATTTGAAAGCTCAATTATGAACAAATACTGTCAGTTTTCCTCAAGTGACAGATACATTTCATTTAATTTGGAGAAAATGTTTGCCAAATATCCAAATGCGAATAACCACAATTTGTCAGTCACTCATTTAAGAAAAAAAAAAAAATGGTGCTTCATTTAAAATGTGGCTGCTTTGCCATGCAGCTCAATCACAGAAATCTTTTTCCTTAAGAACACATAGAACAGAGAGCAGGAGAAATGATTTATCAAAACTTCCCATGTGTCCCATGAACAAAAAAAAAGACATGTGCTCAAAAAATGTGCGGGGGGGGGGGCACCTGGGTGGTGCAGTCAGTTAAGCATCTAACTTTTGATTTCGGCTCAGGTCATGATTTAGGGTCATGAGATCAAGTCCAACATCAGGCTCCGTGCTGGGCCTGGAGTCTGCTTAAGACTCACTCTCCCTGGGGTGCCTGGGTGGCTCACTTGGTTAAGCGACTGCCTTCAGCTCAGGTCATGATCCTGGAGTCCCGGGATCGAGTCCCGCATCAGGCTCCCAGCTCCACGGGGAGTCTGCTTCTCCCTCTGACCTTCTCCTCGCTCATGCTCTCTCTCACTGTCTTCTCTCTCTCTCTCAAATAAATAAATAAAATATTTAAAAAAATAAAAAATTTAAAGACTCACTCTCCCTCTCTTTCCCCACGCCATGCATTCTCCCTCTCTAACATAAAAAAAAAAAAAATCTTAAAAAAAAAAAAAGACATTCACTGAAACATTGGAATGAACACGTCTTACTGCTTCATCAAGGACATTCTTGAGTAAAACTGGAATTTGGGGGTTTTATAAAGTGAGTTTTTACATGGTGGTGAAGAATCCAATGGCAGAACAGTGGGAAACCATTGCATTGATTCATGGTAAGTTACCAGCCATTTTACCCACCATTATGTCTGCAGTGAGTGCAAATATCAACACAGTGGGGGAACAAGGCAAATAGAGTCTTAGTGTACTGTTAAAACCACTTGGATGTTGTAGAATCACAGAAGGGGTCTTGGGGACCCTCCCACAGAGCTTCATAGAAGACACTTTGAGAACTGCTAGATTAAGTGATTATACGGTATCCAAGGGTCTCTTTGACTCCTGTCACAAAATCAGGGCAAGGTTTCTGCAGGAAGGTCTCTGAAATTTGGTATATATAAGAAAACTTTGGAGAGCTTGTTGAAAGTTCCTATTTCCAAGCCCCACATTCAGAGATGAGTAGTGTGGGCTCTGGAAGTCACAGGCAATTCTTTTTTTGGATGGAAAGCCAGCACCTACAGTTCCCTGCACATCAATGATTTTCAGGTCACTGCCCTCCTACAAATAATTTCATCAGTGAGTTACATTTCCCCATGGGAAAAATGTCTTAATTGGTGCTATTATTCTTCTATAGCATTTATTGGCCCTATCTGGCACTAATATACCAGTTATTATTAATTTAATGGTTAATTAATAATCATCCCATAATCTAAGCTTTTTAGAGCTTAGAAGGGCTTTTTGAGGAAAATTGATTTCAGATAGTCTTATAAAAACATGCACAGAGGATTTTCATGTGACAGTTTCCTAAAGGAAATGTCTCTGTTGCAAGTAGAGACATCCAAGGCACCCTACTGATCCGTCTTAAAAACAGCCGCTGTAGCATCTTTTTCTATAAAAGCATCACTGTGGGTTTTAATCATGAAGTTTGGAGGCCGAATCCCAGTTGAAGCTAGTCTTGTTCAACTTTATTTTTTTTTCCTTCTCTCCTCTTACAATGTAAGGTGACTTTAGAAAAGAACAATGACATTTCAACTGAGAACTTGGCAGGAGGGTAAAGGGGCTGCTTCCCAGGACATCTGAAGAAAAAGACAATGCTGGGAGGCCTGGGGTGAGGGAAACAGCCTGGTTCTCCACTGGGGGACATAAAATACTTCCAAATGTTTATTAGAAAAACAAAACAAACCAGGAAGATTTTCAGTTCCCTAAAGTGTTCTATTCCACTTTCTTGCTTTTCAGAATTTAATGTGTAGATGAATTACCTGCAGTCTTTCAAAAAACTGTTTCTGATTCAGTAGATATGGCATGGGGCCCAAGGTTCTTCATTTCCAGAACATTCCTAGATGATTAAGAATGCTGCTAGTTCAGGGACCACTAAGTAGCAAGGCCCTGCAGCATTCTGCTTCTCCTTGTAGATTGGCAGTGTTGGTTCTAAACACTCTTTATTACTTAAGTCTACATAAACAGTTTTAAAGTTTTGGTTTTTAAAAAATATTTATTTATTTAAGAGAGAGAGAGAGAGTGCCTGAGTAGGAAGAGGGTTAAAGGGAGAGGAACTCAAGCAGAGCTCCCGCTGAGCATGGACCCCCATGCAGGGCTCAGTCTCATGACCCTGAGATCATGACCTGAGCCAAAATCAAGAGTTGCACCCTTAATCAACTGAGCCACCCAGGTGCCCCTTAAAGTTATTGTTTATGTAAGCTATTAATATTAGCTAATAAGCTGTTAGTCCACGGTCATCATAAACTGAGTAAACTTTCCTTCCTTCATTACTGGATTCTCGGTTGAAGTGATACTTTTCAACATGAACTTGGTTGGGAAATAACACTCTGAGATTTGGAAGGGGTGGGGTAGGTTTACTAAATATTCAAAAGTCGACATTACTCAGCAAGCTACAAGCGTATTAGGCATAGATTATGCCATGTCACCTAAGCACAGAAATCCATCCATCAATTTAAAAAAATGATACTATGGCTAGTTGTAACATATTACATTAAATAATCATTTTTAGAGTACTGTCAGGTCCCTAATTATCTTTGCTCTCCATCACAACACTGAGGTAGTTAATATAACTATATTTGAATTAAGATTAATTTAAACTCATCACAAAAATGATATATGCTTATATAGAAATTACGGAAAAATAAAGAGGAAAAACTCCTCTGTTATTCATCATAAAATATTAACATTTGGGGTGGGATTTCTTTTCCATTTTTCTTTACCAAATTAAAAAATAAGGTTGTACATAATTGTGATACTCTCTTAAAATGTTGCATACTACTTTTGTCACATATCATAACAGCACTTATCATTTTAATGATATTTATTGGGTATTTATTCTTGATTGATTATTCCTTATGGAACTGCTGACTTGTGATGTTGCTTATGTGTGTGCGCTTGTGTGTTTGTATGCATCCCACTATATTCCTGGTTTGCCTTCACGGTTCCATTAAAGCTGCCTCTGTTGATCACTGTGTGTACCACCCACTTTAATTATAGTGTAATGAAACATTTTAATATCTAGTCTTCCTAATGATTCTTATTGTTCCAACTGTCCTTAGCTATTTTCACCCACATATGTTTCCCTCTGAATTTTAAAATCACTTTATCATGTCCCCTAAATAATCTCCAATAGAATTGACTTAATTTGGATTAAGACTCATACTTAGTCTGAAATGGTTACATCTCACATTGAAAGAGGGCAGACGTATCCTTCAAGTCTTATTCTCTCTCAGGAAAATTACATAGATTCCTTCATATAGATGACATCCGTAGCTACTTTGTCGAAATTGTTCCTTCCTAATATAGTTTGTGATATTTTATGCTGTTTTCCCCTCATTATGTTTGTTCACTGGGTTTTACTGGTATTTAAGAAAACCGTGTGTGTGTGTGTGTGTGTGTGTGTGTGTGTGTGTGTGTGTTTTACCCATCCCATTTGCTGAAACCTCTTGTGAATTTAATTAAATTTTATTATCTTGGTTTACCAGTCTAATAATCACTTCATTTGTGAATAATGATAATTTTATGTCTCCCTTTCCAGTTGTGATAGCTTTTATTTTGGTTTTATACTTTGGTTATACTGTAGAGATTTCTGGGCAATGTTGCCAAATGATGTTAATGGTTGACCTTTTTGCATTCCCCCAACTAAAATGATCAGCCCTCTAGGAAATTTCTTCTTCTTCTTCTTTTTTTTTTTTTAAGATTTTATATATTTGAGAGAGAGAGAGAGAGGCAAGCACAGGGGGAGAGTGAGAGGGAGAAGCAGACACCCTGCTGAGCAGGGATCCCAATGTGGGGCTTGGTCCGAGGACCCTGAGGTTATGACCCCAGCTGAAGGCAGCTGCTTAGCAGACTGAGCCACCCAGTCACCCCTAGGAAATTTATTCTAGTTGTGATGGTAGTTGTAGGTTTAAAGTAGATATTTTTAAAACATGATAAGAAAAATTACCTGCATTTTACCACGTATATTTGTGATTCTTTTTATATCAGAAATGGATATTAAATTTTACCATGATTTTTTGGTATTCAGTCACATGATCATATGGATTTTATTTATGTGTTATTTTCCTAGATTTTCTATTACTAAATCTATTTTGTGTACCTGAGCTAAATAATCTGTTTATGGGGAACCAGTTTAATAATATATTAGAGGAATAATTTGCAATAATTTGAGATGCTTTCCCTCTTTTTCTGTCTTATGTAATTGATTATATAGCATGGGAATTATCAGTTGTTGAAAGATTGAAAAAAAATCATTGGAAAAGCCATCTGGCTCCAGTGTTGTTTATTCTAATTTTCTTTTTATGGAATGCTTAATTAATTTATTGTCATTCTTTTTTGTTTAATAACAAAGGCTTTTCAGATTCTGAAAACAGGTTTGGTCCTATCCCATAAGCATTAAACATCATTGTTCTCATCACAATAGTTTCTAAAGAGTGTGAAATTGTGGTTTTGATTTCCTATTTGATATTAGAGTTATTTAGGATAGTTCTTATTTTCCCCAGCTGGAAGTTTTTATTTTTTTAGAATTTTTCTTTAATAATTTCTAGTTCTATCTCATTATGCAGAGAGAATATAGTGCATACCTCTATGTATACAAAGGCATTATTGATCTTTATGTATACCCCTTATTATTTTTATCCTGCATATCAAATATCTCAAATATTAAAGTATTGTTTCTGTCTGTGTCAGATTTTCTGGGAGTAGCTTTTCTAATTTATTATTTTATTTTTTATTTTTGTAATCAGATGTCTCGAATTTATAATAGACACATCTTTATCTTTTGTGCATCATTCGATTGTTAAAACTTAAAAAGACCTTTCTACTGAAGATCTTTTTTTTTTTAACTTCAGACCTATAGGATATTGCGAGGATAGCACAATAAACATCCTTATATCCTTCCCCCAGACTCACCAGTTGTAAACATTTTGTCATATTTTCTTATCTCTCAAATGGTTGCTAGGTATCTCCTCAGAAAAAGGTCAGTCTTCTCTAAAGCCACAATACAATTATCAAATTCAGGAAACTTAGAATTGGTATAATATTAGCATCTAATATATAGTTCATATTCCAGTTTCCTCAATTATATAAATTAATTGTCCTTTAAAGCTTTACACAATCCAATCCAGGATTCAGTAACATTGCATTTGATTGCCAGGGCACCCTGAAAATTTTAGTATATTATATTTTGAACCAATGGGCTATAATATGGTTTATCATACATGGTGAGGTCTTAAATTTGGTGTTTTTTCTCATAATTATGCATTTTTTCCCAACACTATTTATTGGTAATTTCTTTTCTTTTCCTTTGATTTGTGTTGCTTCTGCTTCTGTATGTAAAATTCATACATGTGTGCATGTACACACGTTTATCCCAATTTCCTTTAACCACACTCCAGTACTCCAGGTTTATTTTTTATTTTTTTTAAAGATTTTATTTATTTATTTGACAGAGATCACAAGTAGGCAGAGAGGCAGGCAGAGAGAGAGAGAGAGAGGAGGAAGCAGGCTCCCCACTGAGCAGGAAGCCTGATGCGGGGCTCGATCCAGGACCCTGGGATCATGACCTGAGCCAAAGGCAGAGGCTTTAACCCATTGAGCCACCCAGGCGCCCCAGTACTCCTGGTTTAATTACTGTAACATCATTATAAGCTTTAATACTCAGTAGTGGTTTTTCACCCTTCTTTGTTTAAAAGACATTCTTTTTTTTTTTTTTTTAGGATTTTATTTCTTTATTTGACAGAGATCACAAGTAGGCAGAGAGGCAGGCAGAGATAGAGGGGGAAGCAGGCTTTCCGCTGAGCGGAGAGCCTGATATGGGGCTCTATCCCAGGACCCTGAGATCACGACCTGAGCCGAAGGCAGAGGCTTTAACCCACTGAGCCACCCAAGCACCCCAAAAGACATTCTTAACTATGTTTCTTATTTTAAACAAACCAACCAAAAACCAAAACAAAACAAAGCACCTCCCAATGAAATTGCTAGAATTCTCAAATTAGGGTCATACACATCTTCAGGCCTCCCAAATGTCACCTAACTAGCCTCATGTTTTATGAAGAAAAAAACCTCAGTTTGTCCAGAACAGGCATTTTTACAGTGTGTGATGCTTTCATCCAGGACCATCCATTTCTCTCCCTTTATTTGTCTCCCACTCTGCCAAGTCCTGTGCTAGAGGCTGGAGAGTCTCTCTTTTAGTTTACTCAGTAGAGAGCTTTATTTTTCCTTCCCATGTCAGTCCTGTACATTTCTTATTTGTGTGATCCTTAGCTGTTTTTAAAGGACTCTATTCTAAAAGGACTTTTTATTACATCTTCTAGCTTGTGTTTCATGCTGTACAGTTTATTTATCTCTATCTTCTATCAAAGCACTTTACTGAATTCTTTCATTAATTTTAGGGGCCTTTCAGTTGATTCTCGTCGATATATTAGGTCACCGTCATATTATCTACAAATGATGATAAATTGCCTTCCTTTCTAAAATGTGTATCTCGTCTGTTTTGGGTCTTATTGCATTGGCCGGACTTTTCCCATTTTAGATGCAAGTTCTAGAGATAAAGTGACTTGCTCAGCATGTCAGACAGAGCGGGGGGAGTGGTGAAGCCAGAACGAAAACCCCGACCGTGCGTTTTAGTTCATTGCTACCTTAGAAAACGTTACCCAATCAAGGTCATCTATCCAAATACCAGCTAAATGGCCTCCTATCTATCCAGTTGCTTTTCCCCGAAGGAAGGTTGGCATTTTTACTGTTTACAGTCCTCCCTCAAAAGGTTTATGTGTGTGCATGCATATATGCACATGTGTGTGATGATGGTAAATGATATGGAGAAAAATTAAGTGGAGAAATGTCACAGGTTATGTTAGGATTGGGGTTGTGTTTTAAATAAATGGCCCAGTCAGAATTCATTGGCAGAGATGAAGAAGCAAGCTTTCCAAGGGCTGGGTATATCTAAGGGAAGAGCATTCCAGGCATAGAAGGTAGCAGGTACAAAGGTCTTGAGATGGGAGCATGGTTAGGGTGTTCAAGGATTGGCAAGAGGCCATGTCACTAGAGAAGAATTTGAAGAGATGAGATCAGAGAGTTTGTTTGGTTTTGTTTTTAAGACTTTATTTATATGAGAGAGGGAGAGAGAGAACAAGACGGGTGAGGGTCAAAGGGAGAAGCAGGCTCCCCACTGAGCAGGGAGCCCGATGTGGGACTCATTCCCGGGACTCCAGGATGGTGACCTGAGCCAAAGGCGTTCACTTAACCTACTGAACCACTCAGACACCCTGAGACCAGAGAGTTTATAAGACAGGGCCTTGGAGACATTGCAAAGATGTTGCCTTTTACTCTAAGTAGGTAATCAGTCATGTTTTTAAAGGGTCACTCTAGCTACTGTTTGAAGAACAGATTATAGGGAGCAAGAGTGAAAGCAGGGAGATGAGTTGAGAGGCTATTGCACTAGTCCAGGTGGAACATGATGAGGTTTTGGCCAAGGTGGTAGCTATAGAGATGTTAGAAGTGGTCAGATTCTGGATATATATTACAATAAGAGCCACGGTAGTTCTTGTGTATGACATTCTGAACAAGAGAAGACCTATGATTAAGAGGGGGTACATAAGGATCATAACCAGGTCTTCCACATTTTGATTTAATATATCTCATTGCAAGTAAGTGCATGCTCAGTTATAGCTAGTTATACTTCTTTTAAATATTGGAGAAGAGGGTATAGAACTCTGGCCATCATCAGATGGTTGTCTGGCTCTTCCTTAAAAGGTTTCTTTTTCTTTCGTCACATAATAAGTCAAACTTAATTTGAAAATGGTTACGGCTCCTTTACACAACATATTTCTTTCTCTAAAACTTCTATTCAGCATCCACTTTTGTTAAATTTACCAAGTGCAATTCAATCGCAGGACGGTCCAAATGGAAAACAAAGCAAATCTTTGTTGTCTAATTTGATAACACTCTAATAATGATGTTATTAGTGCAGCAGTTGGGTTGGCTCCAGCCAACTTTTATAGAGCACTTTACTCTATAGAAAGTGCTCTCTAGACACATTATCTCATTTACTCCTCACACTATCCTGTATGTGCCCCTCTTCTCAGAATCCTTCCCTCTTTGAATTCCTCATTTGCCCTCACCTCATTGGACTGTGCTGAGCAGTTAATACCTGTCTCCTCGTCTTGGTCCTGAGCTCCCATCAACCAGGATCATGTTATTTTCAGACTTGCACCTGCCACACTATAGCCACTGATGAATAAATGAATAAGCACATGGAAGACGGGGTGGGGGGGGCAATAGGTCACACAGCTAGTCAGAAGCCAAGCATTTTTATGCACATGCACATGACAAACTGCCAGTGTGTCCCTCTTCCCATTGCCTTGCCTTTCTTAAGGGCTGTTGTGCTGGGCAAACCAGGAATTCCCAGAGCCTTAGAATAAAGTTTGACTAACTAAGACATGTCATTGTAAATTTCAGCTTCTTAGTTCCAAGTGACCTTTAATGTGGGGAATGTAATTGCAAAGCTAGATTCTGTTGGGGATTATAAAGCTCACATTTGTTTCTTAGCCTGGCTTGTACAGTAATGCCAAAGGTTTATCATAGCATTTTTGTATTAAAATGTGTGCATAGTTGAATGCTAAAGCACAGACTTTTGAGGGAGAAAGAACCTCCAAGATTATTCAGTCCATTTCCCTCATTTCTTTAACAGCTTTATTGAGGTATAATTTACATACCATAAAATTCACCCATTTAAAGTGTATAATTCAGTGATTTTCAGTAAATTTATAGGGTGGTGCAACCGTCACCGTAATCCCATTTCAGAATAGTTTGTCACACCATAAAATACCCGGTGCCTGAGGGCAGTTGATTCCTGTTCCCACCTCCAGTCCCAGGAAATCACTTATCTGATTTCTGTCTCTATAAATTTGCCTTCTCTTGACATTTCAGATGAGTGGAATCATATAATGAATAGTGTTTTGCATGTAGCTTCTTTCATTTAGCACAGTGTTTCTGAGCTTAATCCATATTGTAGAACATCTCAGCAATTTGCTTCTTTCATTGCTGAATTATATTTTGTTATTTGGATATGCCACATATTATCTGTTTGTTCACCAGTTGATAGACATTTAGATTGTTCTAGTATTTTGGCAGTTATGAATAATACTGTTATTAGCATTTATATGCATACAAGCCTTTGTGTAGACCTATGTTATCTTTTCTTTTGTGTAGATATCTAGTGGAATGGCTGGGTGAATAGTAGTTGCATGTTTACCTTTTCAAGGAACTTCCAAACCATTCGCCAAAGTGTCTATACCATTTTTTTAACCTTCCCAACAGTAGTGTATGATGGTTCCAGTTTTTCCTTGCCTGTGTCAACACTTGCTATTGTCTGTCTTTTTACTGATAGCCATTCTAATGGGTGAGTTGGTAGTTTCTCATTGTGGTTTTAATTTACATTTCCCTAATGACTAATGAGGCTGACCATCTTTTCATGAGCTTTTTAGCCACTTGTATTTCATCTTTAGTGAAATGTCTAGTCAGATCGTTTGCCAACTTCTTAATTGGGTTGTCTTCTTGTCTTCTTGTTCTTAAGTCATAATGGGCCCTTATGTATGTTAGAAGGAAGCTTATCATACATATGTTTGCAGATGTTTTCTGTTAACATGTAGCTTGTCTTTTCATTGGTTTAACAGTGTCTTCTGAAGCCCAATTAAAAAAAAATTCCTAATGACATCAAACTCATCTTTCCCCTTCTAATAGATCATGTTTTTGGTGTTATATCATCCACTTTTTCCTAATCCAACATCATGAAGATCTTCTCCTTTGTTTTTCCCTAGAAGTTTTATGCTTTTAGCTCTAACATTTGGGCTATGATTTCTTTTCTGTTAGTTCTTGTATACAGTATGAATTTAAATTTGTATTTTTGCATGTAGCTGTTCAGTTGGTCCAGGATCGTTTGCTGAAAAGATTATTCTTTGATCATTGAATTTTCTTGGATTCTTTGTCAAAAATCAGTTGATCATAAATGTAATGGTTTATTTCTGGACTCTCAGTTCTCTTTGATTGATCTGTAAGTCTATCTTGTGCCAACACCACACTATTGATTTTCATATTATAAAATCGGGAACTATATATCATCCAACTTTGTTCTTATTTTTAAAAATTGTTTTACTTATTATGGATCTTTGCATTTCCGTATACATCTAAGTATCAGCCTGTTAGTTTTTGCAGAAAGTCTCCAGAGATTCTGTAGAGATTGTATCAAGTCTATAGATAAATTTGCTGAGAAATGCCATATTAACAATATTGTCTGTTCCAGTCTGTGAACATGAAATGTCTCACCATTTATTTATATCTTAAATTTTTTCAACAATGTTTTGTACTATTCAGTATACAGGTATTTCACTTCTTTTGTTTAGATTTACTTGTAAGTATTCCTTTTGGTACTATTGTGGATGGAATTGTTCACTTAATTTCATTTTCAGATTGTTCTTTGCCAATGACAAATATGCAATAGATTTTTGTATTTTTGTTTTGTATCTTGTGACCTTGTTGAAGTTGTTTATTCTAGTTGGGATGTGTTTATCTGTGTCTGTTTCTGTGTCTTGTGTATTCTTTAGAATTTTCTATGTATAGGATCCTGTCATCTGCAAATAAAACCTTAACTCCTTTCCTTCTAGTGCCTTTAATTAATTAACTAGACTCACTGGCTAGACTGTCTAAAACAATGCTTTATTTCACTGCTTAGAATCTGTAGTACAATGATGAGTAGACCCCTTTGTCTTATTACGCTTTTTATAGGGGAAGAATTTAGTCTGTTACCCTTGAGGATGGTTTTTCACTTACATGTTTCATAAGTGGCCTTTATCAAGCTTAGAAAGCTTCTCTCTGTTTCTAGTTTGTTAGTACTTTTTATCATTAATATGCATATAATTTTGGCAATTTTTTTTCTGAATCTATTGAAATTATCATGTGTTTTTTCCCATTTATTTTAAATACATGTTGTATTGAATTAATTGATTTTTGAATATTAAATCAACCTTGCATTTCTGGGATAAATCTCAATTAGTTATGATGTATAGTCTTTTTTATATATTACTATATTTAGTTTACTAATATTTGGTTAAATTTTGGGGGGTCATTAATCATGAAGGATTAGACTGTAGTTTTATTTTAATATAATGTATTTCTCTGGTTTTGTTATCAGGGTTTCATAGAATGATGAATTCTTTCTTCTGCTATTTTCTGGATAAGTTTATGAAAAAATCAGAATTATTTATTCTTTGAATATTTGGTAGACTTCACCAGTGAAGCCATATGGGCTGGGCTTTTACGAGGGAAGAATTTTAATTACTAATTCAATTACTTGTTATAAGTACATTGAAATTTTCTCCTTTTTTTATGACTCAGTTTTGGTAAATTGTGTGTTTCTAGGTATTTTTACATTTCATCTAAGTTGTCTGTGTTTTTTGGCATAAAGTTTCTTATGGCATTTCTTTATAATTTTTGAAATATCTATGGGGAAAAATTTTTTAAAAAAGAAATATCTGTGAGGTCAGTAGTGATGTCCCCTTTTTCATTATTGATTTTGGTAATTTATATCATCTTTCTCTTTCTCTTGACCAGTGGAGAAAAAGAGTTGCCGACAGTGTTGATCTTTTCAAAAAATCACTGATTTTTCATTCTTATTTTTATGTTGCCTATATCATTAATTTCTAGTCTAATCTTTATTCTTTTCTTCTTTCTGCCTACTTGGAGTTTAACGTGTTTTCATTTATCTACTATCTTAAGATGGAAACATAGGTTATTAATTTGAGACCTTTTTTCCCCCTCTAATACGGATGTTTAAAACTATGCATTTTCTCCAGCTACTCCTGAAATTGTTAGTGTGGACAGTATTCTTCAGTTTATTCATTGCTCTTGGAGAGAGATTGTGCTGAGCCCCTCACTCTACTGTTCCAGAAGACCCACACCATAATTTTTAAATATGAGGAAGTTGAGGAATGTAGAGGTTACTTAAGGTTGAGTTCTCCTGGAAGCAAACTCATAAACCAAGGATTTAAAAGCAAATGATTTGTTAAAGTGTTGTTCCCAGTAGAAACTAGTTTGAAACAAAGGGAAGCTGGAAAGAGAAGGTAAAGAAACCAAACACGGGTACGATTCTGTGGGGTTCTCTGGACAGTGAATTACACCTTCAGTAGGTCCCCCTTGAGGCAAAGGAGCAGGCTTTTTTTCACTTCTTCCCAAGACATATACTGGAAATGCTAGCCTAAGGCAGAGTACAGGTGAAGGCTGGGGAAGAGGAGGACTTAAATTTTCTAGCCCTTTTCACTAGAAAAGGAGGCACCAGTAGTTTTAGAACAACTCTGAAGAGGTCCATGAGGCCCCCATTAACATCAGAGCACACAAAATCAGGCTGATGGACACACAGGACCAGAAAGAGTGATTAAGAAATGTAATAACTCTTCTCTTGTGAGATTAAATTACTTGCCCAAGATCACACAAATATGTATTTCCTGGCAGATTTTGCACTAGAAACTAGGTTTATAAATGCTAATATTATATTTTAATCAGATTTATTAGAAATCTACTAAAGATGTGTTACATGAGCCCTTGTTTTATTAAACATTTTATTTACTGTTTATTAACATTTTTTTGATGACTAAAGGCCATGTATATGAATGTGTATATGAATGAACTCTGACACCAGTTGGTACTGTCTGGGACCTTTCCCTATAGTCATTCTAGTCACCAGAAGGCCCTGTGTTAATCTAGGAAAATATAGAGACTAAGCGGCTTCCTACTATTTCATGTAATTGTATTAACCTAAGGAAGTACAGAGACTGCGTAAGAGAGAACAAAGCTAACCTTGGTGGGGAGTGCATTTACCTTTTTCCTATAGATAACCTAATCAAGTGTCCTTTGGAAGAAAGGTATTAGCAGACCATGTAATCATTAGTCAGTGTGTTTGAATTAAAACTTTATGGCTTTACCTGTTTTTAGTGTGCTAATATTAAGGGCTTCTTAGTTGACAAGTTTGCTAAGTCACAGGACCTTCTGGAATAAAGATATTTGCTATTGGGGAGCCTTTTGTGTATAATATTAAAAATGTATTTGTAAAACAATTAAGTTATCTGTAAGATAAATATCTATAAAAGAAAGGCTTTCCCTCATTTCTCTCCCTCAGAGATTTGTTCCCGCAGAAGAACAGAATGGTGGATGATTTACCAATATTTCATTGATGATTACATCAGAGTGGCTGGGTTATAGGGATCCTTTTCTCTCTCTCACCTACTTTTCAAATTTTATAAGATGCAAATTTAATAAGATTTATTTTCTTTGACATAAAAATAATTTTTTAAAAAGGATTATTTTATGGGTTACAGTACAGATGATGGTTCAACTTTGGGTATGCTAAAAAACAGTGTTGTCTCATGGTTAAGACAGAGGGCTCACGAGTCAGACTGTATTCAAATCCTAACTTCGGCATTCAGTGATGTGACTCTGGGTAAATTTCTGGGCCTCTCTGTACTTTTTTTCTTATATTCTGTCAGAATAAGATAACAATATCTACCTCTTAGAGGCATTATGAAGGTCAAATTAGATCGTGCGTTGAATGAGTTTAACATGGTGTCTAACAGATAGTAAGTGTTCATTCAACATTTTCTGTTGGGTGAAGTAATCATTGCAGTACACAGCAGTGGGAGCTATGATAGGAGTATGGACAGTGAGCTCTGGGAACAGAGGAAGGAGAAACTAGCTCTGGTTTGCAAGAAAGACTCCTTGGAAAAAGTAACATTAGATGTGGGTCTGGATTGGATGAGGAATTCTCAAGATGGGGAAAAAGGAAAAAGACATCTTGGGGAGATGGAACAACATCTAAAATAGCATTGAAGCGTGCAGTAAGAATTGACATGAATGGGGCACCTGGGTGGCCCATTTGGTGAGGCATCCCATTCTTGATTTCAGCTCAGGTCATGATCTCAGGGTCATGGAATTGAGCCCCATGGCAGGCTCTGCTCTTAGCACAGAGTCTGCGTGAGATTCTTTCTCCCTCTTCCTCTCCCTTCGGCTCACACACACTCTCTCTAAATAAATAAACAAATAAATGAATACAATTTTAAAAAGAGAGAAAAAATTGACATGAACATTTGAAATTCATCTTATAAATTTTGCCAACTTTGTTTATTTAGTAAGTACTTAGTGAATAGCTGTTATGTGTTTAGCAGATGTTAGAAGCTGGGGATGCAGGAGTAAACAGACCTCATGAACTCATGAAGTTAAGAGACTATTAGAGAACAAGCAGTAAGCTAATAAAAGAAATAACCAGGTAAGACACATTTCAACTGTGATGAAAGCTATAAAAGAAATAAATCAACAGGTGTAATAGACAACGATTCAAGCAAAATAGTAATTATGAATGAATCCTATGGTGGATTGGAATGACCCAAAGCAATGATTCTCAACAAAGTAAGAATGTTGAAGGAGGATGTCTTTGAGAGGGTAAAGGTAGAAAAATCAGAATTATCTAGATTTGTGATTTTATAGCTGCACATTAAGACCATCTGGAGACCCCTTTTTAAAAAAGTACTGATGCGATAGCCTCACCCCTAGAGATTTTGATTTGGTCTGAGGTGGGGCCAAGGAATAGCATTTTTAAAAAGTCTTCTGGGCAATTAGAATGTACAGCCAGAGTTGGGAACCACTGTTCTTGAGCAACACACTTCTGATTTTGAAATGACTATTCTCTGCCCTCACTTGAAAAATCCAGTGACAGTGTCAACAAAATACTGGTTAACTGAATTCATTAAAAAGATCATGGTTGATCAAGTGAAATTCATTCCTGGAGTGCAAGGATGGTTCAACATACACAAACTAATAAATGTGATACATCCATCACTTTAACAGAAGGAAAGGTAGAAATCATATGATCATCTCAGTAGATGCAGGAAAAACATTTGACAAAATTCATTGACCATTCATGAGTTTTTTTAAAACATGTCAGCAAATTAGGTATAGAAGGAACATACCTCAACATGATAACATGACAAGCCCACAGCTAACCTACTCAGTGATGAAAGTTGAAAGGTTTTCCCCTAAAATAAGAAGACAACAATGCTCACCCTCACAACTCCTATTCAACATAGTAGTCAAGTCCTGGGCAGAGCAGTCAGACAATAAAAAGAAATAAAAGGTATCCAAATTGGAAAGGAAAAAGTAAAATTGTCTCTGTTTGCAGATGACATGATCTTATATATAAGATATATATGATAGATATTATATATAACATATCATATAATAACCTTGTAACAAAAGAATTATAATAAAGGATAAATAAAAATTCAATAAATAAAGTTGTAGGATGCAAATCAACATATAAAATTGGTTGCATTTCTCTATACTAACAGTTATCTGAGAAATAAAGAATACAATCCTATTTACAATAACATCAGAAGAATAAAATAGGAATAAATTTAAGGAGACGAAAGATCACTACACTGAAAATCATAAAACACTGATGAAAGAAATTGAAGAAGAGCAAATAAATGGAAAGATATCCTGTGTTTATGGGTCAGAAGAATTAATATTGTTAAAATATCCATACAACCTAAAGTCATCAATAGATTCAGTGTAATCCTTATCAAGATTCCAATGGCATTTTTATAGAAATAGAAAAAACAATTCTGAAATTCATATGGAAACACAGAAAATTCTAAATAGCCAAAGCAAGCCTGAAAAGGAAGAACAAAGCTGGAAGCCACACACATCCTGATTCAAAACTATATCACAAAGCGATAGTAATCAAAATAGTAAGGTAATTGCATAAAAACAGACACATTGACCAGTGGAACAGAATTGAGAGGCCAGAAGTAAATCCATGCATATATGGATATATACATATATGAATATATGTCTAACTACTATTTGCCAAGGAAGCCAAGGATATGCAATGGGGAAAGGATAATCACTTTACTAAATGGCATTGGAAAAACTGGATATTCACATGCAAGTAGATGAAACTAGACCCCTATCTTGTACCACTCACAAAAATCAACTTGAAATGGATTAAAGACTTAATTTAACACCTGAAACATAAATGTCTTAAAAGAAAACGTAGGGGAAACATTCCTTAAATTGGTATTGGCGATGAGTTAATGGAAATGACAACAAAAGCAAAAATAAATAAGGGCTATATAAAACTAAAAAAACCAAAACACAAACAAACAAAAAAACCTTTTCACTGCAGAAGAAATGATCAACAGAATGAAAAGGCAGACTTAAAAATGGGAAGTAACATTTGCAAACCACATATCTGTTAAGGGACTAATATTCAAAATATAAAGGGAAATCCTACAACTCACTAGCAAAAAATAAAATAATCTAATTAAAGGTAGAAAAAGGACATGAATAGACAGTTTTCAAAAAAAAAAGGCATTTAGTTGGCCAACATACATGAAAATGTTCTCAACACCACTAATCATCAGGGAAATCAAATCAAAACCATAATGAGATATCACATCATACCTATTAAAATGCCTATTATCAAAAACAAAAGATAACAAAAAACATAAAAGAAAAGGGGGCTCTGTACACTGTTGGCAAAAATGTAAAGTGGTACCACCATTGTGGGAAACAGTGTGGAATTTCTCAAAAAATTTTAAAAATATATAATTACCCTATGATAAAACAATCTCACTTTTGGTTATCTAGCCAAAGGAAATGAAATCAGTGTCTCAAAAAGATATCTTCACTACCAGCCTCATGCAGTTTTGAAGTCTTGTGGCTTTTTAAGAACTCCACAGTATGCTTGTAAGGCACTAAAAGGGCAAAAGGCAGAATCTTAATGGTATTCTAAACATAGTTTGACCTTGCAGATCACCCAAATGGGTCTCAGGGACATTAGGTGGGCTTCCAGTCCCTACATTGGGCCACCATGGTATCCCCCATCACACAGGGATGCCTGTCTTACTCTGCCCTATCTAATGGCTTTGAGACAGAATTGTTTGGGAAGGAGCTAGAACAGGGCAATAGAGAAACCTTGAATTTTACTTTTAAATATTGAGGTTGGTTGTGGTATTGATGAGTTAATTCTGAAATGATTTTGTGTGTATTGTGTGAGAGAGTAAATGAGTACAGAATATTGATGTTAGAAAGGAGGTTTTTATTGGAGGAAAAAGGATAAACAGGCAGTAGGGAGGGTGAAGCATCTTGTGTTAGTGGATTTGAATTGATGATATCAGTATGAACTAATGGGTATGAATTATGAAGCCTATTTCTGGGAGAATATGATCCCTTTTATGAACCTGGGCAATCGTCACCTGCGAACCACAGTCTCCTCTCTGTCACCTGACTTCAGCATTCTGCATGGATAATAACAGCCCCTAGCTGGAAATCTCTTCCCAGATACACAAAGGGGGGCCATGGGATGTGTTAGTGGTTGATGGATGCCTCAGATAGGCCCCTGGTCCCTCACAGAGGAGCATGAGTTCTCATGCAGACCACTGGCTCAGGAATCAGAAGGGCCACGAGTCTCCGGTGGCCGGGTCCTCTCACACCTGAAGAGAAATTGCTGTGTGTCTTCCTCTTCAGGGTGTCTCAAGCAACTGTTCTATATGGGCTGGAGTCTTGGGACATGAGAGGAGAGTGTTCTAGTCTCAAGAGATAACGAACTAGAGGGTTGAAGTTACCGGCAAGGCTAAGGCTGAACAATCGGGAAGAGAGGGCTAGGGGCAGTCACCGTAACAACGAGGGTCAACAGTGGACCTTGAAGGTGAGCTGCAGTGAGGAAGCAAAAGCCAGGGAGAAGAAAGAAGGCACGCACTCCCCTCCTCCTTTCCTGTTGGAGTATAGCTGCTTTCAGGGTCCTGTAAGAAGAGACTCTCAGGAGAACTTATACAGAAAATATGGTCACAAATGTCAGTCTTCTCATTGGGAGAGGTAGAGGGGGTGTCCCAGGAGGGGGAAATGGGTGCATAAATGCTGTATGTCATGAGGTGAGCATCTTAAGATTCTCTTATACTATCAGGATGTTTCTACTAAAAAAGAAAAAAAAAATCCTTTCTCTCCACAAAGACTCCTGAATAGTTTATTGTAATGACTTCTTTTGCACTTGAGATAGGACTTTTGGAGAGTTCTTCTCATTTAGGTATGATTTTGTCATTATCAGCATGCTGAAAAGAGCTTAGGTAGGTATATTTCCAAGAGAATGATGATCAGAATAAAGAAACAAAACAAAAAGAAACTATCTTGTCCCCGCCCCACCCACCCCTGCCCCCACTGCCTAAAGTGGGGAAGGACAGTTGCATAATTTGCACGTGCCATCTCTTCCTTCCTCCTCCTTCATCAGAGTTTCCTGATCTTGGAGAGAGGCTGGATTTGCTGCCAGAAAGATTTTTTATGACCAAATGGTTTATAGTTTTCTGGCTGCGGTTGCAGCTTTGCCTCTGAATGGACGAGCTGCAGGCACAATGGGCCTGAGGGTGTTGCTGGCTATACTTTGGCACATTCATCCCAATTGTGTGTGAACTGTATGTTGACAGCACAGTTTAACACGCCCCTCCTCAAATGTATCCTTCGCTAGGCTTTGTGATTTCAGAAGGAGCTGGGTAGGAAAGATTTAAGTAGTTCAAGCCGCTAAGTAAAACATACTCAAAAGGCCCTTTGTACATTTTGTCGGCTTCTAGTAAAAGAAGGAAGGTAGAGAAATAAAGGATACTGGACTGTAAATGAGAAGTCTGGCTTTCTACTTTTGCTGCAATTTGATAAACCTGGGACACTCTGCTGTCGGCCTCCGCGTCTTCTGTAATCTGGCTACTGAGTGTGGTTGAGTTGGCAGTTGAGTCGTCAATAGTTAGATTGGTGTCAGGATCACAGGTTGGCCCCTGGAAACATGCTCTGCCTCCATCTCTAGCCTTTTGTGGAATATCATGCCAGTCCTGGGCAGTGCTCAGGCCAGTCTTGTGATTCTTCTTGATCCATTCCATCATTGTAGGGCCAAAGACAACAGAAAGCGATTCCAGGAATGAGATTCAGCCCCAGTGAAGCTCCCAAGGGTTTGGGTTCTCAATTTAGAGGGCAAGGGTGACAGAAGGAGTCAGGAGTGGCATGAGAGTTTTGGGCTTAGAAATGAAAACATTTACTGCAAAGATACAGATGTAGTGAAAAGAACATATGCACCCCAGTGTTCATAGCAGCAATGTCCACAATAGTCAAACTGTGGAAGGAACCAAGATACCCTTCAACACATGAATAGATAAAGATGATGTGGTCCGTATATACAATGGAATATTACTCAGCCTTCAGAAAAGATGAGTACCCACCATTTGCATCAACATGGATGGAACTGGAGGGAACTATGCTAAGTGAAATAAGTTAAGCAGAGAAAGAAAATTATCATATGGTTTCACTCATATGTGGAACATAAGGAATAGAGCAGAGGACCACGGAGGGGGGGAACTAAATGGGAAGAAATCAGAGAGGGAGACAAGCCATGAGAGACTCTGGACTGCAGGAAACAAACTTAGGGTTACAGAGGGGAAGAGGATATGGGGATGGAGTAACCAGATGATGGGTGTTAAGGAGGGCATGTGTTGTGATGAGCGCTGGGCATTATATGCAACTAATGAGTCACTGAACACTACAGCAGAAACTTATGATGTACTATATTCTGGCTAACTGAACATAATTTAAAAAAAGAAAGAAAGAAAGAAATGGAAACAGAGGTCTTCTCACGTGGACAGGGTTAACCCAAGAGTAGTTAGGGATAGACTGGGCCTCAAGGGAAAGACTCACAGATCTTTGCAACCCCTGTTCCTAGGGATGAGGCTGTTCATGCTTCCCAACCTGGTCAGGAGGATATGAGGGCTAGATAGGCTGGAAAGCCCAGTTCCATCTTGTAGGGCTGGATAGGGTGGAGAGCCCAGTTCCATCTTGTAGGTGCTATTACAAGCTCCCTCCGGTGGACCCAAGAGACTGTTGCTCCTTCACTCTTCATTGCCTTTTGCTCTTTCCCTCATAGATTAGAGTTCCATGAAACATAAGCCCTCAACAAGCAGTCCTTAACACTCTAGCCAGATTCAAAGTTTTACTGAAGACTGCTATTACATGTAAACCATTGGGGGGGTCCAAAAACTGTTATAGACAGCCCTCCACTCTCACCTTGTGACCTCTAGGCTTGGTTCTTGGGTCTTTGTGATGTTTTTCAGAGATTTTTTTTTGAGCTTAGCTGTCCTGAAAAACAAACTGATTGTGTCATTGAGGACTCCAGGGTTGAGGAGGAGGGAACGAGCACTGAAGCCCTAATTTAATTTAGGTGTTTATTGACTTCAGTTTTATGAACATATATAGATGATGTCACACACATTTAGGTGTGCACACACCTAGGTAACAGTCACCTGGATATCACACCCGCTCATTCCAAGAGTATATATGTTTGCTCAGTTTTTAGACACCCAAGTCCTACAGATGCTCATTTGGACATTGCTCACACTCAGATGTAGTCTGCATTCCCAGAAAGATGGGCTACATTCACTCACATGCCACTGAGTTCTCATTCAGTTGTGCCCATCAAACAGTACATATGCTTGCCAAGCCATTGCTCACCTCAACCCAGATACCACATTCTAAGTGTGGCAGACATTCATATGTCTGTTTCTTTCCCATTTGCATTACTGATGATCCCCATGCTTAAGGAGATTCAAGGGAAGACTTGCCATGTTGGGTGTGGCATGTTTCCTTGGGTCAGTCCCTCCGTACCCTTTTATTTTTAATTCAAATTGTCCTGTGCCTCTGTCTTTGCCCAAGTTGTGCTTCTTAACCAAATAGCTCTAGATGGACAGCCTGATTGAAAGATGGTAGCCCTTACCATATTCCATCTTCATAAACCATGTGCTATCTCACTATGTCATCTTTAAATGATTGGTTTGGGGCCACTGCTGCAATCACCTCATTAATTCACAAAAGTTTCCTGGGGGCACTCTTTGGGAAATTGATCTTTTGTCTTAGGGCATGAGTCCCAGAGATCTATGCAATAAAGTTCTTCTAAAAGAGGAACATTCATTCAGGGCACCTAGGTGGTACGATTGGTTAAGCATCTGCTTTTGGTTCTGGTCATGATCTCAGGGTCCTGAGATTGAGCCCTGCATCAGGCTCTCTGCTCAGTGGATAGTCGTTGTCGTCGTCGTCGTCTTCTTCTTCTTCTTCTTCTTCTTCTTCTTCTTCTTCTTCTTCTTCTTCTTCTTCTTCTTCTTCTCCTCCTCCTCTCTCTCTCTCTCTCTCTCTCAAATAAATAAATAAAATCTTTTTTTTTTAAAAAGCACTTCTTGGAACCATCCCTGTTGACACTGTGATCTTGGACTTATATCCTGCAAAACTGTGAGAAAATAAATGTTTGTTGTTTAAGCAAGAAAAAAAAAATTACTTTTCAAGAGAAATACAAATTGTACACATTCAAGGAGGTAGTAAAATGCTATCCAAGTGCACAAACATTAGGATAACTTTTATTTAAAAAGTCTACACATTTGGCATATAGTTGGTGTTGAATAAAGGCTTGGTCATCTCTTCACACACTAGCACCTCCTTACTTACTTCCAGTTTTAGTATGTGTGCTGCCGAAGTGAGCACTCCTTACTTACTTCTAAGTTGAAAGGAATGGCACAGGATCACTAGACAGGAATTCAGAGTATTTACTGTTTATCTTAATTAGGGATTTTGTATCCAGTCATATTTGGTTTCATGCCTGCTTTCAGCTTAGTTTGGTTCACTTGAACAAGTATTCACCGATCACTGTATGGGTATCAGGCAGCCTGCTCAGCAGTATATGGTGGAGGGAGTGATGCAGAGATAACTACACCACAACTCTCACTGTCTAAGAGGTCACAGCCTAGCCAGAGAAACAGTAGTTCCATGTACATATTACTGTAATCCCAAGAAGATATCCATTAATGAATTGTGGGAGAACTAAGGAGGAAGACTCATTCAGATTGGGAGGGTCTAGATGGCGTTCATTGAGGAGATGAAAGATAGACTCAGCCTTTAGGGAAAGGCTTCCACCAGCAGAAGTGGAGGGCACTGCAGGTGGAGGAAGCATGAACTGATGATGGCATGAGGTGGGATCCACAGGATGTTTGTGCAATAGCAGGGGGTCTGGAGCAGCTAGAATCAGGGACTAACCCAAGAGTTTCCAAAAGACAGGAAGCCAGGCACAAGTGTCCCCAGTGCCAGGATGAGGAGTTTAGATTATATCATTCAGATAATGGAGAACTTATGAGAGTGCTTGAAGAGGGACAGTATTATATTCAGGAAGGTCAATGAGTTGGCTAGTTGATAAATAAGTTAGAGGCAAAGAGACAAGTTGAATCCGGTAAGACGTAGGGAAGTACCTAACCTCAGCATTTTCAGTGAAGGGAAAGAAGGGAAAAGGGCAGGTACAGATTGCAGATGTCAACAGGGCTTTTTGATGATAAGTGCAGAGTGATATCCAAAGAGGTAGGAATTGAGGATGAGCCCCAGACTCGAGATCTCATCACTTGATGGGCAACGCTACCCTTTTCTAAAGAAAAAATGTAGAAGGAGGAGGCAGATTTGCTGGGCTTGGGACCATGTTGCGTTTTGGATATATCCAGCGTGAACTGGCCTTGGGACATCTAAATGGAGATGGGTTTCTACAAAGCAGTGGGTTTATTCATTCTAAATCTTAGGAGGGAGGTTTATTTGTAGACAGAGTGGTGATAAATAACAAGTCCATCCTTCCAGATAGTTGCTCATCTTCCTCTCTTTCCTGCCCAGTGTTTATCAGCTGGTTGTCAAGGAAGAGCGACTTCAGAAGTCACGAAGGGCAGCTGACATCATTGAGTGCTTTTCGGTGCCTGTGAGCTATAGGAATGCCTCCAGCCTTGATTCTCTACACTACTTTGCCGCTGAATTGAAGCCCGCCAACCTGCCTGTCACCCAGCCATTTACAGTGGGTGACAATAAGACATACAATGGATACTGGAACCCTCCTCTTTCCCCTCTGAAAAGCTACAGCATCTACTTCCAGGCACTCAGCAAAGCAAATGGAGTAAGTATGACCACATGGAGGTCATTTCTTGCCTTGTGTATATTTCCTGTTCTCAAATGAAAAGTAGCATGGGGATCAAATCCAGCCCCATGCCTCTGTGTGTGTGTGTGTGTGTGTGTGTGTGTAAACTTTTTTTAATACAGCAATGCCTATTCATTTATATAGTCTAAGGTTGCTTTGATGCTATAACAGTATAGTTGAGTAGTTTATTTTTTTATTTATTTTTTAAAAATTTATTTATTTGACAGAGATCACAAGTAGACAGAGAGGCAGGCAGAGAGAGAGGAGGGAAGGAGGCTCCCCGCTGAGCTGAGAGCCCGATGTGGGTCTCAATCCCAGGACCCTGGGATCATGACCTGAGCCGAAGGCAGAGGGTTTAACCTGCTGAGCCACCCAGGTGCCCCAAGTAGTTTATTTTTTTAAAGATTTTATTTATTTATTTTTTATCAGAGAGAGAGAGAGAGCGCACAAACAGAGGAGTGGCAGGCAGAGAGAGAAGCAGACTCTCCACTGGGTGATGAGCCCGATGTGCAACTTGATTCCAGAATCCTGGGATCATGACCAAGCCTTGGTCATGATGGCTAACAAACTGAGCCACCCAGGTGTCTCAAGTTGAGTAGTTGAGACAAAGACGTTATGCCACATAAAGCCTAAAATATTTACTATATGACCCTTTACAGAAAAAATTTGCAGACCTCAGTATTCAAAGATAAAAGGTCTGCAGTGCCTGGGTGGCTCAGTTAGTTGCGCGTCCAACTCCTGACTTTAGCTCAGGTCATGACCTGAGGATTGTGGAATTGAGCCCCGTGCTGGGTGTGGAGCCTGGGTGGGATTCTTTCTCTGCCTCTCCCTCTGCCCCTCCTACCCACCTCCCCTACCACATACCCACAGGTGCATGCACATACTCTCTCTAAAAATAAATAAAAATAATAAAAGATAAAAAGTTCTTTCAGATTACCTCTGGGCAAATCACATGCCTACCTGAAGATCAATTTCCTCACCTACAGAATAATACCTATTGGTTTATTATTTATGAATGAACTAAACATGTGGTAGTTAATCAGTGAATGTTAACTCTTTTGTTATTACCAATAGTCACATTAGAAAATGTTTTCTTCTCCCAAAGACAAGGTAACCTTTTTTAATGTCAAATATTTCTTTGGTCAAGATGGGATGCCAGTCATAACATCACAAAAGCACAGAGCTGGAAAAGATCTAAAAGGTCACCATATACCTATTTCCCTCCCCCTCCACATAAAACAATCAATTTTACAATATCACACTTAACTGGTATTAGTGCATATTCCTGAATAACTTCAGTGACAGAGAACTTACTCCTTTACATGGTAACTTTACTGATCTCTGGGGTGGCTGTAGTTCTAAGAAGTCCTTTTATTGTGCTGCTTGAAATATGTCTCTTATTATAGCTTCTATGCATTGCCGTTAGTCCAGACTCTTAGGTCCCAAGAGAACCAATGCAATTGCCTTCTTGGGCAGCATTCTTTTAGTTCCATAAGATCTTTCTTACCATCTACCTCCCCTCTGTTCAAACGTACCATCTGATCTTATTTCTGAAAGTTCAGTATCTTTAGTTCCTCTTATGACACAAGTATTTTCTATCTAGAATACTTTTGTGGACATATCTCAGGTTGCTATATTTCATTCAACAAATATATAACAAACAATGCCATATGCTAAGCTGTATAATTCAAATTAAGGTTATAAAGTAGGTGCCCTCCAAGAGCTTTCGTAACATAGGGGAATCTAGTAACATAGTGTAATCTGGTAATTTCGTAACATAGGGGAATATGTTTCACAGTATTTCTGGAGAAGTGAGAAGCTCACTGGAGAAGGAAATGCTGAGACAAAAGCAAGATCTGGTGAAGTGTGTAGGCTCTGTAGGCTCTGGTGGCCAAGATGGAGAGTTTAGTCTGTCAGTGGAAGTCATTACCTTACGAGAAACCTGGATTGAGGAACTAATTAACATTTTAAATGTCCACAGAGCCATTTAAATTCCACATTGGTATTTCAGTTCTGCATTTATTACTTGCTCAAGCAACGTTCCTCACAGAGAGTTTAAAACTACAAAGAGAAGCCGCCAGACTGCCTTCCATCTGTCCATCTGGTCTTCCCTCTGCATGAAACACTCTGATGTATTGAGGAGGAAGACATAAAGATGAGCAGAAAGCATCTGGGGGCCCATCTTGTTCCTGGTTCTCTGCTTCCCAGACTGGCCAGTTTATTGGCGGAGCACAACTCTGAGAAGGTGTGACTTTCCCTGTTCTTGGCAACATGTCAAGAGGTGCTTTTGGGTTTGCATGCTGTGAAGAAGAGTAGCAGCTGCACTCAATTCACTCTCTGTCACATTCTTACCAAGACTCTAAAAATAAAAAAAAAAAATAAAAAAAAAAAACCCAGCAAGAGACCAAGTCTGTAGAACCCAAGAAATTGAGAAATGGACCTCAGGAGGAATTTGCCGAACACAAGCATGGTTGGTCCTTGGTAGATCAGCTGGTGACATAGGAGGACCGTGGGAAGTTTTGCTTCCCAAACATCACACAGTGGACTATCTCCTCAAGACACGGAGTTTTGCCTTTGGGAAAAAAAGTCATCCTACTCCAAAGCTACCTCATCTAGGAAGCAGTTTCTACTATTGCTTCGAGATGAACAAGGATAGTTGAATTACTTATGCCTTCGATCCCACACTATGTGTGCTTCTGTTCTGGAACTAAGATTTGCAGGAAGGAAATTAAGGGTATTGGTGCATGCTTATGACAGGGATCTTGAATATGCCATTGGCCTCACAGGAACAGAGAGGAAATGTTGTTGAGAGCTGGGCAATCAGCGTGTTGTTTTCGTCTGGCAAAGGAAAAGCTACACACTGTATTTCAAATTACTGTATTCAGTATTAAGTTTTACTAAAAAGAGTTAAGCTAAAGGGTCATAGGAGCAGAAAAGCCATTCCCAGTCTAACAGATCTCTGCCTGGCCCTTCTCAGATTCCTCCATCTCGGAAAGGGCAGCAGACAATGCAGTTAAGCCTGGAGGATTTTTGAAGAGAAAATGTTATAACCCACAAATTCTTTATCAGCCAAGTTGTTGTTCTTGTGCAAATACATCAGAAAGACATTCTCAGTATCCAGGGGCTCCCACCTGCCCTGCTTCTAATAAATCATTCAAAGAGCAATTGACCAAGCAATGAATCAAAATAAGGAAATCTAGAACAAAGATATATGGAATGAAAAGACCTGCAGTGAGCATGGAAACTAATTCAACACGGTGTTAATGCTAAATTATTGCTATAAATACGTTATAAAAAGAGAAGGTTAACATAAAAATAATTACTTAAGGAGAAAATGTATAATATAAAGAATTAACTTTGTAATCTGGGTCTGTAATTTGCTGTTATGTTAACAAAAACTGAGGAGGAGTTGGAGGATTGATGAGTGGAGTGTAAGTAAATATCTGCCAATTACTCCACGTTAGACAGGATGGAATAAATAACTTCTACTCTGTTTCTGATACTGAGAATTTTTGAAAAGTATAGTTTTTAAACATAAAGGCAGCTTTCCAATCTATCCTTTAAAAAGCCAGAAAACAACAGACTACAAAGAAAAGGTGGAGAAGCAAAGGAAACTATAAGTAAATGTGAAAATCAGCAACTATAAAGCAAGCCAGAAGACAAAAGCATTAGGTTTGATTTTTTTTTTTTAAGTAGTGCTTTGTTCCCCTCATAAAAGAGGAAAAAATATTTTGGGTCAAGATATTTCCATATCACTAGAAGATTAAAACCCAAGGATGGGGCAAAGTCATACTAAATTAAAACAAATCAAAGGAAAGTAAAAATGGCCATTTGTTGGAAGGGGAGGTGAACCATGAGAGACTATGGACTCTGAAAAACCATCTGAGGGTTTTGAAGGGGCGGGAGGTGGGAGGTTGGGGGAACCAGGTGGTGGGTATTGGAGAGGGCACGGATTGCATGGAGCACTGGGTGTGGTACAAAAACAATGAATACTGTTACGCTGAAAATAAATTTAAAAAATAAAAAAAAGTATAAACAGTAAATAATCCTCGCACAATTGTGCCAAATTGATTTTTAGAGAGACCCTATTAATTTTCAAAGCCCTAAACAAAATAAGATATTGCTTACTATACCACCCAAGGGGAGTTAGAGAGGAAAAGGGAGTTGGGGGAAATTGGAAGGGGAGGTGAACCATGAGAGACTATGGACTCTGAAAAACAATCTGAAGGGTTTGAAGGGGCGGGGGGTGGGAGGTTGGGGGAACCAGGTGGTGGGTATTAGAGAGGGCACGGATTGCATGGAGCACTGGGTGTGGTGCAAAAACAATGAATACTGTTACGCTGAAAATAAATTTAAAAAAAATGGCCATTTGTTGCAGGGTGTTTGTGGGCCAGGTAGAATAATTTACAATACAATCAATTGTATTGCTCCCAACCTAATCTGCAAGTTTTAGTCAAAACAGGGTAAGAAAATTTTAGGGTCCAGATACATTTATTCTGTGGATATTAAGGATTGTCTTGTTTTGTTTTGTTAGTTAGTTTAGCAGAGTGGTTAAATACCCAGACTTTACAATGAGACTACCTACATAAAAAAATCCTAGTATCTTTGACTTTAAGTAAGCTGCTAAAAAAGAATTAAATATATTAAGTAAACATCTAGGAAGCATATACTATATGTCAAAAAAAAAGGCACTTCTCCTGAGTGCCCAGAATAAAACACTACACCAAACAGACAAAAACCCCTGCCTTCATACTGTTTACATTCTAGTAGTGGAGTTGTTAAAAATATATAAGTAAAATAATGTGTCAGATAATTAGTCATTAGATTTACGAATGTGGTTTCACTCATTAACTCTTGGTGTAAGATCTATGTTGACTAGTAATAGGATGAGGATAAGGACATTATGTAAACTCTACAGTAATCTATATAAATGTGGAGTATTGTAATCCAACCCTGTAAACACTATGGAGAGCCCAAGTATGATATGCATCATGAGCCATGGTGCTCAGAATCCTTGCAGACATTTTCATGAAGTGTGAGTTGTTGACAGGCATTTTTATTGGGAATTTTGATCAGATTAGTAAAATCACACTTACCCATTGACTCTTTCTTCCTTTCTTAAAATTATGTTAGTCACTATACAGTACATCATTAACTTTTGATGTCATGTTCCATGATTCATTGTTTGCGTATAACACCCAGTGCTCCACGCAATCCATGCCCTCCTTAATACCCATCACTGGGCTATCCTGTCCCCTCAACTCCTTCCCCTCTAAAACCCTCAGTTTGTTTCTTGGAGTCCCTAGACTCTCATGGTTTCCCCTCCTTCATTTTTCTAGATTTCCCTTCTGATTTCCCTCCGATTTCCCCTCCTTCATTTTTTCCTTCCTTCTCCTAATGTCCCCCGTGCTATTATTTCTTATGTTCCACAAATAAGGAAACTGTATGATAATTGTCTTTCTCTGTTTGACTTATTTCACATAGCATAATCTCCCTCAGTCCCATCCATGTTGATGCAGAAGTTGGGTATTCATCCTTTGTGATGGCTGAGTAATATTTCATTGTATATATGGAACACATCTTCTTTATCCATTCATCTGCTGAAGAGCATCTTGGCTCTTTCCACATTGTAGCTATTGTGGACATTGCTGCTATGAACATTGGGTTCATATGGCCCTTCTTTTCACTCCATCTGTATCTTTGGGTAAATACCCAGTAGTGCAATTGCTGGCTCATAAGGGTAGCTCCATTTCCAACTTTTTAAAAAAATTTATTTTTTTAATTTCTTTTCAGTGTTCCAGGATTCATTGTGTATGCACCACACCCAGTGCTCCATGCAGTACGTGCCCTCCACAATACCCACCACCAGGCTCACCCAACCTCCTACTCCCCTCCAAAACCCTCAGTTAGTTCCTCAGAGTCCACAGTCTCTCATTTCCAACTTTTTGAGAAACCTACCCACTGTTTTCTTACAGAAAGAAAACAAGGGCAGCGCTGACTGTCAGTGCTCTGTCCTTGGTGCTGAATCATCAGTGCCAGTCTTACTGTGAATCAGCTATATTGTAACCATTGTTTTGGATATAGCTGTATTATAGATCTATTATAGCATTTTAGAATTGGGTGATTTTGCCGTGTCATCTAATGTAGAGGAGAAGCCAACAAAGAAATCTCCAATAAAGCATTCTTGGCAGGGCATTATAGAGCCTCAGCATGACCACTGCAATTCTCTGGAGGGAAAGAGCTGACTCCTTTATTAGAACTTTCTTGTTTCTATAAAGCCAAATTTGGTCTCCTTAACTCACTACTCTTGGGCACTTGTATTGATTTGAACAAATCAAATCTTTCTTTCCCATGTCAGCCTATTGGAGAAAATATGACAGTACCAACTACCATGTTTGGCCATCCAGGTTGTTTCTTATTGATATTTTAACATGTAGTTGCTTCTGTTTCTCACATGGCATGATTTTCTGTAAGTCCTTAATCCTATTTATTCTATACTCTCATAGACATACTCCATTTTCCCAATGCCCTCCTTAAAAAGGGGTACCCAGAACCTGCCTTATGCTACAGATATAGTTAGACCACACCTGCTACATTTTCACTACTCTGCCTCTCTTTACCATTTTCTAAAACATTATTTCTCAAACATTCCAAGGTATTTTTCTCTCTTTGGGGTGCTTATGCAAGCTGTAATTCTGAGTGTCTCTTTTCTTCATTCTTTGCAGAACTAGTGCCTTCTCATTTTCCAGGCCTCATCTTCAACGTCACACCCTCTAGGAAATTTCCAGTCATATTATCTAAGAGCTGTCCATGCCAGTACTCATACATTAACGTGTGTTTTCTTTATAACACTAAGCATATTTTAATTTCACTGGTTTTTACATAGTACATGCCTCCCTCCTTAGACTGAGAGCTCCAGGAGGTAGCAGCTCTGTTTTGTTTGCTGCCATATTCTCCATATTGAGTACAATATTTAACTCATAGTAGATACCTGATTATTGTTGGATGAATGAATGAATGAGATTATGAACTGTTTCTTGTGTTCTGTGAATCGGTTTCCTCACTTATGAAATCAAAATGGTAACATACACTTTACACAATCATTTTGAGGATTAAATGAGGAAAGATCTTAAATTCTGAAAGGCACCAAATAAGTGTCAGCACAGTCTGAATTTCTATCCAGTGTAGCACGAGATGTAGTTCTGAGCTATTTTCACCATAGACAGATGAGCCCTAAAAGACCTGCCTTCCATCATAATAGTAAGACTTTTCCCCAGCTGTCTCATTTCCCAAGCTCCAGGCTCCTGGGCAGCCTTGATTTCCTCCAGATCTTCCAAATGGTACCCAGAGTAGCTGTCTCAATTGTAAACAGCAGGTGGGTGCAGTTTTGCATTGTTTTTTTCCCCCACTCTTCCCAGAATGAGGTCTGCTGAATCTACTGTTCTCTGCATCTCCACCACCATTAGCCATGATTGTGAAGTTGAAAGGACCATAATTAACGGTTGGATGCAAAACAAGTGTGGCAAATTCATGCAAATACCCACCAGAAGCCACCTTTTCTTGGGCAGGACTGTTGTGCATATTCTGTTTATATAGCAGGGAAAACTCTTTCCTTGCCATAACTTTTTCATCATGTAGGGGCACATTTAACCTGAATGATGCTTCTGCCAAATGGTGATCTAAATAAGAGAAGTGGGAAGTAGAAGGGTGATTGTTCTTGTTCTCTCGCTTTCTCTTCCAGCTCCTGAGCTCAATTGCCTCTTGAGAGCAGTCGGAAGCCAGATGCTATTTTGAATGGGTCCTCATGTTTGCAATGTAATCACATTATAACAGTTAGGGGTATCTAGGTAGAGCTGAGTTAGAGAGAATTCTGTGTCTCTGAATATATTGGGAGCTATATTTAGTTATGTCCAAGCACTATTAAAAGAACATTTGTACATGGATTGATTCTCTGTGGCACGGTGGGATGGAAAGAATTGAGAGGTAGGCATCAGATAGACTTGGCTTTGAATTATGGCCAGTTCCAGTGATGTGAACGTGAGCTGTTACTTAACATCCCAAGATGTATGATGTGATTAATGACCTACCTCCCCCAAATTTGGGAAGAGTAAATGAGACAATACATATAAGTCATCTGTCACAGTTGTAATATTTGTTCTTTTCCCTTTTGTTGATTTCCTGCAGCTCCTCTCCTGAAGGAAGGGAAAGTTGGAGCATTCTTATCTGACCTCAGGAACCGTGTCTATGTGGCAGCTGCTGGCTGCCTTGACTTGCCCATGACTAACTGCTTCCTAACCCCATTTCAGGCTATCTTTTTCTTAGTTTAATGTTTCACATATGGTTCCAAGCCTGACCTCTCTTTTTGTTGAATCTTGTGACATAATTGATTTTGTCTTTAGAGAGTAATCTTACTTCTCCCAATCCCATTTCCTGATTCTGTTTCTACTTTAGTGACTGTTCATATGTCATGTGGGAAAAGCTCAGGTAAGCCATGGAATGAGAAGATGTGGGAGTTCCAAGCTCAAAAAGGGTTAGAGTGAAGATCACACAGGGTATCTCATGGCTTGGATCTTAGATGTTCTGTCAGGGAATTTACAAGAAAACTCCTATATGACTTAGGACAAACTAATTTATGCTATAGTAGCAAACAACCAGGAAATCTCAGTGTATTATCAGAAAAAAAATTTTTTTTTCATTCCTTCTATGTATCCAAAATGGGTCGGCAGAAGGGCTCTATTTATCATAGTTACTTGGAGACCTAGGCTAATGGAAGGCCCATCTTGACATATGTTTCCACTATCACCAAGGCAGAGAAAGTAATATGGCAAATAAAACACTAGTTCTCAAATTCTACACAAAATGACACATAGCACTTTCACATTCCATTGGCCAAAGCTATTCATGTAGCCATGCTAAACTTCAAAAAGAATGAGGCAGTGCCTTCGAACCACATGCCTAGGATGTGAACTGGGATATTTGAGACCACTCCTAATGACCACCACACTTCCACATTATGCACAATTATGAAGCTTTCCCTTCCAATTCCCACAATACCCACACTCACTCTTTAAGCTCCTATGCAGTCCCTATCATGGATCCTGAAAACTTTCTATTCTTGAGTATCTACTGCATCCCAGACACTAAGAAAATACTATCATCTGTGCTACTTCCTGACTGGTCTCACAAACAAAATGACTCCATTTAAATCAGTAAAATGGATGGCCTGAAATCCCATCAGCACCCAATAATCTCATAGCATCTCAGTTACCTCATACTGAAGAAAGGGCTTTAGTAAGAGCTTTCTTTCTTTATCTCCATGGATACAGGGTAAAGAAAGTCTAATATTCCCTGCGACACTGTTCCACTATGAAAGGCAGTCATTCTTCCAAGTCTGCCATGCAGCGTGGTTGAGAGGCCTCAGAAAATTTCAGACCTCTCCCATCCATCAATTGCTGATCCAGATTGTAATAGAAAACTGTGAACCAAAGACCTCCACATACCCTTTTTTTTTTTAGTTGTTGCCATAGTCCTATGTTAGGAACCTGTTTCTGGATTGTATCAGCTCTGTTACAGCAGAGAATTGAAATGGACATTTGGAATCCAGGGTTATCAACAAAACCTTTCTACAACGACTTTGGAGAATTTAGGCCTGTTCAACACTCTTCTCAGTTCTGTTCTCTCACCAGAGCCTAGGTTTCATGCCCCATCAGCCTACCTGGTCCTCCTTCCCAATCCTTGCATCCTGGGTATCAACCAGCCCCTTGGGCATACCTACCTCTGGGCTCTATTCCACCAGGTGAGCCTTAGCACCTGCTTTTGAAAGTTCTGAACTTCTATTGAAGGCCGATGGGGCTCAAACTTCTCTTTCCAGAGAAAGAGAAATTCCCTGTCACCTTGTACAAATACCAAAATGAGCTCTCCCAGGTTGCTAATTTATTTTTCCACTCACATTTCCTACAGATTTTATTATCACAGTATGAGACCTAAGGGACCAAGAACATTTTCGTTTTTGATGCAAATATACTTTAGACTCATTTGGAAAAGGAAATGAAGGTTACGCAAATGTTGACAGCTGATAATCTTGTCAGCCTGGGTCTTGAGGCATCAATGAAGGCTCCAGCCCTGAGTCCTAAAAAGGTTCATGGAAGTAGCAGCCTAAGTTTCCATAAAGCAGGGGTTTCTGCTTCCATCAGGCCCCTTCGAAAGACAAGGGTCCTCATGAAGTTTGGCTCAATTGGCCCCCAAATGGTGAATAAGTTGGGATACCTCTGAATTTGGATATTGGATCCATTGGTTTAAAAACTGACTCTGCTCTTTTTTAGCTACCTAAACTGAATACTGTCCTGCTAGCCTTCAGTTTCCCCATCTGTCATATGGGGATGAGGTGTGCCCTCCCAAGATCACTGGGGTCTTTGTGAGGAATAAGCAATAGGTATGGTAACTTTGTGAGCATTCCTAAGTACCTTTTGAATGAGGATATTGCTAACATGAGTATGTGTGTGTCTGTGTGTGCATGTGAAAATTTAACATATGTGTATATATACATAATACACATAAATATTTTGGCATGTGTATATAATCGTGTGTATATATGTATATATATGTGTGGGGGTGTGTGTGTATGAATATGTATACATATTTAGTTAAAATTTTAAGTTAGCTCAAGGATCTTAGTGGCAGAAAGGTTGTCATTATACCAGAGGCCTAATATAGGTGGCTAATGAGATAGAACATTATCTATACCTCTTGAGCTTCTTGGGAGCAAAGGCAAAAAGGAGTGTATGGGAGGTTTGCAAAGCTTTTCTTAGTGGAAGGAAAGAAGCATACATACTTTTCATGGGAGACACTAGAAGGGAAATTTATAATATACATCCTTATAGAAGGAGCCCTGAGGAGATACTGGTCAATATCATATCTCTGTTCCAGAAATTCATTGGTCCCTTATCCATCAATGTTGTGATACAGTATTAAACTGGAATTTTAAAATTAACATATAATGTATTATTTGCTTCAGGGGTACAGGTCTGTGAATCATTAGTCTTACACAATTCACAGCACTCACCATAGCACATACCCTCCCCAATGTCCATAACCTGGCCACCCTATCCCCCCACCCCCACCCTCCAGCAACCCTCAGTTTGTTTCCTAAGATTAAGAGTCTCTTATGGTTTGTCTCCCTTCCTGGTCCTGTCTTATTTCATTTTTTCCCTCCCTTCCCCCCAGCGATCTCCAATTGACTTATTTCGCTTAGCATGATACCCACTAGTTTCATCCACATTGTTGCAAATGGCAAGATTTCAGGTATTTCTGATGGCTGCATAGTACTCCCATATGTATGTGTGTGTGTGTTTGTATGTATGTGTATAGATAGATGATAGATACATAGATGATAGATAGATAGATAGATATAGATATATAGATATCACATCTTCTTTAGACACTCATCTGTTGATGGACATCTAGGTTCTTTCCATAGTTTGACTATTGTGGACATTGCTGCTATAAACATTTAGGTGAACATGTCCCTTCCGATCACTACATTTGTATCTTTAGGGTAAATACCCAGTAGTGCAGTTGCTAGGTTGTGGGGTAGCTCTATTTTCAACTTTTTGAGGACCCTCCATACTGTTTTCCAGAGTGGCTGCACCAGCTTGCATCCCCACCAACAGTGTAGGAGGACTCCCCTTTCTCCGCATCCTTCCCAACATCTGTCATTTCCTGACTTGTTAATTTTAGCCATTCTGACTGGTGTGAAGTGGTATCTCGCTGTGGTTTTGATTTGTATTACCCTGATGCTGAGTGATGTTGAGCACTTTTTCATGTTTCTGTTGGCCATTTGGATGTCTTCTTTGCAGAAATGTCTGTTCATGTCTTCTGCCCATTTCTTGATTGGATTATTTGTTCTTTGGGTGTTGAGTTTGAGAAATTCTTTATAAATTTTGGATACTAGCCCTTTATCTGATATGTATTTGCAAATATCTTCTCCCATTCTATCAGTTATCTTTTGGTTTTGTTGACTCTTTCCTTTGCTGTGCAAAAGCTTTTGATCTTAATGAAGTCCCAATGGCTCATTTTTACCCTTGCTTCCCTTGCCTTTGGCAATGTTTCTAGGAAGAAGTTGCCATGGCTGAGATGGAAGAGGTTGGTGCCTGTGTTCTCCTCAAGAGTTTTGTTGGATTCCTGTCTCACATTGAGTTCTTTCATCCATTTGGAGTCTATTTTCATGTGTGGTGTAAGGAAATGGTCCAGTTTCATTCTTCTGTATGTGGCTGTCCAACACCATTTGGTGTTGTTTGGTGTATGTGTTTTCCCAACACCATTGGTTGAAGAGATTGTCTTTTTTCCATTGGACATTCATTCCTGCTTTGTCGAAGATTAGTTGACCATAGAGTTGAGGGTCCATTTCCGGGTTCTCTCTTCTGTTCCATTGATCTATGTGTCTGTTTTTGTGCCAGTACGATACTGTCTTGATGATGACAGCTTTGTAATAGAGCTTGAAGTCTGAAATCATGATGCTGCCAACTTTGGCTTTCTTTTTCAACATTCCTCTGGCTATTCAGGGTCTCTTCTGGTTCCATATAAATTTTGGGATTATTTGTTCTATTTCTTTGAAAAAAGTTGATGGTATTTTGATAGGAATTGCATTAAATGTGTAGATTGCTCTAGGTAGCATAGACATATTCACAATATTTGTTCTTCCAATATTTGTTCTGTGAGTATGGAACATTTTTCCATTTCTTTGTGTCTTCCTCAATTTCTTTCATGAGTGCTTTACAGTTTTCTGAGCACAGATTCTTTGCCTCTTTGCTTAGGTTTATTCCTAGGTATCTCATAGGTGGCATTATAAATGGGATGGACTCCTTAATTTGTCTTTCTTCTGTCTTGCTGTTGGTGTATAGAAATGCAACTGATTTCTGTGCATTTATATTTATATCCTAACACTTTACTAAATTCCTGTATGAGTTCTAGCAGTTTTGGAGTGGAGTCTTTTGGGTTTTCACGTAAAGTATCATATCATCTGCAATGTGTGAGAGTTTGACTTCTTTGCTTATTCAGATGCCTTTTATTTCTTTTTGTTGTCTGATTGCTGAAGCTAGGACTTCTAGTACTATGTTGAATAGCAGTGGTGATATTGAACAGCCCTGCTGTGTTCCTGACCTTAGTGGAAAAGCTCCCCATTGAGAATTATATTCACTGTGGGTTTTTCATAGATGGCTTTTATAATATTGAGGTATGGACCCTCTATCCCTATACTGTGAATAGTTTTGATCAAGAAAGGATGTTTCATTGGTCAAATGCTTTTTCGGAAAATATTGAGAGTATCATTTGGTTCTTGTTCTTTCTTTTATTAATGTAGTGTATCCCATTGATTGATTTGTGGATGTTGAACCAACATTGCAGCCCAGGAATAAATCCCACTTAGTCATGGTGAATAATCCTTTTTAATGTACTGTTGGATCCTATTGACTAGTATTTTGGTGAGAATTTTTGCATCCATGTTCATCAGGGGTATTGGTCTGTAATTCTCCTTTTTGATGGGGTCTTTGTCTGGCTTTGAGATCAAGGTAATGGTGACTTTATAAAATGAGTATGGAAGTTTTCCTTCTGTTTCTATTTTTTTGGAACAGTTTCAGGAGAATAGGTATTAATTCTTCTTTAAATATTTGGTAGAGGGGTGCCTGGGTGGCTCATTGGGTTAAAGCCACTGCCTTCAGCTCGGGTCATGATCCCAGGGTCCTGGGATCGAGCCCCACATCAGGCTCTCTGCTCAGCAGGGATCCTGCTTCCTCCTCCTCCTCTCTCTCTCTCTCTCTCTCTCTCTCTCTCTGCCTGCCTCTCTGCCTATTTGTGATCTCTGTCTGTCAAATGAATAAATAAAATCATATATATATTCATATATATATGGCCCTGGGCTCTTGTTTCTTGGGAGATTTTTGACGACTGCTTCAATCTCTTTACTGCTTATGGGTTTGTTCAGGTTTTCTATTTCTTCCTGGTTCAGTTTTGGTAGTTTATATGTCTCTAGAAATGCATCCATTTCTTCCAGATTGTCAAATTTGCTCGTATATTTGCTCATAATATGTTTTTATAATTACTTGTATTTCTTTGGTATTGGTTGTGATCTCTCCTCTTTCACTCATGATTTTATTAATTTGGGTCCTTTCCCTTTTCTTTTTGATAAGTCTGGCCAGGGATTTATCAATCTTATTAATTCTTTCAAAGAGCCAGCTCCTAGTTTCGTTGATCTGTTCTACTGTTCTTTTGGTTTCTATTTCATTGATTTTTACTCTGATCTTTATTATTTCTCTTCTCCTGCTGGGTTTAGGCTTTCTTTGCTATTATTTTTCCAGCTCCTTTGAGACCTTTCTTGTTTCTTGAGAAAGGCTTGTATTGCTATATACTTTCCCTCAGGACTGTCTTTGCAGTGTCCCAAAGATTTTGAACAGTGTGTTTTCATTTTCATTTGTTTCCATGAATTTTTTCAATTCTTCTTTCATTTCCTGGTTGACCCATTCATTCTTTAGTAGGATGCTCTTTAACCTCCATGTATTTGAGTTCTTTCCAACTTTCCTCTTGTGGTTGAGTTCTAGTTCCAAAGCATTGTGGTCTGAAAATAGGCAGGGAATGATCCCAATCTTTTGGTACCGGTTGAGACCTGATTTGTAACCCAGGATGTGATCTATTCTGGAGAATGTTCCTTGTGCACTAAAGAAGAATACACGTGTATTCTGTTGCATTGGAAATGAATGTTCTGAATATATCTGTGATGTCCATCTGGTCCAGTGGGTCTTTTATTTACAGCCTCTATTTCCTTGTTGATCTTTTGCTTAGATGATCTGTCCATTTCAGTGAGGGGAAGGGAGTTAAAATCTCCTACTATTACTGTATTATTGTCGATGTGTTTCTTTGATTTTGTTATTAATTGGTTTATATAATTGGCTGCTCCCACGTTAGGGGCATAGATATTTAAAATTGTTAGATCTTGTTGGACAGATCCTTTAAGTATGATATAGTGTCCTTCCTCATCTCTTATTACAGTCTTTTGCTTAAAATCTTATATATCTGATACAAGGACTGCCACCCCAGCTTTCTTTTGATATCCATTAACATGGTAAGTTGTTTTCCACCCCCTCTTTTTAGATCTGGAGGTGTCTTTGGGTCTAAAATGAGTTTCTTGCAGACAGCATATTGATGGGTCTTTTTTTTTTTTAATCCATTCTGGTACCCTGTGTCTTTTGATTGGGGCATTTAGCCCATTTACATTCAGGGTAACTATTGGAAGATATGAATTCCATGCCGTTGTATTGCCTGTAAGGTGACTGTTACTATATATTGTCTCTGTTACTTTCTGGTCTGTTACTTTTAGGCTCTCTCTTTGTTTAGAGGACCCCCTTCAATATTTCCTGTAGGGTTGGTTTGGTGTTTGCAAATTCTTTTAGTTTTTGTTTGTCCTGGAGGCTTTTTATCTCTCCTGTTTTCAATGACAGCCTAGCTGGATATAGTATTTTTGGCTGCATATTTTTCTTGTTTAGTGCTTGGAATATATCATGCCAGTCCTTTCTGGCCTGCCGGGTCTCTATGGATAGGTCTGCTGCCAATCTAATATTTCAAACATTGTATGTTACAGACCTCTTCTCCTGATCTGCTTTCAGGATTTTCTCTTTGTCACTGAGACTTGTAAGTTTTACTATTAGATGACAGGGTTTTGACCTATTTTTATTGATTTGGGGGGTGGTGGTTGTTCTCTGTGCCTCCTGGAATTTTATGCTTGTTTCCTTCACCAAATTAAGGAAATTATCTGCTATAATTTCCTCCAATATACCTTCTGGCCCCCCTTTCTTCTTCTTCTGTTACCCCATTTATTCTAATGTTGTTTTGTCTTAGGTATCACTTATCTCTCAAATTCTCCCCTCATGTTCTAGTAGTTGTTTATCTCTCTTTTTTTGTGCTTCTTTATTCTCCATCATTTGGTCTTCTGCATGACTAATACTATCTTCTGCCTCATTTATCCTAACAGTAAAAACCTCCATTTTTTTTTTATTGCATCTCATTAATAGCTTTTTTAAATTTCAACTTGGTTAGATTTTAGTTCTTTTATTTCTCCAGAAAGGGATTTTATTTCTCCAGAATGGATTCCCTGGTATCTTTAATGCTTCTTTTGAGCCCAGACAGCACCTTGGTAATCATCATCCTGAACTCTAGTTCTGACATCTTACTAATGTCCATATTGATTAGGTCCCTAGCCATCAGGACTGCTTCTTATTGTTGTTGTTGTTTTGAGGTGAGTTTTTTTGCCTTGTCATTTTATCCAGATAAGAATAGATAAATGAGAGAACAAAATACTAAAAGGGTAGCAACAATCCCAGAAATATATACACCAACCAAATTGGAAGAGACCCAAATGTAGGGGGAGAAGAGAGAAGAAAAATATATACATATATATTTTTATATCTCAGACTGGTGAATAGAACAGAGCCACACACTTGATTTTGGGTGTATTTTGGTCTGTTAGAAGAAACTGGCTCCTGAATTTTAAAGAAAGAAAAACTTGTATATATACACAAAAATAAAGGTAAGCACAATGAAGGAGTAGATTATGACTGTAAAGATGAAAATTTAAAAAGGTTCTAAAAAAGGAATTGATAGGAAGTTGGTTGAACAAATAAAAAAAAAAAAGAGGAAAGAATGTGATCAGGCTGGAAACTAGAACAAAGCCATGCACTAGATTTAGGGTATATTTTGATCTGTTAGAAGAAATTGTATCCCAAAATTGTAAAGAAAGAAAAACCTATATGTATACCAAAAATAAGGATAAATACAATGAATGGATAGAATATGACTATAACAATGAAAATTTAAACAGATTTTTTAAAAAAGTATTGATAAGATAAAATAGTTTAAAGAGGTTAAAATAGGAAAGAGGAAAAACTTTTAAAAAATAGAATTGGAAAAAAATAAAATTTAAAAAATTTAACTTTGAGAGACTAAAGACTCATGGGAAAAAAGCCATGAATTCCATATGTTGCATTCCCCTATCTCTGGAGTTCGCAGTTCTCATTGATCAGTGAACTCGGTCTTGGCTGGATGCTCTTGTTGATCTGTGGGAGGGACTTCTTGCCGTGATTCTTAAATGTTTTTGCCAGAGACAGAACTGCACCACCCTTGCCAGATGCCAGATTAAGTAATCTGCTTGGGTCCACTCTCAGAGCTTTTGTTCCCTGAACGCTTTCCATAGAGCTTTGGAGGATGGGAATGAAAATGGTGTCCTCCCAATCTCCGGCCCAGAGTTGCTGAGAGCTCAGGGCTCCACTCCTCAGTGCGCCTTTGGTGAACAGTGCACAGTCACTCCTGTCTCCCTGGTCTCCAGCTGTGCTCTGAGCTCACTGTGACCTGTGACCAAGCATTTCTCTCTCAGGCACACAGCCTCATTTGGAGTCTCCAAACCCAGCAGATTTCTGCCACACAGCTCCTCCCAGGGGAGAAAGGTAGGTCTCCCTGGATCTCCCACTTGTTGGGTCCCTGCTTGAAGAGCAGTGGCCCGCTGTGCCTTGGATCACAGTTTAAGGTAACCCTGAGCTGAGAGTGTATTCCTTTGTTCTGTCTCTGCAGCCGGCTCCCATGCTCTGATACCTGGGAGCTCTGCCACACTCATACACCCCTGGTCTTTCTGTGACCCCATGGGTCCTGAGACCACACTGTCCCCCAAGGGCTCCACACCCCCTCTCTCCCGCTTAGCTTCTGGAGTGACGTCCCTCAGTGGAGCAGACTTCTGGAAGTTCTGATTTTGTGCTCCGCTGCTCTACCACTTGCCAGGAGCTGCCCACTCCCCCCCCCCCCACCAGGGTTTCTTTTCCCATATATCATCTCGGATTCATTCTTTGCACGTCCTGCCTTCCAGAAAGTGGTAGGTTTTCTGTTCCTAGAATTGCTGCTCTTCTTCTCTTCGATCTTCTGTTGTTTGTAGGTATTCAGAGTGATTTGACAACTTGCTGAATTTCTGGGACCCAAAGATATTTAGGTGTCCTGAATTCCTCTGCCATCTTGCCTTAAACTTAAACTGGAATTTAATGGCTCCATTTACACTTACTGTTTCTTATGCTATATAATATCATTCCATTAATTGATTCCATTAAATAAGATTAGTGGATATCAAAGTTTCTTTTCTGTAAGCATTATTGATGAATATGCCTAATATGGGGTCTTTTGCACAGATTGGCACTGGCCATCCATGTGACTTTAGGAAAGTTATTTAGACTTTCTTAATCACATTCTCATTCAGAAAGTTTTGATGCCCATAGAATCAACTTTATAAAAAAGATATATAAATATTAAATAAGATGCATTAAAGATGCCAATCATGGTGCTTGGTGTGCAATAAACAATTTCAGCTATCATTTTCAGAATATCATGGATAAGTGTATGAGGTAGAGTGTGGAAGTATGCTAAGGAACAGAACAAGCAAAATCACTGGGTGCACAGGGGCACCTGGGTGGCTCAAGTTACATGACCACCTCTTGGTTTCAGCTCAGGTCATGATCTCAACAATTGTGGGATTAAGCCTCTTGTCAGGCTTTGTGCTTAATGCAGAATCTGCTTCAGATTCTCTCTCTCTTTATTTCTAACGGTCAGTCTCTCTCTCAAATAAATTAATAAAATATTTGTAAAAATCAGTGGGTACACAGACTTTTAAAATCAGATTTGAATAGACTGTGAACAGGGTTTGGGGGCAGGTGTAATTCAAGGAAGAGAAACAAAATCAGTGAGGTCCAAAGTGTGCAGAGACTCCAGTTGGCACACTTGATGCATCAGGGAGAAAGAAGTATGAGACTTCAAAGGGAACTTGGGAATGTACTTACAGAGAAACAAGTGGGCACTTCTGTAAGCCCTTCCTGGAAACTGAATGTTGGTCATATTCCAACTTTTATATCATGGCCCCCAAGTTTGCAAACCCATTAATTCAGTTGATCAGGCTACAGAGCTGATGAAATTCACATAAACCAAAGCTATAAGAGACTGACAGAAGTAGTACACAACTTCTTAAAAGCTGAATTGTTCATTCCTCAGCTCTGTAAAGGTCCCTGGGTCTTTCCTATTTTAGAAGTCTGGGTTGCCCAAGACACCTCACTTTCTATATCTGTTGTCACCAAATCCTGCTGGTTCTGCACTCTGAAATTTTCTTCAGTCCATATACTCTTCTTATTTCCACTGTCACCATCTTAGTCCTGAATATCATCATCTCTTGCCTAGGAAACCTGCCTCCTAATTGGTCTTCCCACATCCATTCGTACGTGCCTCAAGCAATTGTAAATTGCACAATTACACAGCAAGTGTAAATTGATACTGTATGTATCTTCATTTAACAGATGAGCAAGCCAAGACTCAGAATGTGCTGAAGCACATTCCGGAAGCAAGAGACAGAGCTGGGTTTGAACCTTTGCATGTAAAAATGCCATTAGGCAGCCTTGTACACTTAGTGCCTTACTTCATGCTGACTCATAACCCCACAAAGTAGAATCTGGCTAGACTGAAACCAGCAGGGGTCCCTAAAAGACCTCAAATTCCCCACACATCCACATTTATCTCTTTCTCCTCCCATGTATGGCCAGCCTCAATCCCCTGCTCAATCTTGAAACACCTGCTGGCCCTGCCGTTAACATCAACAAATAATGAGGAGCTGTACTAATAACAATTATCATAATAAATTGGCCTTTGATTACATCTGTCATCTGAGAATTTCAAAGACTTTACAAACATCAATTAGTAATTACAGCTCAAAGGATCTCTCACTGAGAGCAGTGATCATTAAGGTCAGATAAGAGCTATGCAGGGAAGCATGAAGGACAGCCCTGGCTTAGGTTGGTTTAGACCTGGGAGTCCCTAGTCTCTGGTGAAAGGGCTACACCTGTCTCTCTGATGATGATGATGATAAAAATCCAGCAATAATTTATTAAGGGCTTGCTCTGAGTCAATGAGGGTATACACAGGTAAGTAATCTACAGTCACTGCCCTCAGAGAACCCACAATACAGTGGAAAAGACAGTCCTAAAAACGAACATGTACAATAAACCGTATCAGGCATCTCATTGGTGGAGTACCCAGTGTACAATTGGTAGCCTGGAAATGGAGGGGATGAGAAGATGTTGAGGAAAAGTTTCATGGAAGAAATGGTATTTCAGGAGAGTATGGAAGATAAGTGAATATTTCTCATGCAGACAATAGGTCAGAGGACTGACTGTGTCCTGAAAAGGAAGCACCTGAGCAGAAACTCAAATTGTATTGTTCCATGATTTGGGGAGATTTGACAGGATTGGTTTTGAGATAATAGAAGGAAGTCCAGAGGGAGACAGGGAGCAGATAATGGGGGGTTGGAGGATTGTGCATGCCCTGCTAAAAAGTTTAGAATGGATTCTCTTGCAGACAGGGGAAAAGATCTTGTCAATAATCCCAATATCAATTTATTTCAATAATAAAGTCATGTTGGGGCACCTGGGTGGCTCAGTCATTAAGCGTCTGCCTTCAGCTCAGGTGATGATCCCAGGGTCCTGGGTTCTAGCCCTGCATCTGGCTCCCTGCTCAGCGGGAAGCCTGCTACTCCCTCTCCCACTCCCCCTGCTTGTGTTCCCTCTCTCACTGTGTCTCTCTCTCTCCAATACTAAATAAAATCTTAAAAAAAATAAAGTCATGTGCATATACTTCTTTGCATCTCTCAGGCACTTGTGCATTCAAAATTTTGTTCAACCCAGTGAGATGTGCATTGGATTCTGCTACCATTCTGTAGATGAGGACACTGTAACTCGGGAAGATTAAGGAATTTACCCAAGGAATTTGCCCAGGAGTTTTACTCAAGGTCACTCAACTGATGAAAAACAAAACTAGAATTTGAATGTCTAACACCACCCATTTTTCATGGCCTGCTTAATATGTGCCAGATACTGTGCCATCAGTGACAGGAATGAGCAAGTCTCTTGCCTCCATGGTCTTTACACCTGGTGGGGAGTGTAGAAAACTGACAAATAGTAAATCCACAAATCATTTCGTAGAGTGATGGGTGAGAATAGAAAAGAGTCTCATGATGTGACAATTGAGTGGAACTATCAGGGCAGGCATCTTGAAGAAGTGACAGGTAACAGAATTCAAAAGATGAGGACGTGAAGATTGCAAGGTATTCCAGGCAGAAGGAACAGCAATGTAAAGGCCCCGAGTATGAAATAATTCAGTATGCTATTTGGGTTATCTTTGTTACTCACTTTGGGTTCCCTTTACCCATTCTTACTGCTTTTTTAAAAATATGTAAAATATTACAACATGGTTTCAAAGGTGTAAGCCTTACAAAAGAAGTGTATGCAGAAAGGTACATACCATGTCTTTTTATCCCATTCCTACCTCCCCTGTGGGAAACCAATGTCATTAGTTTCTTGTAAACTGTTGGGAAAAACTTAAGAAATTCATATATATTTTATTTCCCCTTCTTACAGAAAAGGCAACATACCACGGATGCCTGGAAATCACTTTATATTAGTTCATAGAGGTCTTCCTCATTCTTTTTTAGAGTTGCATAGTATTTCATGGTATAGATATATATTAGTTTATTCAATTACTCTCATGTATGGACATATTGATGAGGAACTCATCAATATGGGACTGGGAACACCCAATATTTTTCAATTGCAAACATTGTAATAAAGGAATGTGGGAATATATATTTCTATATTGTTGGAAGTGTGTGTTGAAAGTTATACATAAGAAACTTTATCTTGGCTGTTATAAATAATGTTTCAACAAATGTGGGAGTGCATATATTTTTGACGAAAACAACCTAGGTGTCCACAATGGGTGACTAGATAAAGAAGATGTGGTGTGTATATATTTAATGTAATGTGTATACACACACACACACACACACACACACACAATGGAACACTTCTCAATCTTAAAGAATGAAATCTTGCTCTTTGTGACAACATGGATAGATCTTGAGGATATCATGTTAAGTGAAATAAGTCAGAGAAAGACATACACCGTATGACTTCACTTTACATGTGGAATCTAGAAAACAAAGCAAACAGACAAAACAAAACCCAGACTCATAGATACAGAGAACAGATTGGTGGTTCCCAGAAGGAAGGGGTTTGGGGGAGAGCAAAATGAATGAAGGGGATCAAGGATACCAACCTCCCGTTATAAAAATAAATAAGTCGTAGGGTAATATATAGCATGGGGAATATAGTCAGTAATATTGTGTCAACTTAGTATGGTGACAGATCGTAACTAGAATTCCTGTGGTAATCATTTCATAATATAAACAAATGTGGAATCACTATGTCATATACCTGAAACTAATATAATATCATATGTCAATTATACCTCAATTTTAAAAGAAAAAAATTATCTCAATATAATTTTAATTTCCTTTCTCTTATTATAAGTGAGGTTAAGATATATTTTAAAATATATTTTCATATATTTGGGAGACATTTTAGTTTCTTAATTCCTTCCTTATATCTCATTTTTTTAAAGTGAACTGTGCCCCCATCACAGGGCTTGAAACCATGACCCTGAGATCAAGATTGCGTGCTCTATGGATGGAGCCAACCAATCACTCCTTCTCCTTATGTCTTTTGCCTGGTTTTCTATCAGGCTTTTTACTCCCCCCGCCCTCAATTTCTAAGGGCTATTTATGTATAAGGGATATTAATTCTTTATCTGTGATATATGTCACAGTTTTTCCCAGTTATTTATCTCTTGACTCTGCTTATAAGTGTTTTTGCCACACACACCCCAAAAATATGCAGTCAAATGCATCAGTTTGTTTTCTTTTATTGAATCCAAACTTTGAGTCATAGTGATAAACCTTTTCTTACACCAGGTTTATAAAGAAATTCACACATTTGCTTCTAATGCTTGTATACTTTCATTTCTTTACATTTTAGCTTTCTGATGTTTGGTGTTTATTTTTGCATATGGTGTGAAGTATAGATTTAATTTTATCTTTTTTCCCAAATGCCTATTTAGTTGTCCTAGTATCATTTATTTATAAGTCCATTTTTGCCCCAATATTTGAGATGCCCCTTGTCTTGTGTTTTAAATTTTCATGTGTTCTTAGGTCTTTATCTGGACTTTGCATTCTGTTCCACTGGTGTGTTTGCCTATTTATACACTAGTACAACATAGTTAAAATTACAGAGATTTTTATGTTTTAATATGTAATAGAGCCAGTCTTCCTGCCCAGATTTTTCTCTTTCACTGATTTTCTGCTTCTTCTCGCATGTTCATTTTTTCATGTAAGTCTTAGTGTCACTTTTCCACTTCCATAAAAATCCTATTAGTAATTTTACTGGGATTACCTTCCATTTATACATTAATTAGGGTGAAATGACATCTTTAAAGATGTTAAATTGTCCTAACTGAAAACAGAGCATAGCTTTCTATTTATTCGAGTCTGCTTGTTTTTCATGGGTGGTATAAAACTTTCTTCATACATAGGTTTTTGTACTTGTTGCTAAGTTTATTACCAATGATTTAATCTTTGTCATTGTAAATGGGATTTGCTGGCATGATATCCTCTAATTGATTATCTGTTTTATATATGGATACAGTTCACATAAATGTTCTCTATACTATCATGTCATTTACAAACAGAAATATTTTGAAGTTTATTTTCAAGGGACACATGGGTGGCTCAGTCAGTTAAGCATGGGTCTCTTGATTTTGGCTCAGGTCGTGATCTCAGGTTGGAGAGATCTCGCCCTGCCTCCTTGGGCTCTTTGCTCAGCAGGGAGTCTATTTTTCTCCCTCTGCACCTCCCCCCCAACTCAGGCACACTCTCTTTTCTCAAAAATAAATAAATAAATCTTTTTTTAAAAGTTTGTTTTCCTGTGTGTATGCTTTTGATTGATTTCTTTTATCCAGTTGTACTGGCTAATACTTCCTGTAAGATGTAAAGGAGTAATGGAGATAGAGAACATTCTACTCTTGATCTTGATCTTAGTGGGAATGCCTTCACTAAATCCCCATTAAGTAGGATGCTGATTTTAGGACTAAGATTTTTTTTTTCATCATATTATGAAAGTCTTCATCAATTCCTATTTTCTTGAGTGTGTTTTTAAATTAGAAATAAATGTTGAATTGCATCAAATGCTTTTTCTACATTAGAGATAATGATTTTCTTCTTTGATCTATTAATATGGTATATATATTATATGAATGGATTTCTTCACAGTGAACCGACCTTCCACTTCTAGAATATATTCCATTTGTCCATGGCATTTTATTTTTCTCAATGCAGTGTTGAATTCTGTTCACTAACACTTTAAGAGTCTCACACATTCAAAAATAAAATTGGTCTATAATTTCCCCTTCTTTGGTATTGTCTTTACCAAGTTTATGTGTCAATGTTATGCTGGTTTCATAAAGAAATGAGCAAGTTCTCCTTCATTCTCCATGTTGTAGAACAATATATGTTAGTACCATCTTCTCTTTAATGGTCTGGTCATAGTCCCCAGTGAAGACATCTGGGAGCAGTGTGTTTTGTTTTGTTTTGTTTTTAAAGATTTTATTTATTTATTTGTCAGAGAGAGAGAGAGAGCGAGCACAGGCAGACAGAGCGGCAGGCAGAGGCAGAGGGAGAAGCAGGCTCCCCACAGAACAAGGAGCCCGATGTGGGACTCGATCCCAGGACTCTGGGATCATGACCTGAGCCGAAGGCAGCGGCTTAACCAACTGAGCCACCCAGGCGTCCCAGCAGTGTGTTTTTTATGGAATAGTCCCTGACATATTTCTTTTTTTCTTCTGTGGACTGTAGTATAAGTTTTTATTTCTAATATGACCCATTTTTTCCTAGACATTTATCAATTTCATTTCGCTTTTCAAAATTATTTCCAGACATCTGAAGAATAGTCACATTTTTACAAATTTCGTCTTTTTCAATGGTTATTTCCCCTTTGTCATTTCTGAGTTGTATAATGGTGCTTCCTCTCTCTTTCCCTTTGTTCTACAATTTTTCTCTTAAATAATTTCTTCTTTTGCCTTTACTATTCCCTTTTGTTTTCTTTTTGGTGCATGTTTTTTGGTTCCTTTCCTAGATTTTTGTGCTGGAAAACTTATTTTTTTTCATTCTTTCGTTTTATGTCAGCTATAAATGTTTTTCATAGATTCTGACATGTAGAATTTTCCTTGTATTTTAATGCCCTGTTCACCCAGGAGTAAGTCAAAAGAAATTATTTTGGAGCTTTTGAGGTGGAAGGACCTGTTTGGTTTTTTAATATTCTTTTTTTTTTTTTTTAAAGATTTTATTTATTTATTTGACAGAGAGAAATCACAAGTAGGCAGAGATGCAGGCAGAGAGAGAGGAGGAAGCAGGCTCCCTGCTGAGCAGAAAGCCCGATGTGGGGCTCGATCCCAGGACCTGGGATCATGACCTGAGCCGAAGGCAGCGGCTTAACCCACTGAGCCACCCAGGCGCCCCGGTTTTTTAATATTCTTAATAATTTTTAATTTTATTACATTGTAATCATAGAATATTGATAATAATTCTATTTTATGGAACATAGTGGTGCTTTTTAAATTAGCTAATATATGGTCAATTTTTGTGAATGTTTCATAAAACCATAAGGAGAAGTTTTCTATTATCAGGCTGTAGAGTTTGATACACATCCACTAGGTTTGCTTATTTTAGCATTTCTGTGTCTGTGCCTTTTTTCCCACTTGATCTGTCTTATGCTGACAATAGCCTATTATTCTTGCATCTCTTAGAGTTTCTACTTCATAAAGGTGATTATTGTGGTTTTGGTGCAGAGATGTTCATACCTGTTGTATTTCTCATTAATTGTGGGTTTAAGCATTAGAAAGTGTCCTTTCTTATATTTAATGCTTTTTAAATTGTATTCTCATCTGTCTGATATCAGGATTGCTCTTATTGCTGTTTTTTTTTTCATTTGTATAATTTCTCCCATTCCTTTATTGTTGCTTTTCTGAATCACTGTTTTAGGTGTGATCTTTATATATAGCAGACACTTGGGTCTTGCTTTATGAAACAGTTTGAAATCCCTTTGATTTTAATTATGTGAGTTAAAACCATTCACATTTATTGACATGACTGACATATTTGGTCTCAACTCTATCACCCATTCTTTATATCATTCTTTATATGTGTTTTCCTTACTCTTTTGTGCTAAAATGTCTTTTGATATTCAGAAAGATTTGTACTTCTTTTCTGGTAGTTATCATTGTAATCCTTCAGTCCTCTTTTTGTAGCTAACCTTTACTGTCGTCTGGTTTGTCAACATTTCTTCCCAGAATTATTAAGGTATAATCAACAAATAAAAGTGGTATACATTTAAGATGTACAGTGTGATATTTTGAGACACATGTACATTGTGAAATGATTACCACAGTTGAGCTGACTAACATACGCATCATCTCACATTGTGTGTGGTGAGAACATTTAAGATATACTCTCTAAGCAAATTTCCAGTATAAAATACAGTATTATACAGATCTCCAAAACTTAGGAATCCTACATAACTCTTGGACCAGCATCTTCCTTGCTCTCCAGCCCCTTACAAACACCATTCCTCCTTCTGCTTTTACAACTTCAGTTGTTGTTTTTTTTTTAATTCCACATGTAAGTGAGATCACACAGTATTTGTTTTCCTCTGTCTGGCTTATTTCACTTTGCACAATGTCCTCCAGGTTCATCCATGTTGTTGCAAATGGCAGGATGTCTGTCTTTTTTAAGGCTCAATAGTAGTCCATACTCCTATATATACCACATTTTTCTTTTCCCTACTCCTAATGTCCCTCAAACTATTTAGCCATGCTTATCCCTTTAGTGTTCTGGTTGGGACAAGAAAAGAGTGGGCCTCTTGGGAAGCATCTTGCCAACTGAAGAAGCCAGGCATTCACTGTGCTCTCATATAGCTCCAGGAGAGAAATCATGGGCTGGTGGGGTCTCTCTTGGCTTTGGGCTGTGCCACTCTGGGGGACGGGTAATGTGAATAAAGTGAAACTGCTCCTCTTACCCTCTTCATTGCATTTGTTCTCAGACTTTCTGCTCTGGTAGGGTACTGGGACCCCTCTGCTGGACTTCTGAGCTCCCACGAAGGTACTCCAGAGGTACTCTTCTCCATGTGTAGTTGTCAAAATTATATTTCTGTAGGAGGATGAGTACTGGAAATTCTTATTCTGCCATCTTGCAGACATCACTGGCTTGTAAGTTTTTGATGGATCCATTGACTTTCACCTAGTTCCTGTAGAACAATCAATGAGTTTATCCTACTCCCCTCTTTCTCTGTTTTTTCTCTTTTTCACTTTTTCTTGCATTACTTCTGCATTGTCAGAAAATATAAAATTTTTGTGTTATATCTAGGTAGGGACTTTGTTTTAGTCTTAGATTTACAGTTAAATATATATCACTCCTTTTGCTGAAATTTCTTCAGTTAACTCTTTGTTGAGTGACACTTATCCTGTGATAAATACCTCAAGAAAGACTCATGAGTATTCATTGGTATTCATTGAGTTATTGAATGTTGAAAGTTTTTTTTTTTTCTATAGCTTTGAAATTCAAAACATGCCTGGCTAGGTATAAAATCCTTGGTTCATAATTTCTCTGAGTTTCTTGAAAATGCTGCCCCATATTTCCTGGCCTTATATGTTGCTTTGGAGATATCTCATGACATCTCTTGCCCTTGTGAATTATTTGATTTCTTTGCCTGGAGTCCTTGAGGACTTTTTCTTTTTTTAGTTGAATTGTTTTATTAGGATCTTGGAATAGATCTTTCAGGTCTTTGAGTCCTTTCACTATGTAGGCTCAGGTTATCTTTTTTTTTTTTTTAAGAGATTTCCTGGGTAGGCCTGATTTAATCAGGTGAAGCTTTTTAAATTTAAATTTAAATTTTTTAAAGATTTTATTTATTTATTTGAGAGAGAGATAGTGAGAGAGAGCACGAGAGGGGAGAAGGTCAGAGGGAGCAGACTCCCCATGAAGCAAGGATTCTGATGTGGGACTCAATCCCAGGACTCTGGGATTATGACCTGAGCTGAAGGCAGTCGCTCAACCAACTGAGCCACCCAGGAACCCTCAGGTTATCTTTTAATTCCAGAAATTTTCCTTGGTTTATTGTTCTAAATCATTGCCTATCAAACTGTTCTGTCTTCTCAGGGATTTCAAGTATACATATATTGGATCCTCTTTGTCTTCTCTTTAAGTCACCCTTTCACTGACCCTGGCTGTTTTATTTATTTCATTTTCTTTCTTTTGGTTGTTTTTCCCTTTCTTCAGTGCCCCTTATTAAAATTTTACTTTGGACACCTTATTATTTAAACTTCATTTCTGAAGTGCTTTGGCCTTTTTTCTTATTTTAATGTTCAATCAACTCTCTCTTTTTGTGCTGATTTTTTTAGACACTTCAATTTCTAATCTTTGCATTTCTAATTCAAAGTTGTTTGAGGAAATTTAATTCAATTTGGAGTGTTGTTTATCATTTTCTTCTGGGGTGCAATTGTTTTTGTTTTGTTTAGGGGATGGATTTTCATCACTTAGGATATTTTGATTTTTATTTTCCATTTTCTTTTTTTAAGATTTATTTATTTGATAGAGAGAGCACAGCAGGGGGAGCAGCAGGTAGAAGGAGAGGGAGAAGCAGTCTCCCCACTGAGCAGGAAGCCCAATGCAGGGCTCAAACCCAGGACCCTGAAATCAGGACCTAAGCTGAAGGCAGACTCTTAATCAATTGAGCCACCCAGTCACCCCTCCATTTTCTTCATATAGTAGTTGTATTTGGCTCCTTTCTTTTGTTCATATTGTAGATTTAAGGTGGCTTATAATATTTCTAGTTTAAAAACACAGTATTCTGATACAGTAGTGAAGTCCAGTTTTTTAATGGATAACTAAGTTTTGTTGATAACTAAGTTTAAGTTTTGATGGGGGATGGGCATTTGCATATTCTTGGACTCATTGTTGCTGCTGTTGTTCTCTATTGACTTATGGGATCTTAAAATTCCTTCTGCCTCTTTTCCTTTTTCTCATCCAATCTCCCAAGGGCACTTTTCCCTTCTTTTTACCTTATTTCCCCCCATAAGTGATACCTATTTAAGGTTACCCCTTGAATTAGTATGCCTTCAAGTCTTTTCTGTCTATTCATTGTCTTAATCTACCAGCATTTTCACACATTTTCAGATTTTTCCTACATGTGAACTCATTCTTGCTAATGATCATTTTATTTTTTTATAATGTTATGTTAGTCACAATACAGTACATCATTAGCTTTTGATGTAGTGTTCCATGATTCATTATTTGTGTGTAACACACAGTGCTCCATGCAATACATGCCCTCCTCAATACCCATCACTAGGCTGATACATCCCCCCAACCCCTTCCACTCTAAAACCATTTCAGATTGATATTACACCTTCTGCTGGCTTACATCTCTTCTCTTTCAAGTTGCTTTCCTGTATGGACCTTGCTGTCCACAGAACCTTGTGCTGAAAACCTTAGAAATATTTTATTCAGTTGTGGTTTTTGTTTGTTTGTTTGTTTGTTTTTTACTAACAGAGATTATGAAGTTTTGAGGATTCGCTGTATTTTAATTATGCTAAGGTTGTGTACTTTGTGGATTTTTAGAAGAGAGTCAAAGAGAATTGGGGTGCAGAGAGATTAGATTGAGGACCCAGTAGGTGTCTGTACCAGAAGCCAATACAGAGTCATAAGCATTGGGTGGGGTGAGGTAGTGGGAAGTCTCTAAGGTCAGGCAGAGTCAAAATATGCCTTCCTAGGGTGGGGGGAGGTTGAAACAGCATCTCTGCAGCCACTCTTTTGGCCATCACCATCTCTAGGCCAGACTACACCACTATCTTCTTCCTACTGACTAGTTTTTCCTATACCATAAGTCTGTTTTCTATATAACAGTCTCTATGTCTTAAAAAATGTGAATCTGGAAACTTTATTGTTCCTGTTCATAACTCTTTGATTGTTTCCTGTTGATATTAACATATAGACTGAAACTCTACAGTCTAAAAGGCTCTACCAGGCTTCTGTCTCTAGCTTCATCTCATATCATTCTTCAGATTCTTCATTATGATGTTATCTTCCAGACTTCTTTACACCTTCAACTACACCATGCATTTTCTCACTTTGGGGTCTTTGCATGTCTGTTCCTGAGCCCAGGACACACTGTTTTTGACACTTCTTATAATTACCTCCTACTGATCTTCCAGGTCACAGGTTAAATGGTCTTTGCTCAAGGCAATGTATTATCTTCCTTCCCATCCACACCTCATGTCATCTTGATACACATACATAAAACCTAGTACTTCTTCCTCACAGTAGGTTTATTACAACTTGTTATTAGATACTTATTTGTGAGAATAGTTACCTAATGTTTGTCGCAAACATTTGAAAATAATGTGTACATGCTCCATGAGGACATGGACTATGTCTGTTTTGCCCATGCTATAATTCTGTAATACTGTAATAACAGCACAATGCCTGGTCATTTGTGATCATTCAGTAATCATCAATATAATTAATAGTGATCATATCAACAAATATATGATGTTTGGTTGACCAGATGAATAAAGGGTTAAGTGGGCTGTTGGAGCCCCAGCCAAGACTTAGAGGAATATTAAAGGAGGAGCCAAAGCAACTCAGCAAACTAAATTATGGTGTCAGGACTAACTTTCATCATATTTACAAGGGTGACTCAACCTTAGAGAAGACGAAGGCATGAGTTAGGGTAACTGGGGAAATTATTTGAAAACTGGGGTCAGACCTAATTCCCCATCCTATTACCTAGAGCAGTCTAATGTGGCAATAGAATAAAAATTATATGCACTACCCAGTTATCTATGACTTCTTGGTCAGGGTGGTAGTATAACTTAACCTAAGTCCATCTGGATAGTAAGTAGCAATTATAGAACTATTTGATGCCTTGGACACTATGCTGCAAGTCTCTGAGTTAGAGAGATACCCTTTAATTTCTTAGGTAGTGAAGGCTGGCTGGCTGGCTGGCTGGTTGGATGGATGGATGGATCAGACTTGATCTAGTCTTGAAATGAAGACCATGAGTAGGTAAGTAGGTGTAGACATATGGCATTCTGGGAAATAAGGTAGATGAAAGGTACCCCCCCCCCACCGGTGTCGTCTTATTTTTAGTAAGCTATGTGTTGTGGGGAGGGGTATGATGATATGGAGTGATGTCGAGAGAACAGAGTACTGAAAGAGCAGGAGCACTGCCAGTAGCTGAAACCAGACCTCACATTTTGTGAACTTGAAGCAAACTTAGAATACTCTGCCCACTGTAGCAAATTGGCCTTCTCTACCCTTTTCTCTCTTATTTCACTGATGGGAAAATCGAGCAATAGAAAGTGGTGGTGACTTGCTCAATGTTGCCCCGTACTGGCAGAGCTTGAGTAGGACTAGGTCTCAGCAGAATCAAACAGTTAGGGAATTATATTCTGCCCCAATGTGGTACATATCTGTGTCTAGATACACAAATATCAAGTGGGAAGTGGGATTTGAGTGAAGTTAGGATGGGGAAATGAAATTATTGTACTGTCCCAGGATATATTACAGACGTAGAAGTAGGATGTAATAATAGAGATAGAAAATATACAAATGTTTCTCCTTTTCTGAAAGCTTTATATAATCATTTCCTGTTTATTGAACTGATTGGGGACTTTGGGTATATGTGCAATGGCCAGACTTACCATATGTTGGGATGTAGCATATCTAGCACCTTCCTGACTTGCTTGCTAACAGTTCAGTCATGCAGAAGGTCAACAGAGTGACTTAGGACTTTGTTATTTTGTATCTAATTCTAACCAACAAAGATAAATTGGCTATGGAATTAAAGGTGTCAGGAGCTTGGGAGAAAGCAGACATGTCAACATCATGTTTGTGAGAGCCAGGGAGAGTTAAGCATAATGAGACATGCACTCCAGATTATAGAAAACAGCTTTTAATGGATATGGGGTGGAGGAGGTTGTGTTGGAAATGGCCCACAGTCATGAATGCAATTGTGGAAGGGAAGATGATTCTCAGAATTAGAAAGTTCTTACAAATGACCCAATGAGGGGCAGAAGGCAGTAGAACAAACCATTGTAGCTACCCAGATTCCCTTTAATGTAACACATTTTAAAGAGAACATTCCTGGGTCACCAGGGTGGCACAGTTGAGCATTTGACTCTTGCTTTCAGCTCAGATCTGATCTCATAGTCATGAGATCAAGCCCTGTGTTGGACTGCAGCATGGAGTCTGCTTTTGTTTCTCTCTCTCTCTTCCTCTGCCTCCCCCACTATACATGTCCTCTCTCTCTCTTTCTCTCTCTCTAAATAAAATAAATCTTCTGAAAAAGAGAGAGAGGGAGAGAGAACACTATTACAGAAGGCAGGTTAATATAGGGGCACCTGGGTGGCTCAGTCAGTTGGGCATTTGACTCTTGGTTTTGGCACAGGTTGTGATCTCAGGGTCTTGGGATTGAGCCCCATGTCAGGCTCCATGCTCAGCAGGGAGTCTGCTTGTCCCTCTCCCTCTGCTCACCAACCGGCCTCCCCCCCACCACCCCACAACTCTCTCTCTCTCTTTCTCTTGAATAAATAAATAAAATCTTAAAACGGAACGCAGGTTAGTGTTCACCATTGCAGGGATGAAGTGACCCAGAGAGGGCAGGAAGGTGCTTCTAAAGTGCTGGTAATGTTTGGCATTTTCATCTGGGGTACTGGTCATAGGTGGGTGCTTGCTTTGTGAAAAATTTGGCAAACTGTAGTTAAGGTTAGTAGACTTGTCTACTACTTGTCTACTAACTAACATACTATGTATGTTGCACTTCAAATGAACCATGTAACAGTTCTTATGGTTCAGTATATTTCCTTCACAAATTATTTTATTATTTTTTTACTTACATTTTGAATTTTATTTATTTTTTTCAGTGTTCCAAGATTCATCATCACTCTGATGGAAGCTTAATACTCCATTGTATATATGGACAATATCTTCTTTATCCACTTGTCAGTTGAAGGGCATCTTGGCTCTTTCCACAGTTTGGCGACTATGGTCATTGCTGCTATAAACATTGGGGTACAGATGGCCCTTCTTTCACTACATCTGTATCTTTGGGGTAAATACCCAGTAGTGCAATTGCTGGGTCATAGAGCAGCTCTATTTTTAATTTCCTAAGGAATCTCCACACTGTTTTCCAAAGTGGCTACACCAATTTCCCACCAACAGTGTAAGAGGGTTCCCCTATCTCCACATCCTTTCCAACACTTGTTGTTTACTGTGTTGTTAATTTTGGCCATTCTAACTAGTGTAAGGTAGTTTCTCAGTGTGGTTTGATTTGAATCTCCCTGATGGCTAATGATGAACATTTTTTCATGTGTCTGTTAGCCATTTGATTGTCTTCTTTGGAGAAGTGTCTGTTAATGTCTTTTGCCCATTTTTTGATGTGATTATCTGTTTTGTGTGTGTTGAGTTTGAGGAGTTCTTTATAGATTTTGGATATCAGCCCTTTGTACAACCCTTGTCTGTAGTGTCATTTGCAAATATCTTCTCCCATTCCATGGGTTGTCTCTTGTTTTGTTGACTGTTTCCTTTGCTGTGCAGAAGCTTTTTATCTTGATGAAGTTCCAAAAGTTCATTTTTGCTTTTGTTTCCTTTGCCTTTGGAGATGTGTCTTGAAAGAAGTTGCTGTGGGTGATGTTGAAGAGGTTACTGCCTATGTTCTCCTCAGGATTTTGATGGATTCCTGTCTCACATTGAGGTCTTTCATCCATTTTGAGTTTATCTTTGTGTATGGTGTAAGAGAATGGTCAAGTTTCATTCTTCTACATAACTATCCAATTTTCCCAGCACCATTTATTGAAGGGACTGTCTTTTTTACACTGGATATTTTTTCCTGCTTTGTCAAAGATTATTTGACCATAGAGTTGAGGGTCCATATCTGGGCTCTCTACTCTGTTCCATTGGTCTATGTGTCTGTTTTTGTGCCAGTACCATGCTGTCTTGGTGATCACAGCTTTGTAATAAAGCTTGAAATTAGGCAATGTGATGCCCCCAGCTCTGTTTTTCTTCAACATTTCCTTAGCAATTTGGGGTCTTTTCTGATTCCATACAAATTTTAGGATTGTTTGTTCCAGCAGTTTGAAAAATGCTGCTGGTATTTTGATCAGGATGGCATTGAAAGTATAGATTGCTCTGGGCAACAGAGACATTTTAACAATGTTTATTCTTCTGACCCATGAGCATGGAATGTTTTTCCATCTTTTTGTGTCATCTTCAGTTTCTTTCATGAGCATTCTGTAGTTCCTCAGGTATAGATCCTTTTCCTCTTGGTTAGGTTTATTCCAAGGTATCTTATGTTTTTTGGTGCTTTTGTAAATGGAATCGATTCTCTAATTGTCCTTTCTACAGTTTCACTGTTAGTGTATAAGAAAGCAACTGATTTCTGTGCATTGATTTTATATCTCACCACATTAGTGAAGTGCTGTATGAGTTCTAATAATGTGGAGGTGGAGTCTTTTGTGTTTTCCACATAAAGGATCATGTCATCTGCAAAGAGGGAGAGTTTGACTTCTTCTTTGCCAAGTTGAATGCCTTTTATTTCTTTTTGTTGTCTGATTGCTGTTGTTAGGACTTCTAGTATTATGTTGAACAACAGTGGCATGAGTGGTCATCCTTGTCATGTTCTGATCTCAGCAGGAAGGCTCTCAGTTTTTGCCCATTAAGAATGATATTCTCTGTGGGATTTTCATAGGTGGATTTTATGAAGTTGAGGAATGTTCCCTCTGTCCCTATACTTGGAAGAGTTTTAATCAGGAAAGGATGCTGTATTTTGTCAAATGCTTTTTCTGCATCACTTGAGAGGACCATATGGTTCTTCTCTCTTCTCTTATTGATTTGTTCTATCACACTGATTGATTTGTGAATGTTGAACCACCCCAGGGATAAATCCCACCTGGTCTTGGTAGATAATCTTTTTAATGTACTGTTGCATCCAATTAGCTAGAACTTGTTGAGAATCTTGGCATCCATATTCATCAGGGATATTAGTATGAAATTCTCCTTTTTGTGGAACTTTCTCCAGAACAGACCACATATTGGGTCACAAATCAGGTCTCAACCGATTCCAAAAGATTGAGATCATTCCCTGCATATTCTCAGACCACAATGCTTTGAAACTGGAACTCAATCACAAGCAAAAGTTTGGAAGGAATTCAAACACTTGGAAGCTAAAGACCATCCTGCTTTAAAATGTTTGGTTCAACCAGGAAATCAAAGAAGAACTTAAACAATTCCTGGAAACCAATGAGAATGAAGACACATTGGTCCAAAACCTATGGGATACAGCAAAGGTGGTCCTAAGGGGGAAATACATAGCTATTCAAGCCTCACTCAAAAAAATAGAAAAATACCGAATACACAAACTCTCTTTACACCTTATTTTTATATTTCTTATATAATTTTTCCTTCTTTCTGTCTTCTGGATATCCTCCTTAAAAAAACACTTTTTTAAAAAATATAGTTTACTTGAAATATCATATGAACACCTAAATGAATACTTCATAAATTTGAATCATACTGTGTGATATTCTTTTAATATTTCTACATTTTCCAGTTGTTTAATAAGGTAATTATTTATTTTTTAAAAAGAGCACTTTCAGCATTAAAAAAAGAAAGAAAGAAAGGGAAAAACTTGTCCTAAAAAACAACTTATGTCAACTCAACCTTCTTTCTTTGAGAGAGTTCTTAGACTGATAGAGTGGGGAAATGCAGTAGACAGAGTCTGAGTACCTGAAGTGAGTTTGACCCTATTTTCAAGCTCTTTTGGTGGGAAAACTCAGCAGGAGGATCCAAGTTCATAAGCAGTTGAGGAAATGAATAGTTAGATAACCAACCAAAAATTCTGATGAGCAATGAATGCCAACCTGGAACGTGGATTCTAGTACATGTCACAAATCTTTATCAATGGCATTTTCCAGGTTACCACTTATATTAATAAGATTTACCACTTATATTAATAAGATTTGGATAAAATTATGGAAAAATGTGTTCAAAAACTTATATATGGTGGAGAATATGATGACAAGCTGTAGCAACCAGATCAAAGAAGATGGAAGTCAATAGGGGAAATCAGTATATGACTCTGTACTTGCATTTGAGCAATACAATCACATTTATATATGTGGAAACAGGCAAATTTCTTTCCTTCTCTCTTTCTTTTCTTTCTTTTTTTTTTTTTTTTTTTTTTTTTGTTGTTGTTGTTGTTGGGAGAAGGTTGACGGCACATTCATCGTGATCAGTGAAAAACTGAGATATTGAGATATCGGCATATTGGCTGTGTTAATAGAAGCCCAGTATAACTAAGGAAATAGAAAATAGTGATAATCTAAGTAATCATATATTGACAAGACCACATGTAAACTGCTGCTTCCTATTCTAGTTCCATCTCAGTAAGAGGGATAAAACTGCAGGATGTCCCTGGATGAGTAGCAATATTGGTTCAAAGGACTTGAACTCTTATCATCTGAGGAATTGTTGAAGAGCATTAATGGACATGAGAACCATTTTTTGATATCCAGACATCTTTTGTACACAAGCAAGGGAAGACTTTCTGTGGTGTGAAGAATAGAATCAAGACCACTGGGGAGTCATACTTAAAGTGACATTTTCTAGCATTCAGAGGTGTGCCTAGAGAAAATAGACTCTGCTGTAGACATTACCATTTCTTCTCTACTTCTAGGTGCATGGAGGACTCCATTTTGCCACCTCACTTAAGTTAGGCATGGCCATATGACTTGAGTCAAGTAAGTGTAGCTTCTGATATAAAACATTTGCTTTTGAGTGCCCGACTCCAGCATTCTTTGCTTCTGCCTCAGTGAATCATGAAACCTTGTGTTAAAATGGAGGTAGACATGAACAAACATTTCTCCAAAGAAGACATACAAATGGCTAACACACACATGAGAAAATACTCAATATCACCAGCATCAGGGAAATACAAATCAAAACCACAATGAGATATCACACCAGTCAGAATGGCTAAAATTAACAATTCAGGAAACAAAAGATGTTGGTGATCATGCAGAGAAAGGGGAGCCCTCTTACACTCTTGATGGGAATAAAAACTGGAGCAACTACTCTGGAAAATAGTATGGAGGTTTCTCAAAAAGTTAAAAATAGAACTGTCCTATAACCCAGCGATTGCACTACGAGGTATTTATCCAAAGGATACAAAAATACAGATTCAAAGAGGTACATGCACCCCAATGTTTATAGCAGCAATGTCTATAGTAGCCAAACTATGGAAAGGGTCCAGATATCCATTGACAGATGAATGGATAAAGAAGATGTGACACACACACATATATACATCCATATAATGGAATTTTACTCGGACACCAAAAAGAATGAAATCTTGCCATTTGCAATGATGTGGATGGAACTAAGAGGTATTCTGCTAAGTGAAATAATTCAGTCAGAGAAAGACAAATACCATATGATTTCACTCATGCGGAATTTAAGAAACACAACAGATGAACAGAGGGGAAGGAAAGGATAAATAAAATAAGATAAAAACCGTAAGAGACTTTTAACTATAGGAAACAAATTGAGGGTTGCTGGAGCGGAAATGGGGTGGGGAAGGGGTAATTGGATGATGGGCATTAAGGAACACTTGATGTAATGAGCACTGGGTGTTTCTGCAACTGATGAATCACTAAATTCTGTCCCTAAAACTAATAATATACTGTATGTTAACTAAATTGAATTTAAATAGAGGTACCAGCCTTGGTCTCTGAGTGACTACAGTGATTACAGTTATCTCCCAAACACCACTACAATCCCACTTCAGACCCAGTTGTGCACCTATCCTGGACCTGTTAGTTTGAATGAGAAATACACCTTTACTGTTTTTAGCTGCTGAAGCTCATGGGTTTTATACTTCTGCATAACCCTGGTGCAATATTGTGATTTCTTAGAAATGAATTTTTAGTCATTGAGATGATCAAAAGTATATATCTCACGTGTATTTGGTCTTTGTCCATGGTTTCTGGCTCACAGCTTCCTAAACCCTTGGAATTTCCTAAGTGTCAGTGGCCCTAAAGGTGTCTTTTGCTATGTTAATGAGGGTGACTTTTGGACCCCACCTAAGGAAGAAGCTGGTTGCTGGGAGGATCAGCACCTACTTGGAGGTTTGGAACATTTAGTCCCACAGTCCCACAGTCTCAGCCCACCCCTAGCCTACTGGACCTCTGGGGAGAGGTGAAGGGCTAGAGGTTGAATCAGCCAATAGCTGATGACTTAGTCAATAATGGCCATGCAGTGGAGCCTCCATAAAAATCCAGAAGGACTAGGCTTAGAGAGCTTCTGGGGAGGTGACCACATGGAGATTGGGGAGAGCAGCACCTCTGGAAAAGGCATGGAGGTTCTGCACCCCTCCCCACATGCCTCACCCTATGCATCTCTTCTATCTGGCTGGCTGTTCCTGAGTTACAACCTTTTACAATAAACTAGTGATCTACTAACATGTTTCTTTGAGTTCTGTGAGCTGCTCTAGAAATTGGAACCTCCAAACTGTAGCTGGGAGGTCAAAAGCACAGATAACAGCCAGAGGCTCATACCTAGCATCTAAAGTGGTGGGGTACGGGACAGTCCTATAGAACTGAACCCTTAACCTATGGAATCTGATGCCATCTCCAGGTAGACAGTGTCAGACCTGAGCTGAATTCTCAGATACCCTGCTGGTATCTGAGGATTGCTTGGTAGTTTGGAAGGGGAAGAACCCCCTCCACCACCACACATACACACAACAGAATTGGGTCCAGGAACACTCATAGACCTGACTAACCCAAGTGCCTTCAAGATGCAGTGATTTCTTATGAGTAAGCAGTAGGAAGACACACATTTGATTCTTGAGACTCACACACTTGCATTTTTTGCCTTTTATTTTCATTGACACACTACATTGAGACTGTTGCTGGAGGTAGAGCTTAGTTGACTGGAATTTTCAACTGGTTCCAGGGCCTTCTGGGAGACCATCCCAAAAAAGCTGGCTAAAATGATTCTCCTTCTAAGCACACTCTTCTGTAACTCAACTGCATGCCCAGTAACATCACAAGTTTATGGATTTTTTCCACTTGGGGAAGAGCCAACAATAATTAGGTAGTTTACAGAGCAAAGATTCAATTGCCACATAAGCCTACACTCACAACATTATCCATGGAAACTGTGAGGTTCACCAATGATCTGGGGACCAACATGACTCTTTGAATATGAGCTTTGCAGTTTGATTCTTACACATTCTTATTGACTGAGCTATTGCCAAGTGTCTGATCAGTCTGTGCTGATAGATGCATTATTCTTTTATAGGTTCCCAAGGATGGTCCTGGTGCCATCTATTAACCCATGTCCCAGTATACCTACTTAGTGTCATTGTTAAAGTTGTCCTGTGCTAGGCAATAGCAGCATCTGATATGTTTGTAAGTGGTTCTGTCTGGGGAAGAAGCTTATGAGGTGATCAGAGCCAGGAAGTGAAAGGAACAAAGTATGTACCTAGCCCAAAAAGAAATGAAGAAATAGAATTAAAAGGTGATTCCAATGGGAGAAAAAATGGCAAAGACAGATTTAAAATTATAATTAAAAACACATATGTATATTTTTTCTTTATATAACAAATCAAACCTGCAACTAATTAACCGGAACCTCACTTTTGTTGTTCGTAGGAGACCAAAATCAACTGCGTTCGCCTGGCTACAAAAGGTATGTTGGCATGTCCTTGTCTGTCTTCAGCTGTTTAAGTATTTCTCCTTTTAGCCATGGAGGGAAAGTTGAGCCAACAATTACTAAAAATAAAAAAGAATTGTTATTTTCATTGGAGTCATTTGAATCTAGGTATTAATATATACCATAGGTATATATTAAACGTATATACCATAGGTATATATTAATAACACAGTGCCTAAAGCCTAGTAAGAACTCAAAACATATTTGTTGAATCAGTGGGTGGATGGGTGGATGGGTGGACGGACGGACGGACGGACAGATGGACAGATGGATGGATGCGTGGACTGGTACATTAATCAGTAGAGTGGTGAATATAAATTGACTCAAATGTTCTTCTGCTATATATTTTGATTCTATTTGGGTCTGTTTGTGTGTATATTTTTTAAGCATGTCTGTCAAACCTATCTTCTGACTTTTGTACTTCTTTCCACTGGGTTTGGCTTTCACAAATGAGGTGATAGTGTTGGTGCCTTTAGTAATGAGAAAACAAACACTGCATTATTATGTATATTTATCCCAATACTTATTCCAAAAACTAAGGCGGCATTGTTCAGGCTCATCACTTTCTGTTTTTCTAATTATAATTGAATTGCCTGGCCCTTTCAATTGGTACATGTTTCTGTTTATTACTCTTTAAAAAAAAAATCAATGAATGGTTTGTTATCATTTAACCTATTACAAGGTTGAATGGCTAGAAATCAGGTTTATCTTTTTGTTATAGAATGGATATTTTTAACAACCATTCTCTCCATATAAACACACCAAAATTGAACAATCCTGTTGTTCCCTGCATTTATCGACAACCCATACAGTTACATAGGATGCTTCCTCAGAGATGACAGTTATAAACATCAGTAGACATATGATCATAGGTAGAAACCATAAACAAAGATGATGACCCAAGTGTGTCTATACGTACATGAAGATATACACACATGCACACTTATTCAGAGGAAAATGCACACGTGTGGAGGAAGAGGAAGAGATGAGGGCGTGGGGAAAGAGAGAGAAGGAGGAGAATAATTGGGGTTATTTGACAAGATATGCACAAAGGCCTACCACTTGTGACTTTCATAACTTTGGAAAAAACCAGCTCAATCTGTAGGCAGAAGAGGGAAGGAGATACAGAAGGGAGAAGACGGAAGCACTAAGGACTCACCGTGATAAGAACTCACTCTGATTTCACATAAGTCATGAGAGGCCGGTGTGTCCCTCACTTGTTCACTCTCAAGAACTCAGGCTACTGGACAGAAAGAGATAAAATACTCTTTGTGAGGCAAGGAGAATTGATGGCCTGCAAACAGAAGTGGCACAAATCACAGGCCTTCGCAGACTTTCCCACGGAAGAAAGCAGATAATTCAGAAGGAAGAACATTATCAATAGGATAGCACTAGAGCTCTAGACTAAAAGCAGGACAGCTGAGTGTCTGCAGTGTCCTGCTTAAAGGGGCAGCCCAGCAAGGTTAGGAAACTCATGGGAGACCTCCCTCACCCACGGTGATGGTGCTCTGTGGCTCCCCTCCAGCTTTTGACCTCTACACAAGGGAGGGCTTGATGCGATTGTTCTGCCTTCCATGGGCCTGTGGGATTCGAGGCATACCCTCTGGACAAAACTCCCCCCTAAAGTGTAGTTGGTTAGATCGGATTTTCTAAATCAGGAACACATGGTTGGATGGGCAGTAGGTACCTACGGGGACTTTTTAAAAGAATAACTACAACTCTACTGGTGATTTCAGGATTGAGGCCCACCGTGCCATACTTCTGAGGAGCTGCCTTGCTCCTTTGCAGGAGAATTGCAGGGGTCTTTAAAGAACTAGAGCAGAAAGCTTGTACCTCTTTGTAGCATAAGAATTTCTCCTCCTGTCTGACCTTTAGGACACAGTCTTCCTTGGTGGACTGTGTACTTAGTGGAGTGTGTACTCATATAGTGGGAGTGTGTACTCACACCCATATGAGTGTGTACCCATGTGGGTGTGTGGAAAGATGGGAACAAGTGAATCAGGGCGAATGCCCAGCTAGCTGGCCAGGATAGTCAGAGGTAGATTCCAAGGACCGACACCCTCACTTTCCAGGCCCTCAAGGACAGTCACATCAGCCCCAAGAGACAGAGCTCTAGGAGCACCTGAAGTGGGACAGAGAGCTGGAGAATGCAGAGTGCCAGTCTTACAGACTCCAGGGCATTAGCCCTCTCAGTACGACCTAGATAAGAGAATACTTGTTGAAAAAAAAAAAAAAGCCAAGAAAAAGCAAAGAAAAGGAGACTTCTATTTGGTTGGTGTCTTCTCTGTGCCTTGAGTTAGGCTAGGAGCATCCAGGCTTGATTAAAGTCAAACCCTCTCTAAATCTGTGCACTGCTCAGGAGCACTCTGTATCAAGGATCTAAGGCCAGGAAGCCATATTCAACCCATCTCTTTCCTGAATCAAATTTCCCACTTTGTGAGTTTGCTGAAAACACTTTCCCCTTTAACAGGGGAAAATAAGATACTGGGAATCCCACAGGCATCAGCAGTGGACAATGTGGCTGTGGCATATTCCACTGGCCATCCAGCTCCGTCCAAGTGTTTCCACCACCTTCCTGTCATCATGGCATCTTCCTTGTGGGGCTGCCAGGGGGCATCCAGCCTCTGGAGTATGATCGCATGTGCAAGCTTGAGGCCACCTCTCTGGTGATGAAGCAACTGGCTGGTGTGTTGTCCGTCACCCTGGTGATTCCAGATGGTGTCTGTAGTCATCTGTGTGAACTAGAGGGTTCACAGGCAGAATATAACAGTCTCCAACATTCAGGCAGGGTCATTCTGCCCTGACCGCAAGTGCAGCACCTCTTCTGCTAAATTCCATACTTGGATCCAGCATGGGGCTCTAACCCTTGTCTGTCTTTAGTGTCCCTGATAGTCACCCAAACTCTAATGTAGTGCTGCCCACTTTGGATGGTTGCAAAGTAAGGCACCTGGATTAGTGTTCTGTGGCTGCTGTACCAAAAGTACTACCAGCTGAGTGACTGAACAACAAAATTTCTTTTTTTTTAAAGATTTTATTTATTTATTTGACAGGCAGAGATCTCAAGTAGGTGGAGAGGCACAGAGAGAGAGAGAGAGAGAGGAGGAGGAAGCAGGCTCCCCGCTGAGCAGAGAGCCTGATGTGGGGCTCCATCCCAGGATCCTGGGATCATGACCCGAGCCGAAGGCAGAGACTTTAACCCACTGAGCCACCCAGGCACTCCTGAACAACAAAATTTCTTGTCTCACAGTTGTGGAGGCTAGGTTATCAGTAGGGTTGGTTCCTTTGAGAACTATGAAGGAGGGATCTGATCCATGCCTCTCCCCTAGCTGCTGGCAATCTTTGATGTTCCTTGGTTTTTTTCATCTTTCATAGCATTCCCCCTGTGGACATCTTGTATCCAAGTTTTCCCTTTTTTATAGGGACTGATACTATTAGGTTAGGAGCCTACCCTACTCTAGTTTAACCTCATCATAAGTTAACTAACTAATTATATCTACAAACCCTATATTCTGAGATGTTCTGAATATAGTGTTTGTAGATGTTGCATTCTGAGACTCTGGGGGTTAGGATTTCAGTATATGAGTTGGGGTATGGACACAGAGTTCAACTCATAGCAGAACCCATATAGTTAGAGGTAGTGTCCATGTGGTTTCCCTTGGAGCCTCTGACTATTCTATATTCATGGTACAATCCCAATGGCTTTTAAGAATGTGCAAGGACCAGGAACTAGCCCTGTCAGGGGGTCCTGGTGGTGAGCTGAGCTCTAGATTTGACTGCTGTTCCCTTGGGAAGCTCATTTGGGCTGTTTTGGGCAGAGAAGCTGCAGGTTCTGTGGAAGGAGCCCTGGACAGAGGGTAAACACAGTGAGCCATCCACATACACCCAGTGGCTGGGTCTGTGACAGCAGGACCCCTCTCAGATTCCATAGGGTGGTGAAGTATCAGGTCCTGATCCAGTCATGCTTCTGGGGTCTGAGCAGGGCCCACCTCCTGGGATAGGCACTACCACTGCTGATTGAGAGGATCTCTCACAAGGAGCTCCTTGATCTTAACCACTAATTTCCCCATCACGTTTTGCCATGGCAGGAAGTACCTGGCACATCACTGGTACTTGAAAAATGCCTGCTGAAATGAGTAAATGCGTTTGAAGCCAGTGTCTCACTGTAACAAGGGTCAGAGACCTTGAAAGTCTCACTTCATCTTCCTGAAACTCAGAGGCACCATATTTAAAGTTATGTCCATCTCTTCATTTACAGAACATTTTTTAACACACCGACTGCCAGTGGTTTGATGATAAACCTGCACTTTGTAAAAGAAAACCTCTTATTTATAGTCTCTGTTGATCTCAAGGATGTAAATATCCCCACCATGTTCAATGAAGTTACCAATGGTTTAACAACTGGCTTGCAAAATAGCCAAGAATGTTTTACAGTTGGCTTGAGCAAGATGGGACAAGCCAGCTCTAGTACACGAAGACCTCTACCATCCAGTTTGTTAGAGGATCAGATGATACAGTATGTGTACAAGTGTACTGCAAAGTGTTTTGGATAAAATTATTGTCAATGAATGTTATTTCCTTCGTATGGTTGGCTTGCTGAGCATCTGTGAACAGGACACTTTGAAGAGAACTACAGTTTTTATGGTGAATCAGCACACATGGTCCAGGTCCTCAAGGAGCTCCCAGTCTAGTGTGGAAACAGACCTTACATGTATGATTTTAACAGATAATCATGAAATTATAATTGTGATCAGAGCTTCCAAAGAGAAGTGAAATGTACTGAATGGGGACTAAAATATCAATGGTGCCAAAGGCTCAGGCAGTAATGGTGGATATGTTCCCAAGCCATCACCTGGGGTTCTGCTTCCTTGGGACTGGTATAGCATAGAAGACTTTTGTCTCGCTGCCCATCATCACCCCTTCTCACCTAACACTGAGAATTGCATAGGACCAGGACCAAGGGTAGGATTTGAGAGACCAGCTGACTGAGCACATCAGACTGTGAGAAGAGCCACACCCGGGCCCAAAGTCCCTGTAAAGGCCCAAGTCCCCAGTATTTACAGAGGATTTGGTGGGTATATTCACGTATCACCAGGGGGCACTATTTATTTACAGAACCACAAATTGAAGCCACAGCTAAGGGACTGTGGAGTGGGAGTTTGGTATTTGCAAGTAAAGGGGATAATCCTAGGATCAGAACAAGCTGACCTCAAAAGCCTTGAAGGCAGTCTTTTTCATTGGTGGGGGACTCACTGGCACTACCCCAGATTCACATTCCTCTTTACTTTGTTCCTTAGCCAAGGTTTGCCTGTGATTGACTTTGGCTGGAGGTTTAGAGGAATCTGAATGTTAAGTTCAGCCATAGTGGGGAAGTGGAGTTTATCAATGAGCTGCTAAAGACAAATGGGACCTCTCTTAAGACAGATTCCCTAGAAGTAGAGCCTGAGGCAGGGATTTGGGCGCAAGGAAGGTATTCAGGGAGGGCTCTTGGAAGAAATCTGTAAATGAAAGGGGAAAGTGGGATAGGTAGTAAGATGCTAAGCAAGAATCTATTCTCAGATAAATTAAAGCCTAAGCTAGATAAGGTAGAGTATAAACTTCTCCCAAGTTGTTCTGCCTTGAACAAGAAGACCAGAATTTCTCCCTCTCCCCCCATAACAATTAGTCGTTGGTACTCCCCTATTCCTTTCCCCTTGTCCCTCTCCTCCATCTCTCAGGTGGCTCCAGGGGGAATGGCAATGCTGAGTCCTGCACATGTATCAGGAGAAAGTCATAGATATAAGCCCTTGGTCTCAACACTCAGAGCAGCTGGGGGATGGTACACCAAACCCAAAAGGGAAGAGTGGCACCAGTGGCATCTATCATGTGCTCTTCTTTTACAGAGGATGTGTTTCATTGTTGGGTTGAGGGATAGCAAAAAGATCATGGAATTGCCTCCAATTCAAGAGCCAAAGGAAAATTCTAAAAGCCCTCTGCTTGGCGCACTGTACTCTTGGAACTTGTTCAGAGCCATAGAGAGAAAACTTCAGCTAATGGGTTTAAAAAAAATTAAATTTTGGTTTAGAAACAGAACTATTATTTATTCTTTGAAGGGAGGGCAGTACAAAGACTACTTAACAATGAGGTTTCATTTGTATAGTTAAAACAGAAAATGTAAGACAGGGCAAGTAAGGGGAAGGTGCATTTAGACCCCTTAAATAATGTTGATCTTACATTTGGAAGAGGAGGGTTGGGCTCAACTTAGGAACTAGGTTGGAGATATAAGCTGAGTCTGCTCAGAGGTGACCCTTGGGAAAATGGAGCACATAGAAGTTTGGGGTGGGATACTTAGACTTCTGAGGTGCTTAGGCTCAAGGAGGAGGGGGGAACAGGCCTTCCTGTGGAAGATGATTATCCCATGTGGTGATGATGCCCCTGTTCCAGGCTGCACCTGCTGAAGGAGGCACCTGCGCATCTCAGTTCGTGCCGTCAGAGTAGATCAAGGGGAAAATGGTTTCTGACCCAGAGGCTTAGTTGTAAAACCATACCAGTCCGTTTCTGTTCCAGAAACTGATGTCCAGCTCCACTTGCTATGACAGGGACCTTACTTCTGTCCCAACAAGTTCCTTCCACCACGGGACACTTCATTTGGACAGAGCTTCAATATCACGAGTCCATATTTGGCTCCCGATTCTCTCTGCCTGTGAGTCTTTGAGGTCACATAGATCCTATCTGCGTTTTCTCCTTCCAGAAAATGAAAATTTGCTTTCTTTGACTTTGACTGCCTGCCCTGGTTAGGGTCAAGCTGTCTGCCCTCTCCCTCTTAGAACCTCTCTGGCCACCAGCAGGCAACAGCATTCCCATCTCTGGCACCAGCCATCAAGGGAACACAGCTGGCTTTGCAGACTCCCGCTGGGTGCGCCCGAGTGGCAGTTAGAAAAATCAGCTTTGATTTGATTTGCAAACTGAGCCTAGTCATTGAGACAAAATAAATCCGGAAACCCATAAAGCCATTTGCAGAGTTGCTTTGCAGAAGACAGCCACAGTTTTAATCTAGTAAACACTCTCTAACGATCCCATTAAAACAACCCCCTTGGAGTAGGTGCTGAAAGCTGAACTCCAGAATAATGAAGCATGAGATAAGGGGCCAATGTCACCAATAGTTCCATGCTGCCCTGTGGTAGTGATAGACTAAAACCATTGTCCCAAAGGCAACAGGCAAGAGGCGTGGGCAATGGTCTTTTGTAAATGTAGCTTCTTTTTATAATGGCTAAGCCTGAGGTAGACCATTTCATCCAGCATTTTCTCTTCTCTCTTCATAATGAATTCTCACCCCTGCAGAGACTGGCAGGACAATAAATACCCATTCTTCAGTGAAATGCCCTCATTTTGTGATACTAAGACTAGAGCCAAGAAGGGGAAATGATGTGTCCTCGGATTCCTTAACCCTAAGAATAACATGTTACAGGTGGTGTGAGAAGCCAAGCACGATGTAGGAATTATCTCCTATCAGATAGGAAATGCCTACTGCCTGTCCTCCCCTTTTCTGTTGATCTAATTCTATATGGAAGGTTCTGTCTTATATGAAGCTTCTTTGAGAGGCTCCATGGAAAAATGGGGAATTAGAGTCACCTGGATTCAAATCCCATGTCCAAAGCTTAACTGTTTGACCTTGGATAAATCAAACCTCTATTAGTCTATCACACCCATTTTAGGCCAGAGGTCATTGACTCTTTCTCCCAGTTATTTGAGATAATGCACATAAAAGGTCAAGAATATAACAGATGATAAACATCTTGAGCTTCCCTCCATCATTCTTCTGAACCTTCTCTGATAGGAGACCTAGAGGTCCAAGCCTCTCGTTGCTATTCTCTGAGGAAGAAAAGCCAAAGCCTGGACTCTAGTCATTTCCCCTACGATTCCACAAATCACATGTTTCTCAGATGGACTCAGGCTAGATCCAAAGTGCAGAAACAGAGGCAAAGGAATGATGCTGACCTCAGCTCTTAGTCTTTAAGCTCTTCAACTATAGGTGATTGTGTTTAGATGAGATTCTAGCAATCCTATTTTTATTGACCAAGTGTAGCATTTTGCTCATGCACCTGTTAACCTTTGACTGTAGCGGTTTTTTTCTTTTCTCATGATCTACCCAGCAATTTCAGGAGGGACTCAGGACCACAGGATGCCCAAATCTAGCCATGGTAGCTGGAGTCAAGACCCCAGTGAAGGATCACTTATGAAAGGTAGACTGTAGTGAGTCTATCTATTGGAAGACTCTTGGCTATTGTTCAGACCTTAGAAATCCTACCAGATTTTTTTTAAAGATTTTATTTTTTTATTTGATAGAGAGAGATCACAAGTAGGCAGAGGGGCAGGCAGAGAGAGAGGGGGAAGCAGGTTCCCTGCTGAACAGAGAGCCTGATGCGGGGCTTGATTCCAGGACCCTGAGATCATGACCTGAGCCGAAGGCAGATGCTTAACCCACTGAGCCACCCAGGCACCCAGAAATCCTACAGATTTTAAGAGGGGAAAGCCCAGGGTGTGTGCTTGGTGGTTAGGGTAGGGTAGTGCTGTTTCTCCCTATGCAAGCCCAATGAAGTGAATTTTCCCCATTGGGGGTTCTCAGAATTGCTTGCGTGTGACAAGGTTGCCTTGACCCTTGGCCCCTTTTGTTCTCACGCAGTGCTCTCTATGCCCTAAAATGCCAAAGGAGTAATGTGGCTTTTCCTGAAGGTTTTATGACAAAACAGAAGGAGAGAATTAAATCATAAGTAGACTAAAAGTAACCAAAAATGGCATTCAAATATCCCAACCCATTAATATTTTTCTTGCTACAACTACTGGTACAGCTCCTTAGTCTTCTTATATCCTTCTCCTAGCCCTACTCTCTAGACTGTTCAAACTGCTCCTCCACACTGCCAACACACATACATACCTTTTCCACACCCCACTCAGGAAGACAAAGCTGGTACAGTGGAGTCCAGGAAAACCAAAACCACAACCAACACTTGTTCTTCAAGCATGTCCTTGGGAAGTCTCAATTCATCCCTGTGAACTAGAGATGAGAATTATCTACCCAAGACCTGAGACACCTGAGTTGACCTTAGCTCAAATCTGATGCTGCAAAGCAATTACATCTTACAAAGGGAATAGCAGGCTTTTAAAATTATGAGTCAAAGAAAGGGGGATATCTGGGTAGGCTGAAGCCAAGGGCTAGAAATAGAAGAAGGTTCCATTAGAGCTTTCTCTGATGGGGTTTCACGTAGTGTTGAAGGAGCAGGGTGGTGAAGGGGGGCTTAATGAAAATTAACCATCTACTGTGTCCCAGTCACAGGCCTATGTATGCTGACATGAGTTGACAATGCAATGACAGAATTAAAACCTGGCATGTATTGCGCACTAAATAAATAGTGATTATCCTTATTACCCTTACTTAAAAAATGAAGCAGTAGAAGCCCAGAAAGGTTGAATAAAGACCTCAAGGATCCACAGAATTGTAGCTGAGCTCTAAGTCTAAAGCTCATGGCATTCTCATGGCACCATTTTGAATCTTGTCAGTGACATAGACTGGGTGAGATTCTATGAGCCACTGTCAGAGTCTCCTATCTCCTATTTGTTAAACCCTTCCATGCCTCTTTTCCAGTAATAGTTGATAGTAGAATCTTTAGGGTGTGATGGGTCTTTTGTCTCTTTGGCAGTGTCCAGGCTAAGTCCTGGAATCTGCAGCAGACCCGGTACCACAAAAAGCCCTCAGCCTTCCATGTTACTACAATATACTGAAGCTGATAAACCAAGAAGTTAGTTTGTCTTCAAGGTTATCTGCTTCAATGTCATCTTTAGCCCATTAATATCTCTTTCTACTCAACATTCTTCGCTTTAGAAGGGAATAAAAGTCAAAAGACAAGTCTGAGGCACTCAGCATTCTGACCTCCTTCTTTGCATGGTCTTACCATTTTAATTAATTAATTTTCATATAAATATATATGAACATAGGCTGGAAATATGGAGACAGTGGAGTCATGAAGCCTCTAACAGAAAAGCTGTATGATGGGGAACCAGGTGATAGAAGAGAAGACAAGAGACTAGTACCTTTTCTTCTGCTGGATTAGTTAGGATAGGAAAGGCTTTGTTGCAAATACAAATGAATACCCAAATATCAGTAGCTTGATACCAAAAAAGTTTGTTGTTATGCCATCTAGAATATATGTCGCCTCATAAAAACCCCACAGCAGGGGAAGAGAAAGTGTGGGGTTAGTAATCTAGATCTTGAATACCTCACTTAGAAATGATTTGTGTCACTTCCACTTACATGGCCTTGATAAGACTTGGATTCTTCTGTGTGCCTAAGAAGGAGAGATAGGCCAGGTACCAGAAAACACTTGTCACCTCTACCCAAAAGGTTTGAGCCCCTTTCCTGTTTCAGCTTCCCTTTATGTCCTGCTGAGACCCATGATCCATTACTTATCTTCTGCTCTTCCACCCACTAGGAAAACCTCTTCCCATCCCACCACCTGTCCGTCTATACCTCTGTTTCTGCCCCTCATAGCTGAGCACTGCTGCTCAGCAGAGTTGTAACCCTAGGTTGGTAGGGTGGGGAGACTCCCCCGGCCTGTCAACCAGGCTTCAACTATTAGAGAAACTAGTAGAGAAACTGAAACTCAGAAATGTAATTTTCCAAGCAACACAGCTAGCAGATAAATACTAAACCGGAATTTCACTTATTCATTTAGTTCTTAATAAACACCTATTGAGTGCAACTTACTGTTGATTGTGGCCTCTTGTCCCAGATGGGTTAAGAACTTTGTCTTTGGATTTGGAGAGTCTTTGATTCTAGGCTGGAAAAGGTGCTTAACTGCTCTGTGACTTGGTTTCCCCATCTGTAAAACGGTGACAATATCACCACTTACTTCATGGGGCTAATGTAAGAATTTAATGGGCCAGTGCATGTAAAGTGCTTCATGCAACGCTGAGCTTATAATAAGCACTCCACAAATAACTAGTGGGAGAACAGCAAACAGAAAAATTATATCAATATGGCGTGATGAAGTGCTGTGATGAAGGTAAATCCAGGATGCTGTGGGAGCCGAGAAGGGAAACATAAATCGGTTTAGGTTTTGCCTTCTCAGGAACGTGGTTATTGAGACAAGTTTTGAAAGAGTGACAGTTATCATACTGAACAAGGCTGGAGAGTAAGGCAGGAGATCTTCTGAGTTGAGGAAGTAGCATGTGCAGATCGCTGGAGACAGGAAGCATGCTGAACTTGAATGGGTCAAAGCAAAGGAATAGATGCCTATGTGACCAGAGTCCAGGAGTGATCAGAGGTGGGGCTGAAGGAGAGAGCAAGGCCAGGACACTGAAGACTCTGTATAGCCCCAGAGCATATATATGAACTTGGCCCTGAGACCGTGGGAGCCGTTGGAGGTGTTTAAGCAGACCACCTTATAAGGTGGATCAGAGATGGGGATCTGGGGCACAGACAAGGCAAGACCATGGGGAGAACAGGTAGGAAGCCACTGAAATAGTCCAGGTGGGAACACCAAAGTCATATCCTCTCTCACCCTTCCGTTTCTTTTTGACACGTGAGCCATGTCCTGCCTACCTCCAAGGGTGGGGAAAAATTAATAAAAGTAGCCACTTAAAATAAACTTGGCAAACTGTTTTGTAAAGGGCCAGATAGTAAATATTTTCAGTTTTGCAGGCTACGTGGTCTCTGTCACACATACTCAACTTGGTCATGGTAGCACAGAAAGCAGCCATAGGTAAGAAATATAAAATGAGCATGACCATGTTCCAATAAAACTTTATTTATGGACACTGAAATAAGAATTTTATATAATCTTCATGTGTCATAAAATATTACTCTTCTTTTTGGTTTTATTTCCCCCAACTGATGAATCACTAAATTCTGCCCCTGAAACTAACAATATTCTATAAGTTAAAAAAATTAAATTTAAATAAAAAATTTTAAAATAACAAATAAAATTTTTTTAAAGTAAGGTCAAATAGCAAACACCCCATTTACAAGTGTAAAAACCATTCCTAACTTATGGCCATGCAGAAAACTCTGAGAACCCAGATTTGACCCACAAGCCACAGTTCACTGACCTCTGACTTAGCATGTACTTTGAAAATGGTGATGTTTCCCATACCGTTAAGGGGAGGAATATTATGATGACAATTGACTGGCAGTTATGTTTTATAGTATATCGTGACCTTGCTTAAGCTTGCTATTTATGAGATTTTTTTTTTTTTGAAATGATGTACTTCCTGTTTATCAGTTGGTCTGGAGTGCCCTACCTCTCTCCTCATTTTGTGTAAGGGCTTTATACAGTTTTGTTGCTGAATCACTAGAGGAACATGTAGGCTTTCACCAAGCGTTAGACACCTTCCTGCCCTTTATATAATTTTCTTTACAGAGACAAGTAGTCAGTTTCAAAGGCCCAGGAGCATTCCTCATGCAAACCAGGATTTAAATACTGCCTCTGCCCGTTACTAGTTCTGTGACCTTGAGCAAGTTATATCCATGCTCGGATTCATTTCTTCACCTGTTCATTCATTTGTTCAACAAATATTCCCAGAGTCCCTACTACATGCCAGGTACAAGACAAGATCACAGGAGCGCTTAGTAAATGAAACGGGGTGACTTCCTTCAAGGAGCTTACAGAGTTAAGGCAAAGGTGGCCACTAAGAATAGGGCGGGGTTATTGCTGTGAGAAAGGAAGATTGGGGTGTTATGGGAAGACAGAGTGGGGTATCTGTCCCATACACGGTGAGACACCAGAGACTCCCAAGAAAGGAGCTCCAACTGATTCCTGAAGGGTGAGTGGTTGCTAGTCGTGTAAAGGGGTAGGAAAGGAGTGTATTCCTCACAAGGTGATGAGCCCGGGTAAGGTCTACAGACAAGAATGTAGCGGGCTGTTGATGATGGAGTGGACTTCGTTGTCCTTGGGGCAGAGAGTGTGGAGGGACAGGCAAGGATCTCATCACCGAGGGTCTGAGCTGGGGAAGGGGCTCTGAGGTTTCCCTTACTGATGCCTTTTAGCCGTAGGGTGGAGGTTGGATTGAAAGGGAGCAAGACCGGAGGCAGGAAGACCAGCAAGGAAGGTGGTATTTTGAGTGCTCCCCAGTGAAGCGTGCGGGTGGCTTGAACCAAGTGGAAATGAGATTGGAGAGAAGAGGGAGGCTTCGAGAGCCTTCCTGGAGAAGACTTACTGAGGCATGCTGAGGGGTTAGACGTGGGAGGTCAGTAAAAAGGAGAGGCAAAGGATGACTCCTGGATTCCTCCATGGAGCCACTACGTGGGTGGGGCCACCATTTACTAAGAAAGCAGAGCGGGAGAGAAGACGGGGCATGGAAAGATGATGGGGCTCATTTATAATAATACTGACTTTTCCGGGTTGCTCTCAGTCTTAGAAACATTGTATGTGAGATACCTAGCAGAGTACCTGGCATGTCGTGGGTGCTTGATTAATGCTGACTCTTACCCTCGTTTCATTTTTAAAAATCGATTGCAGCCTTGTTTTGTTAGATCGCGATGTTCTTTTGCTGTTTAGCGTGAGCTCTTCAGAGCCACAAGAACTGTAGTCTTGTTCACCATGCCGCTTGTTTTCATGTGTGTTTCTTTCTCTCCTTCTCTTCTGCATGCTGCCTGGGGACTGGCTTCCTTGTGGTCAGCACCAATGGGCAGCGCCCAGGTGACCCCGGGGACTCCACTCTGCCTCCTCACCACAGGTGACCACCAGAGCCCTGGGCGGGTGGGAAGGAATTGAGCATGGCCCATGCTCAGGGCGTCCTTCAGGCCAGGTGCACCAGAGAGGAACTGGCAGTCCCTCCACGCCACCCACCTGTCCACCCATTTACTCTTCCAGCCACCCACCCACCCATTCACCCACCCACCCACCTCTCTATCCCTCCCTTCATCCATACAGCTACCCACTCATCCATTCCACTGATGCTTACTAAGTACCTACTATGTGCCAGGCACTGTTCTAGGCATGGAGGGATGCAGTGATGAGGAAAAGAAGACCTGTTCCTATGCCTTTCTGGGAAGGGAGAAAGCCACCCTAATCATTGCACAACAATAACTGTGAGGGGGGCTACAAAGGAGAGGTGTGTGGTGTTTAAACACACACATACTCGGACCTCAGAGTGTATGTCCACAGAAGTGACAGCTCAGCCATGGTCTAAGTTTGGGAAAGTGGACCTTCTGTGTCTGTGCTTAGAATGGGACTGGATCTGGCTGTGATCCCAGGCCTCCCCTATGTGCTGGACAAGCCCTTTAAATGTGATGGTCCCCACCTCTCCTGCATGTTCAGTGGGAATCATAATGGCTGCCTCTAAGGGGGCACCATTTGCTTCTAGAATCTGCACGTGCAGAGTCTTCTGGAGTTATACTCCGAGACTACAAAAGATAATGAGTGTGGAAGGGCTGGAGTAAGAGTGCCCAGCCTCGGGGAGGTATTTGTGTGAAAGATATCAGCCTCTTTCCTCAAACATGCTGTAGTTTGACCACATTTCCCATCAGCATCTGCCTCTCTTCAAAGACTGGGATGCAGAGCCCACCTGTGTCAGAGGCTGATGCCTATGGCAGGTCCTACAGACCAAAGAGACCCCACTGCCCTAAAGGTGCGACTCTAGGACCCTTTCTTGTTAGTGGAAGTCCTTGGTGATTTCAGATCTTTACCTGATGCCTGTCTCAAGAGTGGTTGCTTAGACAGTGGCCTCCTTTCTACCAGTCTCTGACTGGCCAGTTTGTCATGGTGGGAGAAGGGGTATGGCCGGCAGGGATGACAGGAGTCTGGCCATTTGGTACCTCATGGTCCACTTCTGTCCACCCTCTTCCCCAAAGTCAGAAATATGACTGCTAGTGAATGTCTTCGGTCACCCGAGATAGGGATTCCTGTGCAAATGACTCATTGAAGAGAATTCTCAGGAGAGAAAGTCAGGGAGGCAGGATAGGGCAGGATGTGGAGGCCTGTGGCAGCTTGAGCCCTCAGAAACCTCACCTTGAAGCCAAGGGGCCAGCAGTTGTGCCACAATGCCAGCCGGCCATTGTCTGCGGGCTCTCATGGGAGTGCACAGGCCCCTGGGGAGGCCACTCGCCTTTGCCTTACGGTCCTTCTGCCGGGAAGGAAGCATCTGTGAGCCTTTAGCAGCCAGAACCCACAGCTGCTGGACACCTGGTGTACCAGTCTGGGAAAGGAGATACTGGGTGAGTCAACAGCATTCACTGCAGCCCAGCTGTCCCTACCCCCAACCCCCATAGCTCAGCACGCCCCTGCCAACGCTCCAGGAATGTCATCATAATCCCTCCCCACCTAGATGGCCTTAAGCAAGCTGTGTAGCCTTTTACCACCTGTAAATCTCATTGTCACACTTTTGGGTCCTGTTACAGATCACTGTTAGGTGGCCCTAGAGACTGCCCTGCTCGACAGCCACACATAGTAGGCCTTCAGGAAATGTCAGTCCCCTGTCATCCCCCATCACAGGCCCAGCAGCCTCGCCCTCACCCCTGGGGAGGTAGGGAGTCGTACTCAGAAGCGTGGTCGTGGTGAGGGGAGAGGGACTCTCACCACTGCGCACACACCTACTCTAGCGAGATACCTCGCGTCCCCGGAGCCCGTGTGGGAGTTCCGTTTCCACTGGGCCATTGTTCTTTGGCATCTCTTCAAGTCGAGTGGTCTGATAATGTTTTCTTTAAACGGAGCCAATTCCTTTTCGGGCACATTTGTTCTTCCCTCTTGCCTCTGAGGTGTCTGAATGTTCCTCCTCTGACAGGTTGATTTCATCGTGTTCCGTTTGTTTCTCGGCCCTATTTGATGGGTGAGGGGCCTGCAAGTGTTTCTCTCGGAGCAGAATGTCCCTTTCAGACGGGGTGTTTGCTCATGCTCATCCTCTGGTAGCAAGGAGGGCCGGTGGGAAGGGCCGGTGGAAATCATAACTGCCGGCTGTGCGGGATGGGGGCGGTAGACCAGAAGCTCAGGAAGCCTCTTTTCGGGTTGGCAACAGGCCGGAGAACCGTGGAACCACATCGTGTAGCAGGGAAGAGGCTGGCATTGGGAACAGAGGCTGTGTTCAGCTCTCAGCCCTGCCACCTTCTGGCCTTGGGATGGTGGGCAAGTGATTTCTCCTCTCTGGGCTTCTTCTCTTCTGGAGTGGGGACCGTGGCACCCCTGGCCATAGTTAATCATGAGACCTGGGTATGGTGACAGCCTTAACCTCTTTGCTCAGCTAACTCCAGCTAGCTCTGCAAGTCTGTGCCATCCTGGCTGTGCTCAGGGGCTGGGCTCCTCAACCTCGGCATGAGGGACGTTTGGGGATAGATGCTTGTCTGTCGTGGGGGGCTGTCCTGTGCCTGGCAGGATGCTTAGCAGCACGTCTGGCTTCTACCCACTAGATGCCAGTAGCACTTCATCCCTCAATTATGACAACCAACTCTATCTCCAGACAGTCCACAGGGTCCCTGAGGGGCAATAGCTCCCCTTGTGGAAATCCTCCAGAGCTGCCCCTTTCAATAAAAATAGAATTGGGACTATGTATCGAAGTTTACATTTTTTAAAAAGATCTTATTTAGTTATTTATTTGAGAGAGCAAGAGAGAGAACGAGAGAGCACAAGCAGGGGGAGCGGCAGGCAGAGGGAGAGGGAGAAGCAGGCTCCCACTGAGCAGGGAGCCCGATGCAGGGCTTGATCCCAGGACCCTGAGATCATGACCTGAGCCAAAGACAAACACTTAACCAACTGAGCCGCCCAGGCACCCCTATAATTTTATGTTTTTTAGAGTCACATTAAAAAAGAAAAAAATAACAGATGAAATTAATTTTAATAGATATTATTTAACCCAGTGCCTATAAAGTGTTACCATTTTAACATGCAATCTGTATTTTCAAATTACTAATGAAAGGTATTTTACATTTTTTTTTGCACTAAATCTTTGCAATCTGGTATACATTTTCCATTTACAGCACAACTCAGTTCAGACACTAGATTTTAAACAGTTAAAATGAAATATAGCCTTAAAAAGGTAAACATTATGTTTAATAAGTAAACATACTTCATACTAGTTTTTAAATTTAAATTCATTAAAATAAATCATAAAATAAATTTTAAAACTCGCTTCCTCAGTCACTCTAGCCACATTTCAGGTGCTCAGTGACTGCATGTGGCTTAGTGGCTACCATGTTGGACAGCACAGATCTAGAGGCAAAAAAAATTTTTTTGATCATCTTTGTGCCTAACTAGTGAACAGAAGTGTATATGCACGGAGACATGACTCAGTAAATGTTCAGTTCCTTTGTTTGACTTTCACACACACACACACACACACACACACACACACACACACACACACAGGGACATTTGGTATGTCTGGAAGTGTATTTGGTTGTCATTAGTGGATATGAGGGTGAAGGCTGGGGATTCTTGCCTTGCAAAAATAAGGTCTCATGGCCAGGGTTAGGTGGTTTTTTTTGTTTTTTTTTTTTTTTTGTAGTGGGATGACTTGTGGCTGTGGTGGACAAGTGCCAAGCTAACATTTCACCTGAAGGTCTTGGGACCCCATGGACCCACCGCTGCAGAAGTTACCCCTTCTCTGGCTCCGGTAGTAACTCAGCCAGGCCTCCAGGCAGCACTGTGGGACCCTGGGTCCAACTGGAGGCTGGAGAGGATGCACTAATGGTCAGCCATGCCCCTGCCAGACCCAGATTCACCACCTTGACTGTGCCCAGTCCCCATTGTCAATTCTCCACAAGAAGGGCTTTGGGCCAACCCTCATATGGAGCCCCAACTCCATTCCTTAAAATTGGGGGACTTGGGCACATCACACAGCCTTTCTGAGCCCAGGTCCTATCTGTGAGATAACGTGGATGAGTCCCAGACTGACCAGGCTCACTGGTGGCAAGGGTCGTCAGAGGGAAGGGATCAAGTGGACCTCCCCTCTGTCATTCCTTTCTTTCCTGTCCACATCACGGGAAAACTCTCTGTTGTTATTTTCCTGGCAGTTTTTAAAATCAGAGTCTTGCTGCAGTAGCAGAATTCAGGCCATAAAACACTCTCAGAGACTGCTTTGCCTCTAAAGCAACTTGCCCAGGGATGGCTTATAAATTCTGGACCCAGGTAGAGTTTGAGCCTTTGCAATAAAACTGTGTCGGCCCAGAGCAGATGGGGAAGCAGCACGGCAGTCTCCTGAGGGCTCAGTATGGTGCCTGGTGGCCTCCGCAGCCTCAGACACCCCAGGGTCTCAGCGACCCTCTCAGGGAGGCTATGCCCCCTGGCAAAGGAGGACAGATGGTGTGAGAACAGGAGCTGGAAGCAGTAAAACCAGATGTAATGCTCTGGAAAAGGCTGAAACCCAAGCATCCCCCATGATGGGACTGTGCTAGGTGGAGAGAGGGGGAAGGAAGACCCACAGTGGGGGACACAGCCTGCTAGGCTGGCTGGAGAGAGGTGGCAGCTCTGGGGAATAGTAGCATCAGGGATATCTAGCAAGCTGAGGAAAAGAATACTAGAACAGCTAAGACATGTTACAGATTTCCTACATGCTGTGCTCGTGCAAAGGGCTTCCCATTATTAGTGTACTTCACCCGTAGGGTGTTGTTAGCATTCTTATTTATGGAGGTGGAAACTGAGGCTCTGATCATTGGAAATCACAAAGCTCAGGGATGATAAATTTCTCTGGACAGTCTGCACTCCTACCCAGCATGTTCTAAGCCCAGGGTCCACATTAGTGAGTACCTATTATGTGCCAAGAACCAGGAAATACCAGAGCAGAGGGGTTCAGCACTATGCCTCAAAAATCACATCATGACTAGCAGCGGGACTTAGAGCCACAGAGAGGTTATGTAAGCTGTCCCATTTCGTTATCAGCAAAATGGAGATATTAATAATAATTAGTTGTTAAGAAGAATAAGGGGGAAAAATAAGCATTAAGTACTTGGATTTCTGCTCTTGCTATTATTATTATCCTAAACCCATTTTACAGAAGAGGAAATTGAGATCCAGACAGGAGAGGTGGGGAGCAGGCAACTGTGGTGAAATTCAGGCAGGTGGCTGGACTGGAACTGTGCTTCCCGAGAAACGTGGGGGATGCGGGGTAAGAGTTAAGAGCCTGTCAGAGCCTCAGCCTAAAATGTCAAGCAGGGTTCATAAATTTAGGGGCTCCTTAGGGAGTTAGGATATTAAGTGGGAGGCCGGACCCAGTTGCATGGCAACCCAGCTGCTGTGATGGCCAAGGCAAGAGCAGGACAGTGAGTAGAGGCGACACAATGCTGAGGTCCTTGAGCCTTCCTCCTGGGCGTCCTCCAGGTCCCCTTGACCCAGGACTCACTGGTCCCGAGGCTCAGGCCAGGGCTGTCTGCAGGTGAGGGGCAGGGACTGCAGCTGGAGGTCAGAGAGGAAGGTGACATTCAGGATCCAGGCTGACACGGTTCTTCCCTCTGTTTGGCTTTCGGCATGGCTGCAGGCAGAGCACGGAGGGAGCGCGGTACTCGATCAAGCACACCAGAATGCCATCTTTGTCAGCAGTCTTACAATAGATGTTCATGACCTGATGGGCACAAGGCTCTGGGACCATTCTGGCTGCCAGCTTCTGCATCCAATCTCCCTGCTGAATCAGCAGCCTTGGTGCAGAAGAGGAAGGCATTTTTCTGGCATGCTGCTGCCCCGTGGGGTGTCCCTATAGCAGGTGAATGTTTCTGTTGCCTACAAAACAAGCATCATACATGACTGAGGTCTTCACTATACCTTTTTCTGACTTGGGTTATTCTCCTTTGACCAAGGAGAAACCAGTCTCCGGGCTTTATGCAAACTGCCATTACATTCAGATTCGGAATCCCAGGGCCATCCTTGCTCCTCTTTGGTACCACATGGGACCAACACTGCCTCCAGAATCTCTCCTGGATCTCTCCTTTCCTCGTCGCTGCTTCTCATGTCCAAGATCCATTACATCTTGCTCAGATTAGTGTCCAAATTCCAGATTGGTGCCCTTCCCGTGTATGCTTCCCTGAACCTGAGTGATGGTCCAGCAATAAGCGTCTCTCCCGATGGAAATGCCTCCAGGCTCCCCTGTGCTTTGGGAGAATCAGCATCCATCAAAGACCCTCACTCTCTAGTTGCTCTCCCGACCTCTTCCCTCCTTGGCGTCCTGTGCCCTGTTCACCCCGATTATCTTAGCAGGACCTGCCTTCTCGTACTCCCTGCCTTCACTGGGATGCTCTCCCTCTGGGGTCTCCCTTACTCCCTAAGATCAAATCCAAACAAAACTGTCCCTGACCCCCCCACCCACCCACTGTCTCAGGCTGCACTGAGAGGAGATGCTCAACTGGCCAGGCCAGTGTGCACAGAGGACCCCCTGAGTCAGCCCTGAGTGAGGGAGCCCTGCCAGCATGGCCATGTTCATGTCCCAAGCACACCATCTTGGAGCTGTTTGCTCTGTGTCACGTCTTAGTCCGTGCCCGTCACATTTATAATGGTCATTCACCTGACCCCATTCATGAGTGGACTTACAGGTGAGTGGATGACTAATGCTCATAGAGCATGTGCCAAGCATAGGGTGCTCCCCCCGCCCCCAACACCCTCTGCCTCCACCCATGAAGGTCCCAACACGTCCCCTGGCTCACCTTCTTCCATTTGGTTAGGCTGATGGTGAGTCACTGAGTACTGGTTTTCAACCCAGAATTTGAACTCTGTGTGGCCCCACCTGCCAAGCTTCTTAGGGACTGATTCTCTGGAGTTTCTGAATGGAGGTCCCCGAAGTCTGCTGGTTTGGCCCCATATAGGCTCTCCTGGGCTCCCCTGGTGCTGGTCCAGGGGCAGTCAGGCTTGTAGGCAGAAACTCTGGTCTGTGTCTCAGAACTCCGAGCCTGCCCCTGCAGGCCATGGCCATGGCTGCAAACGTTTTGGACCCTGCTTCTGCCCTCGGTCATCTCTCCTGACACAGAGCTGCTTTTGCATCCATCCTTTGGGGAGGAGCGTAGATCAGCTTTTAGTACAGAACACAGTGATTCAGTATTTCTGCTTCCAAAAGCCAAGGGGCAAAGGCTAGAAGAAAGAAAACATGTTCATGGTGGATTCACGGTGGATTTGCCTGGAATCTCAACAATCGATGCTATTCCCGCTGCTGGTTTTATTACCCAAGCTCAATTTCATTGCACTAATCTGAATGCCGTGCTGCGTGTTTATCGGCCGTTCCCTCTGATCCTGCCTGTGCTTCCACTAATCCTTCCTATAGATTTCTTGTTCCCTCCCGTGCCTCTTTTCCTTTCCAGACTCAGATGCTCACCGCAAGCACTATATTCCAGAGGCAAGATCTGGACAAGGCTACCCAGGCTGGGTAGATCTTTGCCTCTCCTCCAAATTCCTACCCCTTTGGGTCAGGTAATGTGATCACTCCTTAAGGGATCAGCTTCACCAGAGGCGGTGGGAAAGAACCGAATTATGTCTCTGAGGAATTATAATTCTGAGGAATTATGTCCCTGGGGACACCTTGATCTGGTGCACCCTAAGCTAGACAGACAAATAAAACCAGGACATTCCGGCCTTCTGGAAGCCCCTGTTGCTGCTCAGTTCCTGACCGAGCAGGAGTGTCCCATCCTCTTCCCATATATGGTGTGATTGATCCTAACCTTTATCAGTGATTGCATTTTACTTGGTGAAATGCTAAGACCTCCCTCCGTCCACAGCCCATTCCCAGATTGCTTAGCTGAGCTTAGCCTGCTGTTAATGGGTCCAATGTCTTTCCCCAAAAGATGGGTGGAAATCCTAACCCCCAGTTCCTGTTAGTGTGATCTTATTTGGAAAGAGGGTCTTTGCAGATGTAATTAGTTAAGATGAATCATGGGGCAGGCTATAATCCAGTGAGACTGAGGTCCTTATCAGAAGGAAACATTGGGGTGCCTGGGTGGCTCTATTGGTTAAGCATCTGACTCTTGGTTTTGGTTCAGGGTTGTGAGATCAAGCCCCACGCTGGGCTCTGCACTTAGCATTTCTGTTGCTTTAAGCCACTCAAATGGTGGTAATTTGCAATGACAGCCCTACAAAACTAATACACTGGGAAACATGGGGATCCAGAGCCCTGGGCCGTGGGCAGGAGTCCACCCTCAAGGCTGTACCATTACAGTGGAGTGGAGAGACCTCAGTGATACCAAGACCAAAAGCTGTCCTCCCTCCCAGAGGGTTTCTTGAGCCCACACTGTGAGGTCTCCTTGTGGACTGTTTTCTGCATTTGGCTTACAGCTAGCCTCTGACCTTCCTCTTTTTGGGTTCTGCTTCCTGCTTAGGAACAGTCCTAGCATCTGTTACTTGTCACATCCTGGCCTTGGCCTCTGCCTCACCAACCAGGCTGTGGTAACCTGTTCTTGGCATCCTGGTGTTATGTGACCCGTCTGCCATCCCAATGGGCTTTGGGACATATGGCTGTTGACTGCTCATGAGAAGGCTTCCCTCGTTCCACAGGAAGAATACAGTCTGTTCAGGGTGTCCACACTCTCCCTCACACTGTCTGTGCCACCTCATACTGGCTGCCTGGAAAGTCTAATGGGACGGTCTCCTTGGCCACAGGGCATACGAAAGAGTGGGTGTTCTCTCTTCCATCTTCTCTTCAGAATAAACCTTTAATCCCCATCACAGGCCGTGAATGCTGCTCTCTGCCGTGGCTAAGCAGCTTTGAGCCTCCTGTGCTCAGGGTCAGTGCACAGATTTTTACACTCGGGGAGCCGGTCCTGTTGGCACTGAGCTGACTCAGCCTCTTCATCCCTGTTGGCAGGGCTGGCCTTGCCTGGACTCTAGGGAGCCAGGGTAGGGAGGGGAGAAAGGAGGTCACTGGGCGGTCTCAGGGATACCTATGACATGTCCCATACCACTGATGACATGTGAAAACCAAGTTTGTAGTTAAGTTTTGCCTAAGCAGTCCTGCATGCCCCTCCCTGTACACACTTCTATTAGCTTTGATTTTTGGCTCGCACACTTCTCTCTCCCACCAAGTAGTGAGCTCCCAGACAGCAAGATTGTCTCTGAATTACCTTGCATGCCCAGCGCCTTGCTGTCCTCACCATCAATGTTAAGTCCTAGCACCTCTCATCAGGCGATGTCCAGGACTTTTCCTCTGTGGCTTAGAGTTGAGTGGGTGCTAATGAGGTCAAGGTAAGGGGTGTAATCCATTTGGAGGTCACTTAGCATTGTCCAGTCCATTCCATGGGCTAAGTATTATTACTGGCCAAAGTCCAAACACAACTCTAGGCATAGGTTGTCTCTTCACCATGAATGGGTGCAGACTGACCATCAGACCACTCCTAAACTCCAACCACAGGCCAGCTCCTGCTCCCTCCTTTAGATGTGACCCCTACCCCAGCCACATCCTGCTCTTTAACCTTAACTATGATCTGACTCTTAAAGCAGTCTTCAAAGTGTACCCAACTCTAACCATAGCTCATGGTCCTTCTCTAGTAAGTCCTGGCACTCTGGGCTTCTGGGCACAAGAAGGAGCAGTTGGAGCTGTGGAAGTGTAAAGGAATTCTCGGCCTACCAGTGGTGAAGTCTTTGAAAGGGCATACCTTCCCAGGGATGCATCAGTAATGACAAGGCCCGACATTGGTCGGGCATGACTCCTCTTAAATAAGTCTATAATGCTAAATTCTGAATGCATTAAAAAAAAAACAATTTCCAATAAAGGAGTTTTCTTGCACCCAGGAGAGATTCGCCATGGGGGTCTTACATAGCTTTCCTACCGTATGTAACACAACTGAATTAGAATTTGACCTACACAGAGCCTTTGCTGTGTAAAGCAGGATCTACCTGGAAACAGATGCAGGAGATGCTGAGGACCAAGCAGAATCAGCACTTGAGGAACAATTTGAGTGGCCGAAGTGCTTTCAAACAATCAATTAAAGCTATTCCCATCTCATGGGGTGCTAACCTCCATTTAAGGCTGAAAAAGAGGGCAACCTGTGTCAGCAGTATTAGCAGTATTTAGCAGTTTTAGCTGTATGGGTTGTGATGAAGTCAATTCCAACCTCTTAGGACCAGCTGGGTGATATTGAGGGAGGCCAGGATATTAGAAATCTGTATCTTCTTTACACTTAACTCAGTACTTATTAAATGGTTTTTCTCCAGCAAGGGTAGAGCTATCTTTGAAAAACCTGTGTCTCTGTAGTGTTTTCCAGCTCCTTGACATTGACTCTGAGTTAAATCTTGGCTAAAAGCAATTACTGTCATATGATGAATTGAGGCAATTTATTTATTACTCGCGAAACATCCTAGGTGATGTCACTTAGAAGAATGATGGAATAATCTTTCTCGAGCACTCCATAGTCAACAAGACCTAGTGAGGGAGGCACTGTTCCCAGGTGTGGGGGAGGTAGTTGGAAATTTTAAAAAATTAGTCATTGTGGGAACAGAGAAAGAGTATTAGGAGTAAAGGAGACAACAGTTACTTAAACTTGAGCAAGGCTTGTCTCCCTGTGTAGTTATACGGGATGCTATGGTGCCTAAATATCAAGAAAGGAATTATAGGGAAAGCCCAGAGATTAATAATAAAACTGAACTCAATGTGTTAAGGGCTTAGAGATGGTGGTTGATATACAAGGAAAGTGAAAAAGGATGAGGGAACTTAAGTTTAAAAGGTCAAGTTTAAATATCATTTGAGCAAAGTCTGTATAATTTGGCCCATATAACAAGATTCACATGACATGTTCATCAATCCCTTTGATATTAGAATATGATATGTTGGCAAGAGGGCATAAGGGGAGATAATCTTCAAGAAAAGCGGTTATGGGGGTGCCTGGATGGCTCAGTGGTTTAAAGCCTCTGCCTTCAGCTCAGGTCATGATCTCGGAGTCCTGGGATCGAGCCCCGCATCGGGCTCTCTGCTCAGCAGGGAGCCTGCTTCCTCCTCTCTCTCTGCCTGCCTCTCTGCCTACTTGTAATCTCTGTCTGTCAAATAAATAAATAAAATTAAAAAAAAAAAAAAAGAAAAGCGGTTATGGAATGGAGCTGCGTGATACAGCAGGGACAGGCATATAGACAAAGACTGCTTAACCTGGCTCATTCTAGATCAAAATACCAGTAAGCATTACCTGCTGAATGACCCAGTTTAACACTTACCTTTCTTGAAAGCTAGCCACAAGGTCTCTGCCTTGGCCTTGACTCTGGCTGAAATTAACACACAGTCCTGGGCCTTCCTCCCGATTGACAAGCCCAGACACCTCTCAAAAGTGGCAACGGGGTGAACACCATCACTTGTTCATAGGTTACCCTCAGTGGCCTTTCGCCCGTTTGGCCTCACATCCCTCCTTTGCTCTTCCTTTGCTGGCTGAGATGTGCAGGTAACCCTGGCAGGCTGTGTTTCCTGGGCCCCATGTCAACTGGCATGTAGGTTTGGCCAAGAGGAGACATTAATTGTACAGTAAGAAGGAGGAGAAGCCTTCTTCCTGTTGGCCTCAAGCACCTTCTTGGACAATGGCTGTGTACCTTCCATGACTCCATTTCTCCCTGAGGTCTACCAGACTTCCAACTTCTTTTGGGTGATCCTGACCTCTGGGCTCTGATGAGGACCACCACATCCTTTTGTCTCTCCAGTCTAAGCTGGGTAATGGCTTTTGGTGTCAGTACCATCTGGGCTGCCTCATCCATCCTCTCCTGATGCCTGCGTATCCGTTCTTTAGCAAATTTGCTCCATTTTACATGTTTGGAGTGGTTTCCCTTTTCCTGGTTGGATGCTGACGGATGCAGAGCCTGTGCTGATTTCTAGTGATTATTCCTTCCTTTAGTAAACAGTAAGGGAAAAATTCTGATTTAATCATCCAGTCTATATGGTTTTTTTCCCCCTATATCAACATCACACTTACTCTTGCAAAATATCTGGAATCCACATTTTTCCATTAAAAAAAAAAATCAACAACAGCATTTGTTTCTCCCCAGGCTTCTCGCACCCCTCCTGTTTGCTACAATTTCAATCCTCAAAGACTGCCAAAGTAGTTCATGATCACAATTACAAATGCTCTCAATGCCTTGGGATGCAATTTGTAAGTCTGGAGGCTTGAATCTAATGAAGTATCCAGATGCTTTCCTACCAACTTTTATTCCTGATCTTGGACTTAAATTCCATTTTAAAAATAGCCCACCATTCTAAGAATTCGCTTCCAGCAAAATCAAGAATGGATATGGTGCATACCTGACTTCAGAAGAGCCGGAAGGTTGCCCAGCTTCCTTATCTTTTCCCTGTTGTCTCCTCTTGGCAACCCATTGCCCCATAATCAGAGATATCTGCAATCCTTAAAACCTTCACTGACATAGAGGTACCAGCTCCCAAGTCAGAGTTTGAAAGGTTTTCTCCGCTGGGTGCCAGATGCATGCAAAGCCAGAGTAAAGACAGAGAAACTCTTCGAGGAAAGAAGTCATTAAGGAGACGGGGTAAACTGCCAGCACATTAAGATTGGGAGATAATACATCCTTGGATAGCTAAGAGGGGACCGTGTGTTTTAAAGATTGCAGCTTTTAGGAATGGTGTTCCCGAGAGCCAACTTCCTTTTTTTTTACCATCAGCAATGATCAGAAGCATGGGTTATGCATCCCCTGGGATGTCCTTGGTTTTATCAGTTGCAATTAGATGTTCTTTATCTGAGACTTCTATTTTTGCTCCAAATCTTCACAGGGAAATCCTCTGAAGTAAAGCTATGGAATTGGGCCTGTAGCCAGTGAGAGCACTTTGAGAATGAATCATTAATCCCTTGTTGCCAAATTTTGTTATTGCCGCCATTAAGTCATCCAGATGTAAGCCTGATACAGGCCTCGCCTATTGGATGAAAGTGGAGTGAATCATTCCAGGGGCTCTGCCTGCCTTCATCCTAAGGATCAAATGAACTCAGGCAGCAGAGTGCAAGGAAGCATGGCCCCAGCACCCACAGTACACCCACAGTTAATAGACACAGGAAGCTCCTGCTACCACCCTGGACCCAGCTCCAGGGCCATGCCATCACTATATCACATGTGTGAGCAGTTCCTCAGAGTTCATCAAACATTTTTATTTCTGTTATTACATTTGATCCTTAGAAAATTCCTGTGAACTTGGCATTTACTCACTCTTTTACAAATGAGGATATCAAATCACCTGGTGGTTAATCGCTTTGATCAAGGTCACACAACCGGTTAGTTATGGAGTCAGGACGTAAACTCATGTTTTTCTGGTCTGTAACCCATTGCTTTTGATTGATCTCTTAAAACCATAGAATCTCAGCTTCCAAAGGTGTATAAGAAATCGTGTAGTCCTTCTGCATGAAGGGAAAACACCAAGTTTCCACATAGTGTCTTTCTCCTGCCTTTGTGGGTGACTCGGGGATTTGGAGGTAGACCGCATGGGAGTCCCGTATCTCTAAGGAGAATGTCTCTCACCCTGAGCATGGGTATCACTGGAATCAAGGGATGCTGAGTTGAGGTGGGAAGCAGTGTCAATAAGCAAAGAAGAGAGGTCAGTATCCCATCACAGGGATTGGGCTTGGTGAAGGATCCAGGAAGCCCAAGAGGTAAGAACAGGTGGACACAAAGTGGGCAGGTAAAAAGTAAGGCCAACTCTGGAACAGGACTTGGGAACCATGACTGCATTCATGCTCCTCTCTGTATCATAATGCTGCCTACGGGGCCTGGACTTGAGCCTCTGCTGAATAGTGCTTCCACATAAAAACCTTTCCTTGTGTTGGTCCCTAATCTGCCCCTGTCATTCTACCCATTGATATTAACTCCAGTCTTTAAAATTGAAGGGACCAGTCTATTCCATCTTCTGCAATGGCCTTTCAGCTTTTCGAAGGCAAGAACCAAGTTTCATCTGCATCTTCCATTCTCTAGGCTGAAAAGTCCTGACCTGACTGCCATTCCTCCAAAGTCAGTGATCTCTGAATTGCAGTGTGCACCTGATTCACAACCAGACCTTGTTAACATGCAGGTGCTGACTCATTAGATCTGGGATGGGGCCCGAGATTCTGCCTTTGTAATAAGATCCCAGGCAATGCTGATGCTTCTGGTCTTCAGACCACACTTTGAGTGGCAAGGCTTTTGGCCTGTCTTTACCCTGGAAGCACCTTTCAGATGCTGGAGTCAATTGGATAAGCCTCACCAGAGTGGTCTACTAGTGCAGTATTAAGCAAACCTAATTGCCCTCGTTGGATAGCAGGAATCCTTGAGGGATATAACCTGGGATGGTTGCTTGGAAACATGGGAAGAGGCAGTAGGAAAGTAAAATGTAGTGACTTGGTCCTTTGTATGGAGAAGATATTGAGGGAGACGGAAGACTTCATGAGACCAAGAGCTCTCCTTTGGGCCCAGGTTTCCAGATGCAGCAGTGAGTAGGTAGTCCACTGAAAGCCAGATGTGAACTCTGAGCTGGAGCCAAGATGGATCTGGATTCTAAGCCATCCTAAATTTCATGGACAGAGATCGGGGTGGCAGCAGCTGCTCTAAGAGGACTGGCTCAGCGTTGGGAGTGCTCAGAGGTGAAAGGGTGCAGCTGGTCCGGGTTGAGCACGAAGGTTGAGCATGAAGCCTCATGTCAGAGACAGTAGTCTCCTGTTAGTACAGGCTGAGCTCACAAGATTGTTTTTGATGACTACATCACACTGGGGACTCATGTAGAGCCTTGAAGTTCCTCCAATTGGATGAGTTTACCACCTGGTGCTTAGCTGCCAGTTCTGATTTACGTGGGCTGTTCTCAGGCTGGCTCCCAATGGAGGACAGAAATGAAGAGAATATCCAAGTCCCTCCCCCTTCTCTCAGCAGACTCCCATCCCCATCCCTGGTTAGCAGATAGAAGTTACCCAAAACCAGAAACAGGGCTTTTTAGAGACTGGGGACTGATATGGCACTAACTTTGACTCTCATGAAAAGGATGGGCTTAGAGAAAAAGCAAGACAGCTACCATATTCCTTAAGGGCTCTCAGTTCTACCTCTGAAAAGTTCCCTGGATTTCTCGTCAGTAAGCCACGTGGCCAGCCTTCTTTGTGGACACAGCCCTGGCATTTCCTTAACTGCAACTATATCAAGGACAGTTCATTATAGTGATAAGAGGATGAACCCTGTACACAGAGTCCTGCTCTGGAACCCACTAGTTATATGGCCTTGGACAGGTCATTTAACCCTTCCATGAAGTTTTCCTATCTATATAAAAGGGAAAACAAAACTAGCATCTTCTGAGTTTTGTGATGATTAAATGACCTCAAAAATGAAAATTGTTTGGCACATTACTTGGCACCCAGTAATGGATCAGTCCATTTAAGCTGAGTTTTTAAAAAAAATCATAGTAATTGAGCTTCTGTTTATCAGTTCTTACCTGAGACAGCCCATCGCATTGCCAGCAGGCCCCATCAAAAGGCAACCCTTGAGGCGCCTGGGTGGCTCAGTGGGTTAAGCCTCTGCCTTCGGCTCAGGTCATGGTCTCAGGGTCCTGGGATTGAGCCCCACATCAGGCTCTCTGCTCAGTGGGGAGCCTGCTTTCCGCCCCCCGCCCCCGCCTTTCTCTCTGCCTACTTGTGATCTCTCTCTAGGTTAAATAAATAAATAAAATATTTAAGAAAAAAAAAAGGCAACCCTTATGTGCTTCCCTGTAAGTCCTATCACAGGGTCCCATCTGCACCATTGAGCACTTAGATCTAAGCCTCATGGGGATACTTCTGACTCTGAACCAGGAGCAAGGCTAGCCCATGCTTGGTCTCCATCCCTTTCTTATTCTCAGATGGAGGAACCACACAGGAATGCTATCTGGCCGTCAGTCCCAGAGCCATCTCCTCTATTCCCGTACCCCCTTTCAACATGGTTGGCATACTTCCTTTTCGAACAATTCTACAGTGGCTACAGCAAATGCCCTTGAAGGGGCGCTGCAGTGGATGTTGGATTGGCCATGTCCCGGGCCATGTTCATGTCTCTGCTCCTGGAGTCTGGTTGGGTCAGCCAAGCATGCTTCCTTCTCGTAACGTTCCTGTACAGAGTGTGTGATTTCACCTCTGATGCTTGTTGACTGAACTCATTGAATTTGTCTAAACCACTGGGTTCTGGTCTTTCAGAAAGCCTCCCTGGATTGAGCCATCATTGGTTCATGGTCACCACTGAAGGTGCTTCAGTGCAGGACATCTTGGGACTTATTTGGGGAATGGTTTCTAACACTGATCCAAGACCTTCACTTTCCCTTGACTGTGGATCTTGATTCCATCCTGGGAGCGGTGTTTGACACAGTTCATTATTCCTTCCTTCTTGAAACACTCTTTTCTTAGCTCTAGGTTGCTCAGTTCTCCTGGGTTGTTTTCTTACCCATCTGGCCACTCCTGCTCTGCCTCCTCTACAGGCATATCTTCCTCCTCCTGTCACTTTTTTTTTCTTTCCTTGGGTGGCTCCATTAACCTCAGCCTTTAGATATGGTCTGTGTGCATATATCACACTTTTACTTCCAGCTCAGACCTCTTTCCAAAGTTCCAGACCTGTGTTTTTAACCACCCCTCTTCTAGAGTGTATCTCTAGCTCATATTGCTCCAAACACACCCAAACACACCCATTTTCTCTCTGTAGCTAAACTTACCCTATTGTTTCTCAGACCCATAAACAGCACCATCATCCACCTTCTTATGAACACCAAAGACCTGGGGCACCTGGGTGGTGCAGTTGGTCAAGCATCCAACTCTTGGTTTCATCTCAGGTTGTGATCTCAGGGTCATGAGATCGACCCCACATTGGGCTCCATGATCAGCAAGGAGTCTGATGAGGACTCTCCCCCCGCCCCCTCTGCCTCTCCCCTACACATGCATGCACATGTGCACATGCACACACATGTGCACGCATGCGTGCGCACGCACACAGACACTCAAATCTTTTAAAAAAAGAAGAAGAAGAAGGAAACCAAAGACTTGGGGCATCTTTGACATCTTTCTCCCTCATTCTCTGCATCCGTCCCATCAAGAGGTTTTGGTTTGATTTATATGCATTTCAGGTAATTATCTCTTTTATTCTGTTTCCACCACCATCACCTAAGCCCACCTGGATGCCTGCCACTGTTTCCAAATTTGCCTCTTCAGGCCACTTTGGCTCGACACTGAAGCTGGAATGATCTGTTGGAAAAGTAAATCTGAGCATAGTATTGCTCCATGAACAACACTTAAATGGCTCTCTGGTTTCTCGAGGTGAAGAACAAAAGCTCTCATTGTGGCCTCTGATGTCCTGTGCGGACAGGCCCCAGCTGCGCTCTCCAGCTTCCCTCTCACCATGCTCGCCCTGCTCTCTCATAGGTTACACTATGTTTCTTTCATTTCTTGAATGCACCAGGCTCCTTGCCCCATCACACAGCCTCACCCAGTGCTGTTGCTTCTGCAGCTCTCACAGGCTCCTCTCATGTTCTTTACCTGGTTACAGTCCATCGTCCCTTGTAGCTCACCCCACTGGCCACATCTTGCCGCTAGTGATTCATTCCCCTCGTATGTGCTTTACAAGTGCCACATGCCTCTCTTTTCTCATTCTTAACAGACTTGAAAGTTTACCGTTACGGATTCGTCGTTCATTAATTCTGTCTCTCGAGCCCCACCCACCACTCGTGGTAGGTTCTTTGAGGGCAGGAACTGTGCCTGTTTTGCTCACCACTGTATCACTGAATGCCTGGCATATCGTGAGTGCTTGTGATTATTTATCGGAGGAATGAAGTATGAATCTCTTTAAGCCAAGCCAGTAACAGTGTTCCTAAGGTAATAGGATCCTCTCCAGGACTCCTTTGCCCTTAGACCCCTGGTCTCTAAAATAGGATCTCAGAGCAGGCACTAAATAAAGTTTAGCTATGGCAGTGAATGCTCCAGAGCCAGTTTCCTTCCTCCAAATCCAAATCCAAATAAAAAGGTTCTGACACAATTGAGGAAATTGTCACCTGAGGTGTTCAGTTTCCCTTATGTTTGATATGCAGTGGACTAGCCATATCTCAGAAATCATGGCTCCAAACTGGGAAATGGAGGCTATGTGGGCGCTCCTTTGGAATCATCCCCCATTCTGGGATAGGAGACCAGCCTGCCCAAGAGGTGGTTGGCTAACTGCCTCACAAACTTTCTGGGCTGTAGATAAGTAGAGCTTGCTTGGGCAGGCCTGGGATTTGGTGAGCTGGTCCTTGCCTTTTGTTGGTGAAGGAAACCGAATAAAATTCCATGTTCATGAGTCCATCTGGGAGAAGGATCTCTCATCCCATCCCAGAGATAGCGTCGGCTGGCACATGGATGCTCAGTAGCAAATGGATGAATGAATGAAGCAAAGAACTGCTATCCACTTCTCTTTATATCATCCAGTAATCATCTGTTAACTGGAGGAGGAGGATGGCCTGTGTGAGACTCTGGCATTAGAGAGATGAGAACACTCACTCCCTGTTCTTGGAGACTGTCCATTCCCACTGGGGAGGCTGGACTACGTAAACCCAGCTTGTCCCAGTTACAAGACAGTTTGGGGAATGTCTCCTGATACAGGGAAACACTTGACACTCTTAACCAAGAAGAAGGGATGCATCCTTGTGCTGGAGGGCTGTTCTTAAACATCAGTGACTTTGGGGAATCAGAATCGTAGCTATGGGCATTAACATCCCTTCAATTCAGCTGAGTTCTGTGAACACGTGACTTAAAAAGGAGAAATTCAATTTGGTTCCATGAGAACAAATGTGTGTGGGCAGAGATGTCATCCCTTCAGCTAAACGTTGAACAATCACAAACATTAAGGGAACACCTATTACAAGCCAGGCTCAGTGCTACCATGAGGAAACAAAGACAAAAGAGGTATAATCTGCCCCCCAAGGAGCTTGCAGACCACTGGAGGAGACAGATGGAGAAACAAATAACTAATATCTATATATTGAGGTGTGTGCAAAGTGTTACAAGGAGTTAGAAGTTAGTGAAGAGAAAAGAACTCTCCTAGGGGCACAGGCCAACAGAGGAGATGTAGTCACTGATGAAGAATGAGCTGGTGCTGATGAGGCAGAAAAGTAGGGGTGTGTCAGGGGAAGGATTCTGTGGATTTAGGCTGCCACACACAAACGTGGCACTGCTGGGAATATGAGTAACAGCAGGAAGGAATTCATTCAGGGTGCTGGTAACCTCTGGGTCACTCTCCTGAGGTGTTCATGGAGGTGTCCGGAATGAGAAGGGACCTCTGATCCCTGGTCCATTGCCTGAAGAGGCCAGGCAGAGGCATTTTTTTGGCTACCTGGAAGGAAATCAACAAGTTAGTACCCGGCAGAGCACGTAGCATCAGCATTAAATTCCAGAAATGGAGTCAGTCACATGTATTTTCTGAGCCCCAGGCAGTTCCTTCAATGCACTAAATTTCTGCCACACCATTTGTTTCATCTAAGGCACAAAACAAAATCTTTATGTTTTTACCTTTAAAGTTCCAGTGATTTTAATTGTGTTACCTTAACACAAAGCTGTTGTTTTCACCATTTACCAGAAGGAATAAAATAGGGCTTGGGATAATTCCACAAACCCAAGAATCAAATTATAGATCCATGGTTTGATTCTAGGGACAAATCAGTGTGAGGGATAAAACTCTCCACTTGATCTCCCTGGAGGATAATGGTGCCCCAACCTAGCTGTTGTGCAACCTTGGAACACTCATTTCATTTCTCTGAACTTCAATTTCTTCTTCTGAAAGAAAAAAAAAGGTATAATAATCCCAACATCACAAAGGACTAATCCTCAAAAAGATTAGATGGGACACTGTGTGTAATGCTCTCAGTGTAGTGCCTGGCACATAGTCAGCACTCCATAAATGGAACCTGTTGTCATTATAATTATTGTCTAGTCATGCGTATGAGCCTTTTCAACATTTTTCTTCTTCTTTTCCCTTGAAGGTGCCTCCACTCAGAATTCTAACACTGTGGAGCCAGAGAAGCAGGTGGACAACACCGTGAAGATGGCTGGTGTCATCGCTGGCCTCCTCATGTTCATAATCATTCTCCTGGGTGTCATGCTCACCATCAAGAGGAGGTGAGTGTCTGGTGCTGCCCTGCAGACTCTGCTGACCCCAGCTGGTCCAGTACTGCCATGTGGCCAGGTCCTGGTTCTGTTGATCACTTCTGAGCAGGGACTTTCTTTTATGAGTGTTCAAATCCTGAAATCCTTGAGCCACCTATGGCTCATTGTATTGGCATCTGCCTACTTGGCAAGTGGCCCAGAGATGGGTGGTTTCCTACAGAGCCAGTGTTCCCTCCTGCGGCTGGGCCACCGTGATGTGCCATGGGATTCCATGTCATGAGTCTTCTCAGAGTTAACTGCTCTGTTGTCACCGATTGTGTCTCATCAGAATTACTGGAGAGCCCCAGAAATACAGATGGAGGAAAGTAATGCTTCACCCTTTTTGCCTTCACTCACCCTGATTTCTCATTGGTCTACCAGCAGCATCCCAAGCTGACCCCCACATGGCAGAGATAAGCCTCCTATAGTGCAGTAGTCCCAAGGGAAGGTTCTTTCCTACTCTATGTCCCATAATACCTTTCCACCTGGAATTTTGCTACTTGTTATTTCTCCATAAGATGTCTTCCTGGGTCTACTAACACAGTTATCGCCTGTTGCGTTGCTCATGAAAGCCAGGATATAGACTTCTCCTTATCCCCAAATCCCTAAGATTTGCCACACTGACATCTGTTTATCAGACATTCATAAGGGAATTGCAGACAGTTTCCTTTTGGAAAGGAACCATTCATCTAGGAAAGCTGAAGCATATCAGCTATCACTATCCCTGGATGCAAGGTTATTACTCCAAACAGGGAGTCCCAGGGCCCATCTCTCCTTGACCCCTTGGCTGGCGCCATGTTTCCATGCCTACAACCCACTTCCCTGTCTTCTCAGTTTCAACATGGTGGTCCCATTCTTGGTCTCCACCTTCCCACTCCCCTAGTCGGCCAGAGCAAACAAAACATTTAGTTACATTGTAACATTATGTGCCTTAGCATGCTCTGCCCCCAGCTTGAAGATAATTTTATATCATTAAACAAACCACTTAACACCTTAGCCTGAAGCTCTGGTTGTTTGTCATTCACAGAGTTCAGGGCAAGCCCTGTAACAAGGACCAGGCACTTGCTTCCATCTGTGGAACAAAAAGTGCTCGTGAAATTTGCTTCCCACCAGAGCAAAGAGATAGAATGTCCTAAAGACAAATCCTAACTTCTACCTAAGGAGTCCCAAGAATATAAATGAAGAAAAGTTTTTTTAAAATCTCCCTTTCCAATGTTCAGTGAGTCAGAAATACTGGCATTCCCACTCTACATACAATCAGCCTTCTCTTGGCCATTTCGACATGAGAATATACCTGTGTCTTTCATGACTCTCTTCTGAACCAGCCAGTCCTCCCTCTGGTTAGGACATCTTCTTGTAGAACCTTGTCCTTTCTTGATGTGCTTTGTCTAACAGGATCACTCTTTTCCTCAGGCTCTCAGTAGAATGATAGGAGAGTTAAGGTTATTAACCAGCTACTGTTTTTCTGGTGGGAGAGGGGGAAGGGAAGGTATGACATTAATATCCGGGAACAAGGGCCCCCGAAGCATTAAGGACAGCATTGCATTGTCATATCCTCATCATCCATAAGACCATATTGTAGGTCTCAGTGACAAGTCAGCTGCTATTAAGATGAAGTCAAACATGAAGGCTGGTTTCTCTGGGAGCAGTAAGCACGTGTAAGATTGCTGACATGTTTCTTAGAGTCACAGACACATTAGAGGCGGAGGTGACTCTGGGATTGCCTACCTGGAAAATGTAACCAATTTAATAGAAACGCATTCCTCTCTGATAGACCTGAAATGTTCTCATTCTTTGCCACTGATTTGTAAGTCAGATAAGCTCTTCCAATTTTGCTCTTTCTAAAGCCTGGCTTAACCCACGTCACCATCGTCTGTGAGCTTGTGAAGAAATTTCACTTCCTTCTCTGCATCTATTTCTGCAACGTGTGACTTTTCGGGAGGGAGGAAAGAGCTTTCTGTTTCCAGGGTGGGAACAGGTATAAAGTGAGTCCTTTGTGTGGATTTAACCTCTACTGCATATCTTTATTATCTGTCACCTGTATCAAAACTGTCCTGTAGACCCAAGGAAGGACCCAAGGACCCTCCTGTGTCCCCAAGAGGCAAATCTGATATGTTGTGGCATCAATGGGGGTGGGCAGGGGTGGGGACTAATCACTGTTTGCATACACAGTATCTTTTGGGAAAAAGAAGAGAAAGGGAAAAGAAAATCTAGTTGACAGTAATAATTTACAGATGGGTGCAGGGCAAGGAAAGAAGAGAAAAAAGAACATAGTATAGATCTGTACTCTTGCCAGTAGTGTACAATGTCTTCTGATGTTGAGAGATGCCCCCAAAGGACAGAGAAGCGTTTGGTGAGCTCCTTTAGCTCTTCTGACTCCAGCCCCATATAGAAGTATGGGGAAAACGTCATTGTTCAATTAAGTCTGTCACTAACTTACTGCTGGCCTGAATGCTGTCCACAGCTATCTAAAAGGAAGAGGTATTAAAGGAAAAAAAAAACCCCAAATAATAGGTAGATCATCACAACTCAGGATCCTGGTGTCAGCATCTCCTCAATGTCCCACTGTGACCTCAAGTTAGTTCCTGGATGCAGGAACTCTCAGAAGTCACATGCCTGATGTGCCTCCTCCACTGGCTTGAGCTGGGTCTTCTTCGTCACCTCTATGGACATGGGAGTGGTGGCTTCCTATTTCCTCTGCTCCTGAGGGATTCAGCTGGCTCAACAATTTCCCCAAAGCCCAGCCAGGTATTCCAATACACAGATGTCCCTCGATTCTCCCTGCAATGTTCATTATCATTGGCCTTGGGGCTTCCTTGTGACCCTCCGAAGAGAGTCTTTCTCTTACTTGTTTTCTTTTGGGATACTGAACTAGAAAGTGACAGAGAATGAGCTAGAAACACAGGGGACCAAGGGAAAAACTTAATGAAGGACGTTAAATCAATTGTTTTGTTGTTGCTGCTTGGTTGTTTTGTAATGGATTAAGTGCATATTTAGAAATGTACAATTGCAGGAAGGGATATGAAATGTTGGTGGGTGATTCAAACAGGATTTGCAGAAGGTACAAGTTATAGTATTTTGCATAGTACCTTTGGCTCTTTGGGGAGGGCTTCTTTGAACGCAGGCCAATGCAGAATCAGAGCTCCATGGAGATACAGAGTGTTACATGAGCATTAGAAGAAAGCAACCTGGAGGGGCGCCTGGGTGGCTCAGTGGGTTAAAGCCTCTACCTTCAGCTCAGGTCATGATCTCAGGGTCCTGGCATCGAGCCCCATATCAGGCTTTCTGCTCAGCAGGGAGCCTACATTTCCCTCTCTCTCTCTGCCTGCCTCTCTGCCTACTGTGATCTTTGTCTGTCAAATAAATAAATAAAATCTTAAAAAAAAAAAAAAAGAAAGCAACCTGGAGCTCCTCCCTGATATAGTTCTTAACTGGGATATTAAATATTGGTTGGATAATGGGTCCATCCTTTACTCCTGGTTCTCATGATCACATCTGGACCTCAGAATGTTCTAGAATGGGTCTCTGCATGCCATAATGTAATAGAACATACCAACTTTTCATGCACCTTGTTGAGTTTTGAAATAGAAACTCTCATTACTATATTACTATATTACTCTCATTACTATAGTCCTTGTCATCTTTTTCCCTGGCCTCCTTCCTCTAGAATTGCTAGAGGTCCTCTCCCAAAGGAATATGCAGCCAAAGGGCTGCTAGGCCACCCCTTTGGTCCCTTGGCTTACTACTATAGGGCTCTGGGTGCCATCAATGAAAATGAACATGGAAAGTTCAAGCCTCAGTGCCTTAACCTTGGTGTGTGAAGGTGTTTGTTAGCCATTCACATATGGGAAGTCCTACATTTTCATGTTTGTTTTGGTGATATGCACATATGTATGCATGTCCACAAGCTTCATGGTCCCAATTTAATCCTTGGGACACACCCACTGAAGTCTGAGCATGGTCCTCCAAGGCTTAAGGTGTAGCCATTTACTTTTGCATGGGCAAACCCTGGAGCCAGATGAAGTAGGATTCTTTGGTAGAGTTGTACCCCAAGACTTGTCTGGATCCCACATTAACTTTCCATTCCTTTTTCTTTCAAATGGAAACTGAGCAACTTTTAGGGAGACCTTTTTTTTTTTTTTTTAAAGATTTTATTTATTTATTTGGCAGAGAGAGATCACAAGTAGACGGAGAGGAAGGCAGAGAGAGAGAGAGAGGGAAGCAGGCTTCTTGCTGAGCAGAGAGCCCGATGTGGGACTCGATCCCAGGACCCTGAGATCATGACCTGAGCCGAAGGCAGCGGCTTAACCCACTGAGCCACCCAGGCGCCCCTAGGGAGACCTTTTTGAGGTCAGTCCCTACACATGGTTCTAGCCACCTCCATCTCTCTTCCTCCTCCCCCTTCTCAGCTCTTCCTGGTCCAGCCTCGATCTTCTGCCAATGGTGCTTTGTCTGCCCATATAGTAACTTTTCCAAGAATGAATTTGAAGTGTCTTGACTTTGAGATATGAGAGCCTACTTTGAGAAAAATGTGCATCCCTTGGTTACTTTGGTTCTCTGTAACTTGGGTCTGCCCCAGGAGCTCCCAGTCTAATAGGTATAGACATCTTTTTGCTATGGACAAGAAAACAGAAAAACTGGGTCCAAATCTCCACAGTTCTATTTATTTGCTGCTAGACTTGGAGAAACAACAAAGCTAAGCCTTTTGCTTTTTCAGCTGTGAGATGCAGCTAATTCCATGGGGGTTGTTCTGAAGATCAAATGAGCTAATTGTTGGGACAGACTTTACTTCCTGTACCTGCCTAAGAGATCATAATGCATAATATCAACAGGGATATTACTCTCTCAAGTGACTGTTAACCTTACCAAGCCAACTCCAAACCTATTGCTAATATGTTAAGGGCAGTGCTAAAATCAGTACACACATTCTAACCTATTTGTAGATTTTCCATTTAAATGGTCCCATATTCTGATTTTAATACTTCAGATAGTCATAGCAAGGTAGGATGTTGGTACTCCTATTGGGGCGGGGGGTGTTTGTTTGTTTTCTGCTGTTTTTGAGGGGGGGATAGGGAAGAGGATACTGAAGTTCAAAAGAGTTTATGATTTTCCAGTCCTTGGAGAATCAAAACACAAACCCAGGCTCTGTGACTCCAGAGAGTTAACTGAATGCTGGTAGCTTCTATTCTGTCAGTCCATGGAGACTGGTAGAAAATAAGTGAATCCTGGAACAGGAAACAGGTGGCCCAGGTTCAGGCATCATTTGCTAATATTCTCTGCTGTCGTGCATGCTGTTGCCCTGAAGCAAATGTCGGACATTTGTCTTCACCTATAAGCTTCCTGCCATTCTCTAACCCTCAGCCCAAGTTCCTCCAAGTAGGACTCCCAACTATTGCCTCTTCCTTGAGGCTTCCCACAAGCCCCCAACCCCAGGAAGATTCCGTGACCCTCCCCTGCACGCAGCCACTGTGCCATATACCCAGGTTTTCAGGCATGGATGCATCCACATGGTAGGTGTAGTTTTGCTGGCCTTGAGATGGGAATGACCCAGGAGGGCAGGATCTTCTACTTGTGCCTTTTCTCACCAGAGCTTCACTGCCCTGTATCATCTGCCTTGGGATATCTGTTTTGAAAATCCCTCGAGGTTTTCATGGTCAAAGCTCCAGTCATCACTTGCCTACCAACCTGCTCACAATCCTGTGTCCCTATCTTAGTGACAGGTACTACCTCTCATTCCATCAGTCAAAATGATGGGGTCGTAGCACCCTGATACTTCTGAACCTGCACGTTTACCTTCCTTGGTCACATCCTCCCCTCATTCCCTCTATGGCTCCTTCCCTGGTGAAGCCCCCTATAGCTCTGTTGCATGCATCTCCTCCCCAGCCCCACCCCTCCTACCCACCCTCCACAGTGCAGTCAGAGTGATGTTGCAGAAATGAAACTTGGACTCCCAAACCTCCTGTCAAAAGTCCCTTGATGGCTTCTCCTCCCTTATAATAGTAGTTCATGGAGTAGAGATGAGAAAATAAGCATATGTTTTATTTAGGTCATCTGGAGAGTCGTGTCAAGCTGCGCCATCCCCTGCTCACAGTAGTTTTCGCAGATTTCCTGAAGGTCTTACTCCACTCCTATACATTTGCTTGTGAAGTCTCCTCCTCATTCAATGCCTATGTTTCTCAGTTCCATGGGACCTGACTCTACCCCTGTTTAAGGTCTCATTCAAAAGCCATCTTTCTCCAGTAAACCTTTGCCGACCTCCAGTCTAGACACAGTCTCTTTACCATCTGGATCCCCTCTCTGAGGCTCCATGTTATATCCTGTTATATTTGTCATTTGTATTCATATCTTATCTTCTCCACTAGACCATCAGCTGCCTATTCTGATTCATCCTTATCACAAACGTGCCATGCGAATACTGGGGATTCCCTAAAAACATGTTGAATGGAGGAGCCCTGTGAAATTAGAACAGATGGGGCCCAGGATTCACACTCTGTCTCTTGGGCAGGAAAACTTCACTGAGAACACAGACCTGAATATCAACATGGAGCATCAGGAGTACACCCAGTGTGGTGAGGACGTGAGGTTAGAAGGGCAGCATGGGAAGAATTCACCATAGTCTGAGCCTTCAGGGAACGCACTGTCTATCCGGGGGGAAAACATGAGGCGATAGGAAATGGGAACTTCTGGGCCGGCCAAAAGCGACAGTGCCACTTTGAGTTTGTAATGTGCTACTTATCACAAAACCAAAATGTGGAATTTCAGAAAATTGCCCCAAATCCCATTGCTAATAAGTGGCAGAGCTGGGTCTCATACTTGGCCAGTCTGTTAATGGATGCCACACTAGCCTGAATGAAATATAAAACAGGACTTGCTGAGATGCTGAGTCATACGATGTAATTTTCAGTGGTTCATTGAGGTGGGAAAGCAGCCCAAATTAAGTGGGTCATGCTGGCTGTTTTGTCCATGCCATTCTAAATAGCTCCTTGGTCCACACACTGAAAAGTAAATCCTTCTGTTTGTGCCCATTCGGGTAGCTGCTCCAACTAGAATCCCGGAGGTCCTCCTCAGTACATTTAATCACCAACTGACTCACCTTTCCATTCACTTCTCCTTCCCCATGGCCATTACAAGAAAGGCCCCCAACATTTCTTACTTGGACCCCTACAGTAGCATTCATGACCCCAATCCCTCTTCCCTCCAACTTTCTTCTCACACTCCTGCCAGAAACATTCATCTAAAAAAATATTTGGCCTCTTGGCTCTTTGGGTTCTCCCTATGAGCTGTGATATTGGGACTAAGGTCCTTCAGCTCTTTGGGAACTAGGCCCTGCCAATATTTTGACATTCTCACCTTGCTAATCAACCCCTACATTTCATAGACAGTTCCATCTGCCTGGAAGTACCCTTCCTCCTCCATCCATCTAGATGCTCCTTGACTTTACAACTCAAGCCTCATGGACTCTAGACCACCTTACCTATCCCCCTTCCACTCTGACCCCTGGATATGGTCCCACTGCTCCCTGTGTTGCCACTTCATGTCACTTATCACTCCAGAAGACAGTATAGCATAGTGATTATTAATGCATGCTTCTATAATTTTTTTTTAGAATTTAATAACATCTTTTTAAAAATTTTTATTTATTTGAGTGAGTGAGAGAGAGAAAAAGCATGAGAGGAGGAAGGGTCAGAGGGTGAACAAGACTCCCTGCTGAGCAGAGAGCCCAATGTGGGACTGGATACTGGGACTCCAGGATCATGACCTAAGCCAGAGGCAGATGCTCATCCGACTGAGCCACCCAGGCTCCCTTAGTGTAGGCTTCTGGAGTCAGACTGCTTGGATTCTCATTCCTGCCATGCCACTTACCTACTATATAAATTTGAGTAAGTTACTTAACCTCTCTGAGCTTCTCTTGATCATCCATAAAACGGGGATAATAACGCTGCATAGTGAGGATTAAATAAAGTATTCTACCTGATGTATTAGCACAGTAGCGGGCATTTAAGTGACCTCCTGCTGTTTAAGTGGTAGCTCTTATTACTCTTATTACTCTTTGTTTTACAAGTTTCTTATCTGGCTCTCTCATCAGACATTTGGACTGGATCAAGATCTCCTTTGTCTTTCTATCTCTGGAACTTGGCAGGGACAGGCATATAGTAGGCCTTTGAGAAATGTTCGCTGAATGGGTGATGGGAAGACGGATGGGGGTATGATGGATGGGTTGTTAGATGAAAGGGTAGATGAGTGTGTGGGCTTATAGACTAGATGGATAAGTGGGTGGGTAAATTACCAAGTGGGTAGGTGGATGGGTGGTTAGATGGGTGGAAGGATGGATGCCTGCATGCATGCATGCATAGATGGAAGCATGGCTGGATACATGGATGGATACAAGGGGGGATGGGTGGGTCTATGCATGCATGCATAGATGGATAATGGATGGGTAGATGGTCAAATGGATAGTTAAGTAGATAACTTAATCCTGTTTAAGTAGTATGGAACAAAGGAAAGCTGTGCCTCAAGTCAGCCTTGTCAGCCAGCAGAAAAGAAGATTCTGCAGTATGTGATTTATTAAGTTTGGAGTTTTTTGTTTTTTTCTGAGCACAGCTGTCTCCCTGTTCAAGATTTTTGGTCTCAGGCAATCTGTTACTTGCAATATCACTGTATCCTTGTAAATTTAGACCTTCGGTAAATCTTCTTCAAGCCTGAGAGAAAACATACATGTATACTGTATTGTGGCCACACAGTAAAAAACTATAATCCTTGCCCAGGAACACTTTGCAATATAATTGGGGAAAGATACTCAATTAATAGAAGCTTGTCGGTTGCTATTCTCCTGGAGTTGCCTTGAAGCTGGGTCAGGATAGCACCCACCAGCTTTTGGTGACAACCAGGATAACTCAGAAAAGCCACTTGGAAGAGGTGGTTTGGAGATAAGAAGCATGTTGTCATGAGGAGGTGGCCCAGCAGAGGTGAGTCCTGAAGGTTGAAAGCAGAAAAGCCAGAAGATCCAGAATATTGAGTGCAGCCTAGGGCCCTAGAGCACAGGCTGGGGCTGTTGATGGTGAGGACATCTCGCTCAGGATGGAGGCATTACAGTTGGTCCCAAACTATGCAAAGCAATAGACCTAGTGAGGAGTGATCCCTTAGAGCTTCAGATTCCTCAGTCAAAATCAAGAACAATAATGCTTGTCCCATGGGGTGGTTGGGAGGATTAAAAGGTTTAAGACGCTTGTCATCTCAATGCTAGACCCACTGCATTGCTCAACATCCATCTGCTTTCTTCCTTCTTCACAGGCAGCACAGGCTAGTGGTCTAGAACACAAGCTTTAGAGCCATGTTGCTGTCAAATCTGGTTACTAGTTGCACGATCTTAGGCAAATTACATAAACCTTTGCCTCAGTTTCCTCCTCTGTAAAGTGAGAATGATAATAATACCCATCTGTCAGGGTATTTGTGAGGAATACATGAGTTAAAGTATGAGAGCCTAGGACAATGCCTGATGTATAGTAAGGGCTCCATAAGTATTTTTATTATTTTATTATTATTCCTATCATTCCTAAAGAAGTGAACACTTTGTTCCTGGTTACCAGAGTGAGAAGCAGTAAACCTTATATCTGTGGATGAGGTGGGGACATAAACTCCCCTTTATTGAGGACTACTAATGTCAGGTGTTTAGATTACTGTAATCTAATATCAATTAAGGTTAATATGATTTTCTTAAAATACTTCATATATTATATATATCACGTATAATTTGAATATGATTTAGATTCATGTCAATGCCCACAGTGACTCTTGGGAATAGGTAATTATTGTCCCCAACCTTGATGTGGAAAGACTAAGACTCAGAGATACTCAGTGACTTAAAGCCATGTAGTTAGCAAGTGGTGGTGCTGGAACACAAAGACATATTTCCACTCCTCAAAGCGATTTAGGCTGACAGTCATCCATGCCTTGGTGCATGGACCAGGAAAGAGTGGTTTGGAAGGAGGAACTGACTTGCCCAAAATGTCATAGTGAGCAAGTGAAAGACCTGAGATCAGAACTCTGCCCTCTCAAATCTCAGCCACTGTTCCTGACAATATGGAGAGCAGAGGTAGCAGTAAGTCTTCATAAAATGGAAGCTCAGCTTTCTTCCCCATGGATCACATGTCTAAGCACTGGATCACAGAGCCAGCCATGAAGTAGAGGAATGGTCTCCTAACAGTGTGAACCTATATGGTTGGCAAGGGGGATTTGGTGACTTATGTGGGCGCTTCCAAATCCCACCCATCACATTCCTCATCCCTTTCATCATCTAGGGCCACTGTTCCTTTGACCCAAGATGTTGAACGGTTTTATGAGTGACCAGATCTTGCTGCACTGTGGTTCATTTTCCCCAGCTCAGCTTCCCAAGTATACATGGGGCTTCCTTTCTGCCGTAACTTCTCAGAGTCACTTTCCTTCTGAGAGAGGAGAGTTGGCTTCTCCTGATGAATAAGAGAAATACTACAAGTGTCCCTACTTAGGGACTTTGGCTACTTTCCTACTCAAGAGGGAGAAGTCTGAGGCTCCAAGAACATGTCCCCACACTGCAGACATAAAGACTGCATCTTCCTGAGCCAAGCAAACTGGGATAACTGTTGCAATTAACCATATAACTCAAGAGGGAAGGGATTCTTGCCTATTCAGATGGATATTTGGGGACCTTAATTATCAGCAATTTTTCTCAATCCACAAATGTATCAGTTATTGTCAGTGTGGTGAAGTCTGTAAGATAAAGGCATTCCTATTTATTTACCTACAAAGTACAAAAAGTTATAACCAAAGAAATATCGTGGATTTATTTGAGTTTTTATTGTTCAGAAGCCAAGAGCTAGAAGGGACATCATGCAAAGAGATTTCAGGTGGTGATTTTTCAAGCTTTCTTTTGGAGAACGCAATTCTTTGTCATGTGAAATTTTAAGTGAAACTCCAGTTTATAGAATACTTATAAAAATAGAGAAGTGGGGGCACCTGGGTGGCTCAGTGGGTTAAGCTGCTGCCTTCGGCTCAGGTCATGATCCCAGGTCCTGGGTTCGAGCCCAGCATCGGGCTTTCTGCTCAGCGGGGAGCCTGCTTCCTCCTCTCTCTCTGCCTGCCTCTCTGCTTACTTGTGATTTCTCTCTGTCAAATAAATAAATAAAATCTTAAAAAAAAATAGAGAAGTGCTGGCTTTCTTGGATAGTGGGGGACCAGCAGTACTACCTGCTCAGTATTCCCCTCTCCCATTTCAGTGAGGCTACTATATAGAACCCCCAGAAGGCTACAAACACAGTCTGAAAACTAATGACTACTTTAACTCATATGAGGTTCAGATATGGAAATAAAGGCACAGAGAATTTATTCAAGTTGTAGTCTGTTCGAATTGAAGGTTGGAATTCCTTTCTCTTAGTGCAGTGCTCTTAATGATAGAGTTTGAATTTTGTTTTGATCACTGATATGTAACAAACATGAAATTTAGTGACTCCTTTTTCTTATGTATCTTAGCTTTGGTCAGGGCTTTAAGGGAATAACTTGTTTTGTTCCATGATACCAAGAGTCTCCATTGACATAATCTAACTGGTGGGGGTTGGCTGGATGTCTCTCTTCATGAAGTTTTAGTGTCTTTCCAGTTGGTCTTTTCAAGATGGCAACCTCAGGATACTTGGACTTCTTCAAGGAGAGTCAGGGTCCCAACTGAGGGTTCTGAAGACCCATATAGAGCTACAAGTCTTCTTTCTGATCTATCCTAGAAATTCCCAGAGTGCAATTCCTACCACATCCTTTTGGTCACATAGGGCCAATCCTGGTTCAATGTGGGAAGAAACTACACATGAGCATGCGTACTGGGAAGTGTGGATTGTTGGGGAGCCATCTTGAATGGTAGCTACCTGATTACCTTGCTTTTAGCATGGCCTTACTAAATAGGTTCTGAATGGTTTGACCTGAAACTGAGAACATAGAAGTCATTGTGGCTTTCATTAGGTCATAAGAGCACTATCATGTGGAAGAGTGGTAGAATAGTTCTAGAAAGCCAAAAAAGTCATAATTACAAGGAAGCTAGTTTTAGATAACCTGAAGAAAAGAACCTTCAAACAAGTAAAACAGCCAACATTAGACGTGGCTTTTTCAGCGTGAGTAGTGAATTTCTCCATCGTTAAGAGAGGTCTGTCTCACTCCTTCTACCACCAGAAGTATCGGATTCTCAGCGAAGATGATTAGAGAAACTTGCATCTCCTTGAGCTTTGGGATGCTGAAATACTATGTGCATTTCTAAGAATCAAGATTTCATATAAATCTAATTCTTGTTTGTTTGTCTTTTCTTTTTCCCCCTTTTTGGACATTTCCTTCATCTGACTGCCCATCAATATATAGAAGAAATGCTTATTCCTACTCCTATTACTTGTAAGTATCGACCCGGGGAAACTTTGCTTCGTGCCCTGTGAGGGAACTGTAGCATGCATTTCCTTCACCAACCAAGTGTCTGTTGGTTTTCTCATACTCACTTCTGTCTAAATCATCTGTAGCCCCAAAGTTTTTATTTCACATACATGTTTTCCATTTGAAAATGCACTGTCATTGTTTATGTCTGTTATGTTTCTGCCATCTTGGACTTTTCCCCAATTTTTTGGAGATGTGAAGGCAGTATAATTTTCTAGTTAGAAATCCTGAATTTCATCAAGAGGTTAACCTAGAGATAAAACAGAATCACCAGTCTCAGCAGCTTCAGAGCCCATTGGTGTCTACTTGGGGAATGTGTAGCCTCGAGGGACTCAGAGGTCAGAAAAAAATCATGGGCTATTTCCTGTATTTCATTAAGTCTTCAGGGAACCATGACTTTACCTAGAACCAGCTTCACAGGTGACAGAAACATCCAAGATCTTTGCTTTGGGCTGGAATGATCGCAGTCTGGGGTATGGCATTAGGTATCTCATGTTACCAGTGCATTTTGTTGGTAGTTACAGCTGGCCTGTTGCCTATCAGTTTTTTTGCACTTTCTAAATAAAGGTGATGGTTTTTCTCATTATTAACAGACATTTTGAAAACACAAATATAAAGGGGAAAAAACTCCCATCAATAGATCCTTGGTAATGAAAAGTTAAGAAAACCACTGAAGTAGTCCCATCTTCCTAATATGCATTTCCAGTGTTTGAAAATTGAGGTCAAGGGAAGTATATGAAGCCATTCATCCAGTTGGATTAAAACTCAGGATGCCTGGCTTCTGGTAAAATGTATTGTCCATCATTCCATGTCTTGCTCCACCTCTGGCACACCCAGGCTTATGAGGGAGGCCATGTCTGCTAGTGATCATCGGCTGAAGCCTTCACTGATGAGGATGGACCAAAATAAGGCTCTCCCACCCGGTTTGCTTAATGTTTGGGTTCCAGGTCAATAGGCCAGACAATGAGCAGATAAGATTTTGGTACTAATGCCATCATATTATCCAGGAACAAATGGACCGCCACCACCAACACTGAAAGTACCAGAGAATTTGCTTTATTTTTTCATTCATTCATTCCTTTGGCAAACATCCATTGAACATGCTCATTATGTTCCAGAAACTGTGGATGGAGAGATGGCCAGGACATTGAGCCCCACCCTCCCAGTATTCAACCCTCTCTGGGGTCTAGGATAAAACCAAACACTTGAAATGTCAGCTGAGAGGTGCCTGTATGTACTCTGGTATAGGAGTGCTTACTGGGATGACTAAATTTCTAATGGGGCAAGGAATAGTTACCAGTGTTTATAGAGATGGATTTTTCCCACTACTGAGGAAATAAGAATTCTAAGCACAGGAACAACATGGGGTGTTGTTGCTGTGGTAGAAAGAGAATGAGCTTTCAGAGTTGTGATGCTCTGGGTACAAGTCACATCTTTGTCACTCACGTATGAAACCTTGAGAAAGTCTTCTGAACACCTTGAGCCTTATTTCTCTTAAATCCAAAATAGAGATCATAGTGCCTAACTCAGAAATGAGGAATTTTGTATTGTGCCTGGCACAAAGTTGGCACTCCTGAAATGTTAGTTTTCTTTCTTTCCCCCTTCAGGACAGTAATGGTGGCCCTTAGGAGCTCCTCTGGTCTTCCAGAGGTTCTTCTGGCCTCAGTGTTCAACAGTAGGTATGGGCATGCAATGACCCACCATAGTCTCTAGGTACCTTAGCTCCTTTGTCGGTTAGCCAGTGTACTTAGCCCTGTCTTTGGATGCCTGGGCACTGTGGTGGAATTAAAGATGAAAAATGTGAAAGTATAGGGGACAGACACTCAGGTATTTGTACTTCAAGGTGCAGTGATACACAAGGGTCTTTCAGTTTTTGCAAACTTCAGAGCTCTAAGTCACAGATCTTAGACTATGAAACTCATGCCAGCTCAGGAGCTAAGCTAACGATTCAGGAGAGGAGAAGAACTGGCAAAGCAGACAGAGAGGCAGGAGGAAAATCTTCAGAACCAAGAGGAGAAGTCGTTTGCAGAAGGAAGAGCCTGAAGATGCTGGCAGCTGTGGAAGGGAAAGTCTGGGGGCAGAGTGTTTGGGGACAGGGAGCAGCCCCAGAGGGCAGGCACGACGGGTTCTGTGAGGCCATAGGATTGAGAGATGCATGGAGAGGGAGGAAAGGAAACACAGGGAACTGCTGACCCTGTGATTTCCAGGTTCAGAATTCCACTCCCCCGAGTCTTAGGGATGGACCTAAGTGGATGCCTTCAGCCCTCTCTACTCCAAGTGTGGTCTGTAGGCCAGCAGCGTTGGAATCACCCAGAGCATGTTAGAACTGCAGCATGAGGATCCCAGCTCACACCTCCTGAACCCAAACCTGCATTGTAACAAGAACCCCAGGCAACTCGCATGCACATCTAAGTTTGAGAAGCACTGACTTAGCCAGAGTCTTAGTTGTCTCATCAATAAAATAGGAAAAGTAATACCTCCCCCTGGGGTTTGGGAGCCACCTGGTCCCTCTAAAAGTCCCCAAATCTTCTGTGAAAGAAAAATGCTCCAACATGCTTTCCCTGATAATCTTGTCACTGAAACCCATGTTTATTCAGTCAACAGGTATCTGTGGGATTCCCACGTGCGTGCCGGAGGTGGTCCCAACTGGCATAAGCCTTAGCACAACAAACGAAACTCCCTGCCCACATGAAGCTTTTTAATAGAGGAGATCAAGAATAAACAACATGTATTAAAAACGTGGCATAGATGTTAAGGAATGGTGGAGAGAGCTAAGGAAAAAAAGGTAGATAAGCCAGGGAAAGGGGCTGTAAAGTGTGAGTAGGGAAGAAATAGAGGAACTTCTTTTTCCCCAAAACAAAGGGGTCCTCAAGGTCGCTCCCTGCACTGAAAGATCCTAGGCACAAGCTCAGGGGTCCACAGACCTTTTCCAGAAGGAGCTAGTGGTAAATACTTTTGCCTCTGCAGACATATGGTCTCTATTGCATCTCCTCTGCTGTTGTAACAGGAAATCAGCCATAGCTGATGTGCAAGGGAAGAAGCATGGAGGTATTTCAATTAAAAAAATATTATTGTGTAAACCTGGCGATTCACAGACCTGTACCCCTGGGGATAAAAATACATTATAAGTTTATAAAAAAAATTAAAAAATTAATTAAAAAATACTGCAAGAAAAAAATATTTAAAAAACTGTCAAATACAGGGCTAGATTTGTCCTAAGGGCCATAGTTGGTCAATCCCTGCCCTAGACTTTTGAGGCAGAAAGAGGCCGGAGTTCAAGATTCGTCCTGTTTTATGAGCTGCTACTGTGCGCTGCACCACGTGCTTGCTGTTGCAGACACAGTGGTGAATGAGGCATACCTGGTCTGGTTGAGAAGTGGGCGGAAGTTGAAAGGAACCACCCATCGGTTGCTAGTATGGGCCAGGCTCTTCTCATGCTCGCGGCAAGCCCTGCAAGATATGTGTCACTGTGTTGAGTCTACATAGACCTTGAGACTGAGGTTGGAGGACTTGTGTAGATCCCACAGGCAGGATGTGGCAGGACGAGGGTTTGAACCCAGGACCGCATGCCCCTCAGCCCTGCCCAGCCTTCTCCCTAAACTCTGTTCTTCAGGGGATGGAAGGGCTCCCACCTAGACCATGTGCTTGGACAGCCATTGGCCAGGCTGCCGGAGAGCCAGGATCCACAAGCCAGTCTGCCTCCTGGCAGAAACTCAGTTCCATGCAACGACCTCAGTGCCTTGCTAGGGACAAGAAGTGGTAGCTATCCCTCATTGGCAGGGAGGCCCTTGAGGCAATTCTGGCTTTGCTATCCTGGGGATTTGCCTGGTCAGAGCTGAGAGCACCAGACTGCCAGAGCAGAGGCAGCCAAGGTTAGAGTGAAGAGTGCCCCACGAGAGCTCATGACCAGGACAAACAGAGCTATAGATCAAAGGAACTGAGACCTAGGGACAGAGGAGAGTCTAGAAGGCGGTTCCCCATTGTCCAGCACACGAGAAAAAATAGCAAAATAATGTGGGCTTTGATATCAGACCTAGATCACAGTCCAATATCTACCTCTTCTGCCAGACTGTTCAGACCTTGAACAATCATGGAACCACTCTGAGCCTCAGTTTCCACATCTGCAGAGCGGCGATGACAGGGGTGACTCCCCAGCATTTTTGAGAGGGCTGGTAAGGGAGGGTATATGCAGAGTGGCTGACACAAAGGAGGTATTTCATAAATAATAGCTATGATTCCTTGCATTCTGAGCTGACAGAAATGCTTCTCTAGAATGCCTTTTTTGCCTTCCTATAGTAAAGAAGCACCCAACAACTTCGGCGTCTGTTTTTTAAAAGGTTTCAGGAGCTGGCATGTGTTCACGGGTTAATTTATCTCAGGGTGTGTGATGGGCACAGTAATTGTTTCAAACAGAGACATTTTAGTGTAGTAGTTCTTGAAAAAGCACTAAGATGTTTACCAACTGTTCCGGCAGAGAGAGAGAGAGCACTTAACGGTTTCACCTAGCCTCGGATAAATGCCATGCAAGTATCAAGGAGGCGGAAAACGGTGACCTGGGCTGAGCCCTGTCTGCAGACGCTCTGAAACTCATGTTTTTTTTCCCCCTCTATCCTTCCTGTCTCTCCCCATGGCAGCATATTTGAATCCTGCATTTACCCTACAAGGTCCAGATCTAACAGCGCCTCCTACAGGAAGTCTTACCTGATTCTCTCCACCTGCGGGAATGGGCCTTTTGTCAGCACTCTCATGGTGGCTGCCTTTTATCATGGGCAGGAGCAAATGTGTCTTAAAGATGTTTCTTGTTCATTGAGGTTTCCCCCATGGTGCCCACCACACAGGCACAGTGAACCCCAGTAAGTGTGTGTGGAATGAATGAGAAGAACAAGATAATATTAAAAGACATAACAACGAAAGTCAACAGAGAGATGATCTGTTCTCAAAAAGAAAAAAATATGTCAACAAATTTTGGAATTTCAGACCCTGTACCTCCCTTTGCTGCTGTTATCTTTAAGGCAATCTTTGGTCCTGTTCTGCATCTGAATCCCAGTTTCCTTATATGTAAAGTGGAGCCCAAGAGCGCATACCTCACAGACAGCTTGCACGGACTGGAGGAGGTGATGCTTGGAAAATGCCTAGCACACGGTTGATACTCATCCAAAGTAAGAAGCCATGTCCTTTTGTCAGTGCGAACACCTTTCCACACCACAGGCTTTTGCAAATCAAATATCTTTGCCTCAATACATGTAAAGAGGAATTTAAAATGATTATATCAAGAGATACTCAAAAGGCATTTTATGTAATTCATCAGTCACTTCAAATAAAAATGAAGGAAAAATGGGAATCGAAGGAAACCATTTAGAGATGATAAGTATCAATTACCAAAAGCTGATGGCAAACGTGTTGACAAGCAGAAATGGAAGGTGTTGCCACGAGGCCAAGGCAGAGGCTAGTGCCATGCTGCCGCTTGCCGTTCCACCAAGAGGAGGACCGTGGCAAAAATTCTGATTCCTGGGCCCTACCCCAGAACAGCTCAGTCCCTCTGAAGGTGTGGCCCAGGAATCTGCATGTGCACACACACCTCAGATAAATTATTCTGCGTGTGGACTTCGAGAACAACTTCTCTCCCCGATGCCACTGTCCCTTTCTCAGTATTGGAAAGTATTGCCCTTTGCCCTCTTCCCGGGATGCCTTGGCACCATCTGTGCCTGCAGAATTCCAGTGTCTTTTTAGAGGGGACTTGGTATCTCTAGCACTGCGCCCTCATCATTGTCATTGCATTCGGTTGGCTTTCATTCATCCCCTGCTGACTCAGTCATTCACGAGCCATTCTCGGGTTAGACAGGTTAGACTGCCCACGGTGTATTTGCACGTCTGTCTCCCTGTTGACTAGGACTGTGTATTACTCATCTTTTGCTTCCCGATGACTAACTTGGAGCCCCGAACAAATCAGACATCGTAAGACTGTGTTGATCACATGAATGAGTACACACAGGTGGGTGTATATGTGAGGTTGATGTCCCCATTTTGTCTGATCTCCCACTGAACTAGACTATTCCATTCTCTAGAAGTTAGTATCCGTTCTCATTTATTCTGGCATCTAGTGATGGGGCGGGACTTTCAGATCAGACCTGTTTTGTAATTTTGTATTGGTTTTAGGTTTAGAAATGTTGTACTTGCGTGTCACAATTACAAATGCGTAAAAGTAATGAATGCTGTTGCAACAAGATAGATATAAATGCACTGGGACAGATCATGTGAACAGATAGATTTGGATGGGAAGTGCAACTGAATGGATGCTTTATTGTTTACTCTATTGAATTAGAGTCTAAACACATCAGTCATGAATAGCGAGCAGAGCACATCTCAAGTCAGAGGCTCTGTCACCTTAATCAGGGAAAATACAAATGAGCAGTTCCCTTCCGAAGAAGATGGAAGATGTTTATACTTCAGTTTTAAGTTTATACTTTAAGTCTTAAAACCAACTAGGTATTAGTGATGCCTTGAGGCTTAGAAAGGTATGCCTGTGATCTTAAATGCTTCTACTCTGTAAATGCATTTGAACTTTATAAAGAAGGTAGAAGAGAGTGTGGGGGATTCTGTGTTGACAGAGAGTGGTGACATACAGAAATGTGGTTGGAAAGACAAGTTCTCGGAGAAAGTTGTGATGTGCTACTCCGATCTGCTTTCAAGAATGAAGGGCTTTGGATAAATACCAGTAGTGGAACTGTTGGTTCGTAGGGTAGTTCTATTTTTTTTAAATTTCTTGAGGAGACTCCATACTGTTTTCCACAGCCGCTGCACAAGCTTGCACACCCACCAACGGTGTGCGAGGGTTCCTTTTTCTCCACATTCTCACCAACACTTGTTGTGTCTTGTGTTTTTGACTTTAGCCATGCTGACTGGTATGAGGTGGTATCTCATTGTGATTTTGATTTGCATTTCCCTGATGATGAGAGATGTGGAACGTCATCGCATGTGTCTGTTGGCCATCTGGATGTCTTCTTTGGAAAAATAGATAAAGAAGTTGTGGAAGTGTGTGCACACGCATGTGTGTGTACGTGTGTGTGTAAAATGCATATATAAATGTGTGTGTGTATAAAATGGAATATTACTCAGCCATAAAAAGAATGAGATCTTGCCAATCGCAACAACACGATGGACCTAGAGGGTGTAATGCTAAGTGAAATAAATCATCTAGAGAAAGATAAATGCCATATGATTTTACGCATGTGAAATTTACAAAAATAGAAAGAGACAAACAGCAGTAACAAAAAAACATAAATATAGAGAACAAACTGGGGGCTGCCTGAGGTGAGGTAGGGGTAGAGGATAGGCGAAATAGATAAAGGGGATTAAGAATACACTTATCTTGGTGAGCACTGACATATGTATAGAATTTCTGGATCATTATATTGTTTATCTGAAACCAATGTAACACTATATATCAATTATACAATTTTTAAATTAATTTAAAATTGAGAATTTTAATAAACTAAAATTTTTTTAAAAAAATTTAAAGAATGGAGGAGCTCTTGGTTGACAGCCCCCTTTGGGACAACTAGCTCTTCAGAGCTGCCTCATCCAAGGTCATGAGGGGTGTGAAAGTCATCCCTTCAGCACTTCCATGGGGTTGCCTCAAGCTTTCATTGCACCTGCATCACCAAATTCCCCTTCCACCCACACCTTCTCCTTCCCTTTCTTCTCTTCCCCTTCCCCTCCCCTCCCCTCCTTTACCTTCCCTACCCCTTTCCCTTCCACAGACGTTGACCCCAGAAGCATGTCCCAATTCATTTCCTGCTCATCAATTTCAGTCTCAAAGTCTCGTTCTCAGGGAACACAATCTGCCACACTTCCATTAGCGTCTCTTCAGTTTGGCCACTGGAGACGAGCGGATCTAGTACATGGCATGCCCTCCCCTGCACACAAACATGGCATTGCCTATGGACACACCATGGCCAACTAACTGGGGTCACCCCTTATTGCCCACTGATGATAAGTAGACTCTAAAAAGTTCTTCCTTGGACAGTGATTCATTCACAGGCATTTGATTCTCACTTGTGTTTGTCCTGGGTGGGGGGCTATGGGCATCTTCATCCATAGTCCCTGCTGGGGGAGCTCACTGTGTATCACAGAAGAGACTGTAGCTACTGCTGATCTGGCCAGAGGAGAGAGCGAGGGTCAGAAGCGCCCACCACGGCACTCCTCAGGGCCCTCCAGGGCAGGAATGGGTTTAACCCTGAAATCACTTGCCTTTAGCAAGTATCCCCAGAGTGGGAATGTCTCTTGCAGCTAAGACTGTTGCAAAGATAGGATCCAGAGGCACAGACTAGAAAATGCCTTTCTAAGTGTTTCAACACCGTGCTTTTAATGGAAGGAAGTGCTTTAGTTAAGCTCTGCAATGTTGATAATGATGATAATGATTACATCGTTTGTGTATACAACTTTATCTCTTCCAAAGTGCTTTCCCACTTATTATCTAGTTGTCTGGTTGGGCTTGGTGGTACTTAACAAGGTATCATCAGACAGACAACTGTGCTGTGCAGGAAAGAGCCCTGGGCATGCTGGCTCAGCAGCTTAGGGTGCTCGACACGATCGACGCAATCCCACCTTCAATGTCTCATCTGGAAAATGGAGCGACAACACCCATATTTTAGAAAGACTGTACTGCTTAAGCGACATGTTCTCTCGTTCATAAGTGTTTACAGAGCAGTTCCTCTTGTGCTAAGTACTGACCTAGGTGTCAAGTGTTTAGAAAGAAGTGTCCTTCTCTCAAGAAGCTCACAGCTGAAAAGGCAACTTGCCCATGTTAGAAAGTTATAAAAGAATGTTAAGGGTACATGAAAGAGGGAGGTGAAGACATGACAAAAGTAGAAGTCACCAAATCTGCTTCGAGGAAAGACATCTGTGGGCCAAAGGGCTTAGTAGGATGCCTAGTAGGGGAAAGACATAGAACCCCTTACTGGAAAAATGACACCCATGTTTCTCCTTGGCCTTACTATCTAAAAATACATACACACACACACACACTGTATATAACTAAATAGTTGATGTGCTGGAGAACAACTTGGGAAGAAAAGAATGGAGTAGAGAGAGCAAGAAAAGAGGAGGGAGAAGGTGTGGGTCCCAGACCTACTACTGAGCAGCTGTGAATCCTAAGCATCCTGAATTTATTTCTTACCTATAAAATGGGAATTGTAGTGCCCAATTCATGAGATTTTCTTAAACCATGAAATGAGGGGCACCTGGGTGGCTCAGTTGGTTAGGCATCCAACTCTTGATTTTGGCTCAGGGTCACGAGGTTGAGCCCCACGTTGGGCTCCATGCTGAACATGGAGTCTGCTTCAGATTCTCCCTCTCCCTTTATCCCTCCCCCAAACTCATGCTTTCTCGCTCTCTCTCAAAATAAATAAATAAAATCTTAAAGAAATTGAATGACATAGTATGTGTGCCAGGGGAATTGTCATTTATTAAATGACAAAGCTGAGCTAGGACAGAGCTGTGGTTGGCTGTGTCAGGGTTGGGGGAAGACAGAAGTTGTAACTTCCAAACACAAGTTAAATGGAAGAAGAATTTGTCGGACAGAATGAAGTGGAACAGTTGTAGGTAGTGGTGCTTAAACTTACATAATTTCTCCCCTGAGTAATCAGATAAACGCCCTTTCTCCTGGCATCCATCCACCCCACATCAGTAGGAGAGATCACAGTCAGTTAATGATCCTGGCCAGCACCACAAGTGTGGACAATGTCATTTCAACACAAGAAGACTTTGTAGACCAGTGGTCAGAAGAAAGGCTGGGGTTGGAGGTGGAAGGTCTACCCTTGGCGATTTCTAAAATCGGGGCTGGGGAATGACAGGTCTGTCTTTTGTAATATGGCTGCCAAAACCTGCCTTAAAAGAAGCAAGTTTCTCAGAAGGCAGAATGCAGAACATGCACTCTATTGTGAACAGCCCCATTGTCCCACTGGGTATGTTGCCCCCTTCCTGGGAGCAGAGCTCAGAGGATTGGTACATGTTTGGGGAGGGCAGTGAGGTAGGGAGGGTACTGTAAGCCAAACCTATAAAGACTGGAGAACTGATTCCATTGGTGTCAAGGGATGGCTACACATTTTAAATGTGGTTTACTTTGGTTGTAATGGTTACTTTGATCTGAAACCATGGCTGAGAACCATCCATCTGAGAGAGCTTGAGAATATAGGGTCATCGCATATCGGCATTTAGAAGATGAGCACGAGGGCCTGCTTAGGTCTGCTTAACCCAGAACCTCAGCTGAGAATTTGATTCCACTGTATCATCATCTAGACATAGCTTTGGTTATGTTAGTGGAAATTGAGTTTGGAGGTCAGAGCACTAGAAGACAGAGCCCTATTGGCCAGCACCATTTCCTTCCTTTAGATATTGAGGTAGACAATCTGTATGCTGTTCACAAATGTGTAGAGGCCATTTAACAAATGGCAAAAATGCTCCAGACACATTTTAAAATAGCATTTAATTTCTCATAACAATCACTTCTCATAGTGGTCTTGGTGCTACCATGAGGAGTAAAGACCCCTCAGCCATGAGCAATCTCCTGAGAAATCAGTGTTCATGAGCATTCTTTTCATCAGTGAAACCTCAAGAAGCCCATTACGTCTGCTTATGAAATCTGCTTTTTAACAGAATAAAAGAATATTGGCTGAGCTTCATTCTGGAGCCATTTCTGATTCCAATGGCTTTGAGCCACTGTGCAGAATATTCTAGGAGGGTGAGGGATTGTTGGGTATATTACAACTGTCCACTTTTTTAAGTGGAAGGGTTAAAAGATTGGTGTGGTCAAGACCCTGTTTTTACTGGAAGACTTGACTTTGTAAAGAGTGAAAAATACAGTTTATTAAGGTTATAAACCAAACTGAGCCTCAAGATTAAAGATGACTTGCTTTGTTTTGGAAAACAGCTTAGCGATGAGGGACGTTATTAGATATCAAGAAAAGCTTAGATAGTCTCTATTTTACTTTCTCCTCCCTTCCCAAGTCATTATGATTCGGACATCTACTGATGAAGACAGAACTTGTGAAAAATCTAAACTCACATACGGTTAATAAGGGATCTCATACTATTCTTTTGCTTTGGCTCTGCTTTATACTGCAAAACTACCAAGAAGATGTGAGATCTAAGATTTTTCCAGGAGACTGATAGCTCATTCAAAGTATATGTGTCCACTGTGTTACCATGCAGGTGTCTTCCAGCCATCTAAGCTAGGAGCAGTTTGATCAATAAATGATAATTCCGTCATCTCGTCTCCCACCTCTTGTAGGTATTCAAAAGTGCTTTTGCCTTAGCTCTGAATGGCGAGGAAAACCATACTCAGTACCTAGAAGCAGTGTTATAGAAAGAAGATGTGGACTGCATTCGTGTTTGAATCCTGGCCTCTGCCACTTTCTAACCTAACTTCTCTGAGCCTGTGTTTCCTCATTTGTAGAAGGAGGGCAGCGATACCAGATTTGGGGGGCTTCTGGGGGGCTTTACCAGGATTGCATAAGAGAAAGCACTGCGTGTACACCGTCTGGGTCTGGACCTGGTACATAGTAGGTGCTCAGTGCATTGTAGCTGTTATTGTATTTTATGTTTTAGGTCTACACGTGTTTTGCCCTTTACAAAGTACCTTTATACAGGTATCTCCTATAACTGTCAAGGGAGGAAGTATCCTCTTAAATGTAGGGAAATGAGGGCTTACCAAACTGACGAGGGCCACAGGCTATTTGAAAGAAATTCATGGAACAGACTGGCCCGTTACTGGTACCATGTTCTTGGGATGGATTGGGAGGTGGGTGTGACAGGGATCTGGCACCAGAGCTGGTCAGAATTATGCCCTCAGAGACCAGGCAGAATATGCAATGAATAAAGTCCAGAGTCAGTCACTACCTGAAAGTTTACAACCATGGCTCCAAATTATAATTAAAGGAAAAAAAACCTGTACCAACCCCTTTCTTCCATTAAATACATTCACCATAATAAATGGGACAAAACTTGAACAAGATCAAGGTCAATCATCTTTTTATAATTGGAAGAAATTTTATAATCTGCATTGGAGAAAGAAGGACAAAGATTAAAAGACAAGGTGATTTGTTTCTTAAATAGGCCTCTTGAGTCCCACCTTTTTTTTGGTAAGATTTGTTGACTTCAGAGAGAAAGAGTGGGGTGGGTGGGGATGAGGGGCAGACGGAGAGGGAGAGAGAAACTCAAGCAGACCCCGTGGTGAGGGCAGAGCCCAATGTGGGGCTTGATCTCGCAGCCCATGAGATCATGACCTGAGCCAAAATCAACCAACTGTGCCCCTGAGGTGCCCCAAGTCCCATTTTTAATTTTATAGGATAAACTTTTATCTCTTAATGTGTCTTTGTTTATTTTGTCTTACAAATAACTTCTGCCATGGAGAGGACTTTATTCAAATTCAGTTATGCCAGACATAGAGAAACATGTTACTTAAAAATGTACCCAGATGAATATGATACTTAGTAAGACAACAAGTGTCTGGTTTCATTTTCTGGACAGTTGAGGTTTGAAGTCCTCCCCACCATTTCTTTCTTAAAAATAAGTGTACAGTGGCATTTTAGAGTCAGCTGTTGGTACCTGCAGGAAATTGTGCTTGGTTTTGGTTGGGCTTGTGTTGAATCTATAGATCAGTTTGGTGAGAACTGACATCGTAACAATATCCTGACATCTGGCCCAGGAACACAGGTGTCTCTCCATTTGTGTGGGTTTACTTTGATATTATTTTATCACCCACTTGTGGTTTTCAGCATGCAGGTCCCATACATGTTTCGGTGGAATTATACCTGAATGATTCATTTTTTTCCATGCTACTGTAAATGGTATCATTTCTTAAATTTCATATCCTAATCACTCATTGTTAATATATAGAAATGCACCTGATTCTAATGTATGTGGAAACAAAAAAAAAAGACCAAAAAGAGAGGTCTCAAGTAGAGAAATAGTACCTTACTTCAAGCAAACAGGGCTATTGCATGAAAGATTAGACAAGACAAATGGGTAAGAAAGATGTGGTATGTGTGGTGTGTGTGTGTGTACAGACACACTGGAATATTGTACAGCCATAAAAAAGGATGAGATCTTACTATTTGTGACCACCTAGATGGACCTGGACGGTATTATAGTAAGTGAAGTAAGTTAGACTGAGAAAGATAAATACCATATGGTTTCACTCATGTGGAATCTTTTTAAAAACAAAACAATAAACAAAAAGCAGAATCAGTCCTGTAAATACCGAGAACAAACTGATAGCTACCAGACAGAAGGGGTGGGGGACAGACAAAATGAGGGAAAGAGACTGGGAGAGACATGCTTCTAGTTACAGAATGAGTGAGTCATGGGAATAAGATAGAATAAGAATGATGAGCAATGATATTAGGATATATAATATATATAATACATAAATATATAAAATAGTGCTATATAGTGACCAATGGTAGATACACTTGTGGTGAATATAATCGAACACAGAAGTTGAATCACTATATCATACACCTGAAACTGATGTCATATTGTGTGTCAACTGTCCTCAAATAAAAAAAAAATTAAAGGAAAAAAGGTTAGGCTAACCTAGGCCAGATACTTAGCCAAGAACCCAGTATGTGCTCAAATTATTAGCTCCACCTATCTTGCCTTCTCGCATTCTGAATTGCTCTAAAAGCAAGGCTCTATTCCATGAGTGGAAGTTATGGAAATTAGAGTTACGGGATAATGAAGATGGTAAGACTTAGTTTTAGGCAGACCTGGGTTTGGATCTTGATTCTGCCATGCACCAGCTGTGTGGTCTGGAGCATGTCTCTCACCCTCTCTGTTCTTCAGTTTCCTATTACTGCAAAGTGGAGATGATACAAGGTATATTGGTAACTTGACGAGAACATAGATCCTGGTACTTGGCAAAGGCCTAGTAAGCGTTAGCTACTTTCATTATTGCGTTGTTGTTGTTGTTGTTGTTGTTGTTGTTGCTAAGCTGCAAGGAGGAAGATGCTAGAGAGCCCAAGAAAGGCCTTTCTAACAATGCTTGTTGAACAGTAGAATAGGCTGCATGTGTAGTAGTGAGCCTCCCATCAGAATAATAGACCACCGTTACCTAGGATGTCCCAAGGGAAGTCAGGCTTCCCAGAGGGCTTCCCCTGTGTTGAGTTACATTAGAAGCAAGTGGCAGTGGGTTCCAGTCTCCCTGATCACCTAAGACACAAGACCCACAGACACAAACAGCTTGAAGCAGTAGACAGAAATGGTATCCGTGAAAAAAAAAAAAAATAAATGCAGACCAGACTTATTTTTCCATCAGCTGCAGTTTATGATTACACATTAAATTCAATTGCTTTCTTTAGGAGTCTGGTGTTGAGACCCATCCTCTCCAGCCCAGTGCCATCCATTCTGGCTTTCCCCAGGAGTGCAGACAGACCAGCCGCCTTCCTCGTGTACACTAATTAATTTATCTCATGCTTGTGATTTTACGGTGCTTAAGTGCTGGAGCATTTCTGTTGATTCTTCTCCCTGCAAAGCACCTCACATTGCATAAAGACCATGAATCTCCATTGCAAACGCCGTCTGTCTTGGGCTAGGGAACAGCCCGCCAGCAGCCTGTTGTCTTGCTGGCGCTGCCTCTTACAGCCAAAGCAACACATCCATTAATTTATCCTTAATGACATTTTGACATTCCAATCAGTTCATCAGATGTTCCTTTATGCAAGCCTTCTCCCGCACGGCCGGGCCAGGGTGCCAGGCCACTCTTGATGCATAATGTATGAAGCCGGTACGCTGCTCTGTACCCTCTGACAGACAGACACATCTGCTGTTCACAGGCTGCACAGCCCCAGCTCCCTGAGTGAGCCACACCGATGCCTACAGCGATATTTTCTTCCACATTTCCAGCTCGCTGTGCCTCGGGGACGCTGGTCAGTTCAAGGAGAGATGTCCTGGTTCAGAAACATACATGCAACAGCGCTCTCTGAGGGGAAGTGAGAGTGTGTCAAACCCCTGCTCCACGCAAAGGATTTAGAGACACTTTTGTTCTACTAATTCAGGTGGAAGAAAGACCTGTGACAAACCGAACATCTTGCATTTTATTACCCTGCGACTACTTAAAAATAAAGATCGCAGAGACGTTCTGATAGCAGTAATGGATATCAAAGAAGAAATGAAAATTGTCCTTAATACCTTCCCTAGAACACATTAGTGCGGATACATGTCCTCAAAGTGGCAGTCACAATGCAGACCCAGTTTCATTGTCTAGTTTTGTTGTTTTTTTTTTTTAACTTAATGTAAGCCATTTGGCATTCTTCAGTGTTGTTACATAGTTTTCATTTTTAAAGGCACTCCATCATTTTAATAGCTGCATAATATTCCATCCAGGGGATGCACTGTCATTTACTGAACTGGTCCCCTGTCGGTAGACATTTACGAGGCTGTGACTGGCGCTGGGCTCCTCAAGAGAAGCGGCAGCGTGGGCTCCAGGAGAGAGCAGGGTTCTGCAGCTGGGAGACTTGGGGCTCCAATCCCACCTGGTCCCTTTACCAGTTTTATGAGTTTGGGATTAACCTCTGGGCTTCCGATCCCTCACCTCTAAAACAAAAGAAATGACCACTCCCTTGTAGTGTTGCTGGGAGGATTACAGGTGTTTTCTAGATACCGAGCACTCGGTGGTGCTTACTGCATGTTAAACTATTATACTCACACGTCTATACCTGTGCTCGTAGATCAGGGGCAATCCTGCCCTCCCCGGCCTCCCCCTGGGGACATGTGACAATGCCTAAAGACATTTTTGATTTGTTGCATCTGGGAGTGAGAGGAGTTACTGGAATGCAGTGGGTAGAAGCCCGTGCAGGACAGCCTCCTCAACAAAAGATTATCCTGCCTCACGTGTCAGTAGTGCTGAGATAAAGAACCCCTGGCGTACACAAAGCTGATTTACAATGTGATCTACAGAATATATGTTGTTTTTTTCCATTTTATTATTTCATTAGGATAAAGTCCTAAGAAAGTAGGAATGCTTAAGAGTATATTATGCCCACTGGCAGTTTTGGGAGAAATGGGTGAGGTGGGGGATGGGAATAAGGTTGGAGGTGACTGATTCAGGAGAAGAGGCAGCAGATAAATGGTATGTGCTCCCCATTGGGGCAGAGGGTGACATCCCGTAGATGGGTTCTCCAAGAATAGTCCCAGCGTCTCCTAGGAACTTGGAAATGCACACGTTCAGGTCCTGCCTCAGACTCACCAAATCAGGACCTCTGAGGGTGGAATGAAACCATCCCTGTTCTCATGTGCCCTCAGGTGACCCTGAAGCGCCCTCAGGTTTGAGAATCACTATACACACCATCTGTAGAGAAAGGCCCACTTGTACCACTCCAGGACAAACCCTTGGGGCAGAAATAGATTAGACGTGTCAGGTCAAAGTCATGAGCACCCTCAAATAGGAAACTGAGGAACAGTAAAGGAATTAAAAGTGTGACTCATTCATTCGTTCGTTTAGTCAGTCAACATTTTTAAAGCTTTTATGACACTGAGGCAAGTGCTGAACTAGGTGCTAGAGAAGAGAGAAATGTGACCTAATGCATATTATGCAAGTGATTATAATGAAGGATGGTGAGAGTGGCAGGCAGATGACAAGGATAGGAAGTGGAGGTATTGTCCCATCAGGGAGAGATCAGATAAGGCCTCCTGGAAGACATAGTGCTTGAAATGGAGCTTGAAAGATCTGTGATCTGTGGATTCATTAACTCTACAATGCTTGCACCAGAAGCTGTCCAGGGCCCCGGGGCATGGGAAGTGCACGAGGCCAGCATGGCCCCTGCCCATGTGTTTACAGTATAGCAGAGAAGGTGACCCTGGGGGCTGGCCATCTGGCAAGACAGTGGTTTCTGGATGGGACCTGAAGGCCTGGGGTGAGAGGTGAGAAAGAGAGTGTGCCCTGGGCTGAGATCTGAGAAGAAGTGTGGGCGTGGGGATGGGGAATGCAGAAGGAGGTTCACAGAGCTGAGGAAGGAAGAACCAAAGGGCCTCGACAATGAGGAAAGATGGTTTGGAAGAGGTTGCTTTGGATAAAGTCTGAAGGATTCATGGTCGTCCATCCATCCATGGATAGGCTGGATGGGCAGAGCAGGCAGACCAGCCTCCAAGAGGACGTAGACAGGAGACTAAGTTCAGCTCAGCCGCAGCTCAGAGGAGAACATCCCCAGGTAGGGACCTGCCCCTCTCGAAGGGCTGCAGAGGGGAGGAGTCCCTGTCACCGGAGTTGGCTATCAGGGGCTGGATGGCCACACGCTGAGGGGTTGCCAGGGGCCTCCCAGTTAGGATGGAAGAATGATTCTGAGAACCCCAAAGGCCATTCCAGCCCAGAGAACTTAACTCTGTAACCTATAATGACCTGAAACTGAGGATCAGAGTGTGATTGGGAGAAAAACATCTGCCGGAGTGTCTGGCTTGGTTTGGTCTTCCAAGCGAGATATGGATGGAGCGAGGAGGGCAGGGAAGAAAACTCATCACGTTGGTTCCCTGGAGCGCTCATCCCAAGGAACAGATGAAACACAAACTTAAGGTAAAAATAAAGCAGGGAAAAAGCATGCAGACTGCTAGTGTGAAGAAGGGAGAGAAAAAGCACTGGCATTTACGGAATGTCGGTTACATGCCAAAGACCATGCTGGGGAATTTACACCTCTTATTTCTAATCATCAGAGTAACTCTGCGAACAAGAGCTTATCAAATACCATTTTACAGAGAAGGAAACTGAGTCTCATAGTCCCAAAGATGGAGACACAATTATGATTACACAGCAGGTTAGAACCACGTTAGTCTAGAGCCAAAGTCCATTTCCACAGTCCTGAGAACAGAGGGCTCTTTGCTTAGCCCAGGGGGTTCTGAGCTCAGTGGCCTGAAAGCATTCTGGGCACTTGCTACTGTCTCAACCAGAGATTCCTGTGAGGAATGTACTCCCTTCTCGTTACTTATTATTTAACAAATACTTGTAGAGAACTTATTTGATGGGTGACAGATCCTACTGTAAGTGCTTAGTATTTATAAGTCAGTATCTATTGCAAATGGTTGTCATAAGAATTCACTGTAATTAATCCCTATTTTAAAGATGAGGAAACTGAGTTATAAAGAAGCTAAGTAATTTTCCAAGGGCACATAGCTAGTAAATCAGGGAGCTGGGACTTGAACCCAGGCAGTCTGGCTCCAGACTGGGTCTGGGTCCTGCTTCAGGGTCCAAGGGGTGGTGTGGCCATATGGCCAATGGGAGGAGGGCCTGGCACCTGTCTTAGGCCTTCTGCTGCGCTGGTTCTCCTGCCAGCCCTCTAGAGGATGGTCAGACTGAGTCTGACTTTGTCCTTAGTGGAAAGAGTATGATACAGAAGAGAGGAAACCCAGGAAAGGAAGAGAGAGGGGCAGTCACACCCAGAAGAGAGAAGCAGAAGCAGACAGGTAGAGGCACAGACATGGAGGGCAAGAGAGCAGAAAGATGGAGGTAACAGGCAGTGGCTGGGGTCCTTTGGCCTTTTAAGTTATGATCGGATGTGTTACAGTTACTTCTATAACCTTGCCATTCTGGTGGAAACGTATAGAAGCCCCAGGCTACAGTGATGGGGGTCAGAGAGGAAGGACCCACCAGCTACTTTCCAGAATGGTTATCCCACAGAGGTCATGAGCAAGCTGGATGTGAGTGGGTATGAGTGTGAGCTTTCTGCCTTCATGTGTGTACATGTGTGTGAGTGTGTGTTTGCCTGGGAAGGAAGTGAACCAGCTGAGAAAACTTTGGGATGAGGGTGGATATGTGTAGGCCCTTGGCCAAGCATGACTTAACAAGGAACCTTAGAGAACATTCAGAGGCCTGACTGCCTGAGTTTGAATCCCAGCTACATCTCTTAAAGCCTGGGTAGACTTTCGGTGAGTTCCTTCCACTCTCTCTGCCTCCCTCTCTCATCTGTAAAATGGGGATGTAAAGCTCCCAATCTCATATAGTAATTAGAAGAATTAAAGGAGTCAATACTCTGTGTTTGTGATAGCCTTAAAAGTGCCTAGCATGGAATAAGTGATATGTGTTTATTAAAGAAATGAAATAAATTTGGTATTTATTGTTTCATGAAAATGTTATTTGTTTCCTAGGGCTTCATAACAAAGTAGCACCAACTGGACGGCTGAAAACAAGCAAATGTATTCCCTTTCAGTTTCAGAGGGTAGAAGTGTGAAATTGAAATGTTGGCAGCGTTGTTCTCCCTCTAGAACTCTGAGGAGAATCCTTTCTTGCCTCTTCCTAGTTTCTGGGGGATACTGGCAACCCTTGGCTTCCAGCTGCCTCCCTCCATTCTCTACCTCTGTCCTCACATGTCTTCTCCCTTCACGTCTCCATCCAAATTTCCAAATTTCCTTCTTGTAAGGATACCAAACCTGTTGGAGTAGGGCCCACCTTAATGATTTCATCTTCATTTGATTCCATCTCTAAAGACCCTGTTTCCAAAGAAGGTCACGTTCACAGGTACCAGAGGTCAGGATTTCGATATATCTTTAGGAGGGGACACAAGGCAACCAAGGACAGTCATTTAAAAAACATCTATTCTTGGGGCGCCTGGGTGGCTCAGTGGGTTAAAGCCGCTGCCTTCGGCTCGGGTCATGATCCCAGGGTCCTGGGATCGAGCCCCACATCGGGCTCTCTGCTCAGCGGGGAGCCTGCTTCCCTTCCTTTCTCTCTGCCTGCCTCTCTGCCTACTTGTGATCTGTCTGTCAAATAAATAAATAAAATCTTTTAAAAAAAAAATAAATAAAAAACATCTATTTTTGCCTTGGTTCTAAGATACCAACTGCCCCTTGTAGTGAAATCAATATCCCGAAAGGGGAAAGGGCATGTCCCCGGTAACTCAGTAGGGCATTGGGAGACCTAAGCTGACATCCAGATCTCCTACCTCTTTTTCTTTTTTTTTTTTTTTTAAGATTTTATTTATTTATATGACAGAGCAAGAGAGATCACAAGTAGGCAGGGAGGCAGGCAGAGAGAGAGAGAAGGGGAAGCAGGCTCCTTGCTGAGCAGAGAGCCCGATGCAGGGCTTGATTCCAGGACCCTGAGACCATGACCAAAGCTGAAGGCAGAGGCTTAACCCACTGAGCCACCCAGGCACCCCAGATCTCCTACCTCTTGATCCCTCCACTTCCACAAGTGAAACATGATAGGGACTCTTCACTGATTCAGACCAGCCAAAGAGTGGATTCTCAACACCAGGGTCCTCAAACTTCAGCTTGTGCTAGAATTCCCTGGAAAGATTATTAATCATTCAGAGTTTCTTATTCCATAGACCAGGGGTGGAGCCAGAGAAATTGCATTTCTAATATGTTTCCGGGTGAAACTGATGTTGCTGGTCTAAAGACAGCACTGTTCTACATCGGTGGTGCTCAAGCTTGGTGGCACATGGTAATCACCTGGAGAGCTTCTGAAAACCCACATGCCCAGGCTGAACCCCAGACCAATTAAACTAGAAGCTCGTCGGTAATTTTTAAAGCTCACCAAATGATTTGTGCAGCCAAGGTTGAGAAGTGTGGCTCTAGGACACATCAAAGGATGTTTCTAGAGAAAAGGCATTCTTCAGGACACCCACTTTAGAAGATTCCTATTTAATAAGTAATGAGGCAGTTTAAATTAATATGGCTGTCTCCTGTATTTAAAGGATTACCAAAGAGCATGTATTGAGTGCTTACTGTGTACCATGCACTAGGATCACTGCTTTGCCAGTCACATACCATTTCATCGTCACAACCACCTTCTGGGAAAGTACTATTTTTCCTTCTTTTCAGACTGAAGGAAACTGACATGCAGAGGGATGAGTAACTTGCAAGAGCTCATACAGCTCGTCTGAGATGGAGCCAGGTTCTGATGCCAGGCTGTCTGGCACCAAAGCCAGTGTGTTAACTGCTTTGCCATTCTGCCTCCTGAGAGAAAGTGGTGTGTTCTCCTTTAAATTCCGCACATATCCATAGCCTCATTGATGCTATCAACTCTGATGCGGTGTAGCCCAGCCCCTGCCTCAATTACAGTAATTCTGAGTTAGTGAGGTTTGGATTAATGAGGTTTTGCTGCATTCACAAGGGACAAAAATCATGTGTACCATGGACTGAATTGGCACTTCTCATTTCATTCCAAAAAGAGAGGTGGAGGGTTGTTCGAACAGGTGTCCTGCGCTGGCAGATAGAAAGCAGGGTTTGGGTCCTGTGGCCTCTGCCATTGTGCCATGTGCCTTGGCTAAGCCTCTCCTCTGTCCGGGCCTGTTTCTTCTTGAATAAAATGAGCGGATGGTACAGTTCCCTTATATTTCTGATGAATAGCTTCAATTAAAGATCCCATCTTGCCAGCGCAGGGACAACCTGGCTCCAAAGGGTAGAGGGCCAGCTTGTAATAGGAGTAGAGCCTCAGCTGTGTTTTCTTTGTCCACCTTCTATGGGCTGAGGATCTCTCTCTGGCTCTAGTGTTCTCATCTTTGTTGCTTCCCAGGAACGTCTGTCCAGAGATACCAATAGAGGATGGGTCAGAGGAAGACCCCTGTGGGGAAAAGAAAGAATGCCTTATCCATGTCTCCATAGGAGCATGGGCATAGCTCTTCATGCTATGTGGAACCCCCAGTACTCTCCCCCAATTGGCTAGAGCCTCCCATTCCCAGCCCAGAATAGATTCGAGGGTTTTACAGAATCCAGATGGTGGAATTCCCCACCACCTCTTTCCCAAGTAGCTTCTCAGTCTCTACTTGAACTTTTCTAGTGATGGAATGCTCGTTACTTCTGAAAGCTTAAGCAGGGCAAGGGCCATGCCTGGTTTTTTACATCATGGTCTCTTTTTAGAGCTACTGGTACAAAGTAGGTGTTTATTAAACATTTTTCCAACAAATCAGTGAGCAAAGAGGAAGACACTACTAACTTTGGGAAGGAGACAAAGACTTCTAAGACTAGGGGACGTTTGAGTTGGGACTTAAAAGATGTAGAGAAAGAAGATCACCAAAGATGATCAGCACTTCCAAAAGAGACCCAAGCACTTCTAGTTGGTTCTTTCTTCCTTGTCTCAAGCCAACCTGTTTCTAATTCTGCCCCTGGGGCCACGACAGAGCCAGACATCAGATGAGTGAAGAGAGCATTCCTAAATATTCCCTCTCCTTGAGAAATAATCCCCATTGTTTCCAGCGCTCCTTCTCTTAAAGTGTGATTTCAGAACCTTTCACAGCCTCGTATTCCTCTCCCTTGAGCCATTCCACCTGACACTACTACCCCTTATAAAGAGTGGTGCTGAGAATAAATCATAGGACTCACAGTCCATCATGGGGCATCTCCCCTGCCACCTACACTCACTCAGCTAACAAGCAAAGGTCAGAAGGACCTCAGAGTGATCTGTTAGAAGAAAGAATGCCAAGAGCTATGGTCACATCACATTGTCCCCACCTGTCAGAAAGAGTAAACTTTGGATTGCCAGGTCTTAAAACATTCTTCAGCTCTAAAAATGTCCCTGTAGAGAAATAGAAACACTTGCACGCGTGTTTTCTTTTGACCAGCGTTTGGTACCCCCTGCTGGTGAAATTGTGTGACCCAGTTGGCAAGAATCTTAGAACAGCTAGAGAAAAAAATCCCAAGTTTCAGAAGTCAAAAGTGCTTGAGTCTTGAAGGATCTGAAGATTCCATGAGTGATATGACTATCCTATTTATCATGTAACCATTTTATGCGATTAAAAAAAAATTCTGTGGCTGTGGCCATTCCATGCGCTCTAAGTGAAAAAAAAATTCCTACTTCTGTAAACATTCCATTAATTCTGCAAACATCACAAGAGTTCTGTGACAACCACCGGAAGAAAATGCTAAGTTGTCAGCCAAAAATATTCATAAAGTAGAAATATTTCAGGTCACAAACTAATTTTGTGCAAGTTTTTCTTCCTCTTTCCTTGTATGTATCTTTTTTTAAAGTGGTTATAATTTGCAGTCGGAGTAGCATGGCGATTTTTTCTGCACTTCAAATTGTAGACTTTTAAATATAAATTTGTACAACAAATTTATTGAGCACTGGCTGTGTGCCAGACACTTAGCAAGAAATTGGAGTAGGTACAAGAAGTCAAAAGCCCTTCACCCAAGAGGTTCTTGCTCTAGTGGGTGGGAGAGTGGAATTCACTTCGGTGCAACTAGACAAGTGCTTAGCTGACATGGCAACAAGGCTTTCCTTAATCTGCTGAGAGGGTTCAAATCACCTGTTGGCATGTTCCTAGCTCCATGTGTTTCTTCTCCTTGGCTTTCATCACTTTTGTGATTTAAAAAAATTTTTAACGATTTTATTTATTTAACAGAGAGAGTGAGAGAGATCACAAGTAGGCAGAGAGGTAGGCAGAGAGAGAGGAGGAAGCTCAGGCTCCCTGCCAAGCAGAGAGCCCGATGCGGGGCTCGATCCCAGGACCCTGAGACCATGACCTGAGCTGAAGGCAGAGGCTTAACCCACGCCACCCAGGCTCCCCACTTTCGTGATTTTATATTTGTTTCTGTATTTATTTGTTTAGCACCTGTCTTTGCCAGTAGTGTCTGTGTTCTGTGAAGGTCAAAGTCATGTCTGGCTCTTGTCATGGTGATCTTACATCTAGCAGAGACTGGTACATGTAGGTGCTCCATAAATATTTGTACAGTGGATGAGTCAGCCAAGAAGAGAAACCCACAAATCTAGTTAGAGGAGCAAGAGAAACCTCAAAGGAGAGGTGGCATTTGAATACTGCTGAGCCTTGGGGGATGCAGAGAAGGTGGCCCGTGGAGAAGAATGGGGACACTTTAAGGAATAGAGAATATTGAGGAATTGTTGGGGATGAAGATAGGCAGTTGGTGTTTCCCAAGAGGACGTGTGTGTGGAAGATAAGGCTGAGTTGAAGCCTAGAGCCACAGGCAGAGGGACTTTCATGCCCTACTCAGAGGCTTGGATTTCCCCTCTTTTAAGGAAAAAAAGGGAGGGGAATCAGTTAAGCTTCATGATTATAAGAATAAACATGATTTTTTTCCTATATTGCCAAGAGGGTTTTTTAATACTTAAATTTTGAATTCTGATAGAATACAGATTCCAAAACTATCGTTTTGTGTTTTATTTCCTTCTACATCCTTTCCCTCTATTTCTGCTTTGTAGCTGTATTTGCCAGTTGCTGAAACACCTGCCTCTACGTTTTTAAATTACCATAGAGTATCATTATCACCGCAAACACTGTCAGCCACGGGCTTAAATACTAAGCATGCCATCCTCCTCAGTTTTTACAACTTGGTTAGCTGTCCAGTTCTTAAATATCTATGTTTTGGAGAAGCTCGATTTTTCATTTTTCATCCAGGTTTTCAGAGCTACCCAAACATTTCTGTTAAATGCCTATTTTTCATAGATGCAGCAAGACCTTTGTTTTATTATTATTATTCCTTTGGAAACAAATGGTTTGCGCCTGAGACAACTCTCTCCATATCATTTTACCCTTAATGGAATGAGATTGGTGGGAGTTCTGCCCTTACAGAAATATCAAAGCCTCTAGTACGCACTCACTTCTAGTTTGAAAGTTAACTTTCTTACTGGATTTCCTTTTGTTTCCTGCTGGGGCAATGTGAGGAGAGCTCAGAGAGAGGCAATGAATCTGCTGTATATCTTTCCAAATTTATGATTAAGAAGGTCACATATACATTTTTAAACATACTCCTTTTTGATAATAAATGAAGAATAAAATTTTGAAATGTCATCAGTAGTAGACCCACTCATTTCTCTTTTGCTGGTGCTCCCCCTGCACCCAGTCTGATGGCCTGGAGATGGTGAGAAAAGGCCCAACTGGTCTAATGCTTTGCTCCTTCTTGTTTCTGTCTGAGCTGGAACATAATGCCTATAGCTAAAGCATCCTAACCAAATGATGCATTCCTTCCCCTGAGGGCCCTTCTTTTCCTCAGGCCAATGGGAGACAGAAAGAAAGAGAAAGAGAGTGAGAGAGAGAGAGAGAGAGAGAGAGAGAGGGAGCGAAGGAAAGAAGGAAGGAAAGAAGGAAAGAATTCCATTTTAAGCTGCATTTGTCTTCAAATTGTGGCCCAAATTGAGAAGATAAAGTTCTCTTGTTGGTGGGGATTTCCTGGATCCAGATTCATTCTTCCTGCCTCACCACTGTGCTCTCTGCTTTCAATGCTAGATTGACATGGACTCCATGCCCCCGGCTTCCAGCTGGGTTTAGCTAATGAGAGCCGCTGTTTGGGGGTAAGCGGGGAGAGGAGGATGTAGTCAGTGTCTTTATGCCCCTTAGTTCCCTCCCTGGGGGGGTGTTGGCTGGATCCCTTGAGAGAGAGTTGCTTCTTCTGGGCAGGTGGTTTTCTCTTGTCTTCACAACTCTCTCCTTCGGGGTTCTGGTCACTGCTTCCTGTGCTCGTCCCTCTGGACACGTGGTGGCCAACAGCTCACCTGTCATTACAGTGGACCTTGCATTCCCCTTCACCCTTCTTACTTTTGGCAGTAGTCCTTTTACACATAAACTGTCCCCAAGTTATCCCCTCTTGAGTGTGCCATCTGTTATTTTTCTGTGAAGTCTGTGTCTACGTTGATGGACCATGTGAAGGGGTTACTATCATACTATCAAACCAGAACTGATCCTAGATGAACTCCCCTAAAATACTTCTAGGTCTAGGGGTCGCTGGATGGCTCAGTCATTAAGTATCTGCCTTCAGCTCAGGTCATGATCCCAGGGTTCTGGGATCGAGCCCCACGTCGGGCTCCCTCCTCGGTGAGAAGCCTTCTTCTCCCTCTCCCACTCCGCCTGCTTGTGTTCCCTCTCTTTCTGTGTCTCTCTCTGTCAAATAAATAAAATACTTAATAAAAAAATACTTCTAGGTCTGGGATTATTGTTTTGTATCACACCTCCTCTGATAGGGAGATCATTACCTCTTGAACTGCCTATTTTGTGACCAGACAGGCTCCATGTTGGAAAATTATTTCCTACACGGTGCTGAATTTGACTTCTCTGAGAGATCTGTTGTTTTTATGTTGAGGTAGGAGTGATCAAGTTTGAAGTTGAAGCCAAGACCTGTGCAAAATGGGGCAGCAGACCTGGGAAAATTTACCCCCAAGATATTTAATGTGCCCATCACCTTCCACATCACAGGAACAAAATAACTATATTTAGAATCAGAAGTGTAGGGAAATCTCAGAGGAACCCTGTTGGTTTTTTTTAGAAATATTTGAAGAATTGCTACATGCAAGAGGTATTAGTCACGTTCTTATATTTCTAAAGATCTCAGAACAATCAGTTAAGATTAAAGGGAGTTAGATTTGGAATCCATATGAAGAGCTTTTTAACCCTTCAGCTGCTGCGGAAGGTGTCAAAATCTCTACCACTTGATATCCAGGGATTTCACGGTGGGTCTCCTGGAATGAGGTTGGACCAGTAGGGATGCCATAAAAGCAAGAAGAGCAGTTGTCACATGTTATGTTCTCTGTGTGCCTGGAACTGTGCTCGATGCGTTTCACACTTGCTCTCATTTAATCATCATGACCCTGGGGCATTGGCCCAGTTGTTTCCCTCCGTACATAGAGGATGAGTTCAGAACTTGAAGAGGTTAAAGAATTTGCTAGGGTCATGCAGCCAGCAGAGATGGGGTATGAACCCAGGCCTTCCTGGACAAAGCCAATGATTCTAACCTCCAGTGGATGATGTCAGAATGACCTAGGGAACTAGGTGACCACACACAGACCTCACCTCTACCCTGCTTTTATGAGCTGGGGCCTCTGTGTCCTTTTATCAGCTCTTGAAATGATTCTAATTTACACCCGAGTTTGGGAACCACTGCTTTAAGCTAGTATTATTATAAACACCATCTGGGTCTGAGGATCTTTTATTCCTATGGGAATAGTTAGTCATCCAGTTCACCTTTCAGTTTTCTCCTTCGAGCTACAAGGTGACTACTCCCACCCCCAGCCTTACCCTTCACCAACCAGCAGACCCTACTTCAGTCTACCATTGGTTGGTGTGTTATTTTGTAATCTTAGTCCCTGAGAAATGTGAATCTCATTCAGAGCCCTAGGAACAGAAAGATCCTTCTGATCTCTCCCCCCCTCCTTTGGAAGGAGAGCAAGGGAAGCATCACCCAAGTCTCATTGATTTCCCATTTTAAGTTCAAGTAAAGAACATACCTGTTGTTGGAAATGAGCCAGGATAAGTCTCATATTTCTGAGTAAAGGAAAGCCATTAATGATTTCAGGAGGCCTTAGGCTTATTCCACCTCGGCATTGGAAGACCCACCATGACTGTTTCTGGAGAATGAAACAGGTTCAGGCATTGAGGATGATGAGTGGGAAAGAAGAGCAATCTGGTCTTCCCAATCCTTTAATACAACTGAAACCATCTGACTGTGATTTTTTCCCCTTGCACATGTCCCAAAGGAAGCTGGCCAAGAAGCAGAAGGAGACACAGAGTGGAGCCCAGAGGGAGATGGGACCTGTGGCCTCAGCCGACAAACCCACCACCAAGCTCAGCACCAGCCGCAACGATGAAGGCTTCTCCTCTAGCTCTCAGGACGTTAATGGATTCAGTAAGTTGAGCCAACTAAGTGTAAGGGAATGCCCATGGTCCAGCTTGACCCTGGTACCTCTGCTATGGACCCCTCACAGTGATTAGATGCTATAGGGCATGGGCTCAGGATGCTTCCCTGGGATGTTCCAAGGATGAAGGTTCTCCCTGGCAGAGACTTGAAGCAGCCCATCTCGAGGGAAAAGAAGGATTTAAGACTGTCCCCAAAGCAGATGGAAATGGGAGCAGACTTCTTAACTGCTTGTTAACAAAACTATTAACAGTTTTGGGGTTTGTTTGTTTGTTTGTTTGTTTCTTAAAAAAGAGGACATGGTTATGCCCATAATGAGAAAAACATGTCACACTGAATTGAGTGTCTTACAGTTTTCAAAACAATGTTTCATATAAACTATGTAAGGTAGGTGCATCATGGATTATAATGGTTTGTGTTTTAAGTGCTTAAGAAACTGAGGCTCAGAGAAGCAAGTTCTCCAGTGTCCCATGGCTGATGAGTAACACATCCAGACCTGCAAGCCAGACCTCCCAAGCCTGGCCAGGTCTAACCTAGAGCCAGTGTTCCAAGTGGTGTTCAGTCAAGAGCCTCTGAGCCCTCATGCAGAGTGGATACAGGATCCCAAGCCAATAGAAGTGGCTAAGATTTCAGGGCGAACCCTAGTCCAGAGGAGAACCTCAGGATTGGCAACATTCAAAGTTACCTTGGTGGTCAGACTCAAGAGAGCTAAAAATGAGCTAACTCATTTTTCATTAAGCCAATCTTTTTCCTGGTTTTATTAGAAATGCTTGATCCCACAGCCTCTCCTCCAGATTGGGGAAATTCAGAAACTAAAAACTATGAGCATAGACAAATGTCCTCCACACACTGCATCAGTGACGAATGGAAGAAACCATAATTTGTAAAAGTGACATAGATAGGGTCAATTTGGGATGGTGAGGGATTGTGGGAAAATGAAGGAAAAAAGGAAACAAATATTTATTGACCATCTTTGTCTTCTCCACACCCTGTAAGATACTTTGTATGATTGGCCCCATTTTGTAGATTAAGGCATCCAAAGGTCCATGCAATTGGCTGACCTTCTCGGAGTGACTTAGCTAATTCCTGATGGATCCAGGTTCTGAGGCTAATGCAGACCCATGATTGCTAATGTCAGGTCCAACACAGAACCCATCTGAGAAAGTTTTCAAAGAAATATGTAGGCTGTGCACCTGACCCACTAAATTGAAATCTCCTGAGGGAAGAGGGGGAGGAAGATGAGGGGTAAGGTGGGATGTGGATTTTGCAAAAGTCATTTAGACAGTTCCTACAGGCACACTGGTTAAGAACACTGAACTCTGAGGGGAGCGATAGCCGTTTTCAAATATTGACATGCTACCTGAGGAAAGAAATTAGTTTTAAACCTATAAAAAGGTTGAAAAAATAGTAAAATGAATACTCGTATACCTTGTCCCTAGATTCACTGATTACTCACACATGCTCTCTCTCGTGTGTGTTTGTGTGTGTGTATATCTCTATCTCTATCTCTCTACATATAATAGACATATGTGTGTGTGTGTGTGTATATATATATGTGTATATATATATATATGTATATATATATATATATATATGATTTTCTGAGCCATTTAGAAGTAGCTTGTAGACATCATGACACTGTATCTCCAGAGAATTCAGCAAGTGCTTCCTAAGAACTAGGACAGCTCTTCAACAGAACCGCTATAAAATTATCTCACCCAAGAAATGTAACCTTATTTCAGTATCTGATATCCCAGTCTACAGTTGAATTTCCTCAGGGGCCCCCAAGTGTTTGTTGTTGTGGTGGTTGTTGTGGTTGTGGTTGTGGTTGTTGTTTTAGTCCAGGGTCCAGTCAGGGGGCTCACATTATATTTGGTCATCGTGTCTCTCTATCACCTTCCACCTAGAATGGCCCTCCCGCCTTTATTTTTTCTTCCAGGGTCATGACATCTTTTAAAAGTCTAGGCCAGTGGTCCCATAGGATGTGGCACAATCCAGATTAATCTGATTTTGTTCATCGTGATCACATGCAGGTTAACGTGTCAGCAAAAATGCGACCTCAGTGGCATCGTATACCCCCCTTTTGCACTGTTTCAGGAGACAAATGCTATCCTGTTGCCCGTCGTTGGCCATGCTGAGTCTGCGCCCTTCTTAAGATTGCGTGATGGCTTTAAAGACAAAATCTAACATCGCATACTGATTATTTCATGAGCAAATATTTAACTTCCGTTTTCCTCAGAGAGCAGAGCAAGTTTGTAGTCTGCCTACCCACAAATCCAGTGCGTTTTCTTTTCTCAACACAGATGAATCACAGGGATTCATACCTTCCCTCAGGACTGGGAAAAGGGCAGAGTGGCATAGATGGCCAGGAGAAGCAGACAGGGTGTTGACAGGGAAATGGGCTTTTCCTTAAGGAAAAGCCCGTCCAGAGCTTCCCAAGAGTCTCTGCCTGATTTAATCTCTCACGGATTCTCCTGCTTTTGGCACAGGGGCCAGGAAGTTCAACAGTGAGTCTAGCTGATAGAACGTCCTGGCCAAGTGATACCCATTCACCCAAAACCTTTCCTGGATAGGCCAGTTTCTTGTGTACATCTTTTTTCCATTTGTAGAAATGCCCTGGCAAGACTAAAATCCAAAAATATTATAGTCATAGATACATACCCTCAAAATTATAGGTATTTGATCTTGAGCTTTCTGATCTCAAGGGAAAACCTGGGAAATACCAGTTTCTTGGATTTCAAGGGGAAACATCACCACTGTTTTCCCCATGGGCTAAAACTTACAAGAAAGCACCCACAACTCAGGTAGATTGGCCAGCTGGAGAGGAAGAAGAAAGCTGTCCAATAGAATCTAATTAGATATCTTCAGTGTAAAGAGAGACAATATTTCCGAATGAGTGATATGCATGTGTGATTTATACATACAAACACAGACATATCCATATGTACATAGGCAAAGACATATATAGACAGATATACATGTATATACATTTTAATGATATTGCATTTAGAAAGACAGGGGTAAAAATTGAACTGGCATTATACTCAATTGTTAAGAAATTTTGCATTTGTTTGCATCCGTGAATATTTCAGGACTCTATCTATGCATCTGATGTCCCCAGGCTATAGCTACAAACACGCTCTGGGGATTCTTTTTAATGCCCTGGAATGCATCAGGTACCTTTTAAAATGCCCTGTGGAACCGCTGGGATGAGATTTGAGGGGAAAAAAATGTAAGTAATGCTTACACTAGAGATGTAGAAATTGCTTCTGAAATCACCCTGATGTATGTAAAATTGAATCTATTTTCGCGGCATTAGGGAAGTGACTGCCTGGCTTCTGCATCGGCTTTAGGAGGCCCTGAGATGATTTGCAAATGTTGAGGAAGCACTGAGAAAGGCAGAGCCCGAGAATACATGTCACATCAGAAAAGATTACAGAAGAATGTGCCCTGAGCAATTATTTCATTATTGAACAGGTGGACTCTTGCCTAATTTAAACTCCCCTTCTCCCTACATACGTTGATGTTCTGGGGCTTTCTATTCCAAATGACTGCTAAGTTGTGCAGCAGCCATTCAGGCAAGCCTCTGGATTTTGTACAGGAACAATGACCTCGGGGCTGCAAGGGTGACAGGGCTCTGTCAGCGCTGGGCCTGGCTTCGGAGGACTGCGGCATTCTTGAGAAAGGAGGGCACACCACATTTCAAGGACAAACAATGTGTATTGTCTTCGGTTTGAAGAAATGCTGGGTTTTATTAAGTAATCTCATTTTGATCTTATCGCCCTGTGTACCTGATTGTTATTTTATTTTTCCCTGAAATCTTTCGCTCGCTGGGATAATTTTCTGGGTCTTTCTTCTGATGCTATCTTTTTATATCTGTGCTTACATCTTCTTTTTTATCTTTTTTGTTCCTGGTGTCATTTTGTCCGTGTTCATTTCAGTCCAAATCAAAGTGCTTCAAAACAAATCCCTGTTGAATTTCTATGATAGTGATGCTGGCAGGCCAGGTCCGAGGACCCAGAGGGGGTCCTGGAGGACCAGTCATGAAGGTCCCTAGCTGTGCACAGGCTAGAAATCAAGCACAAGTCAGCAGGAGGTAAAAGCAGAGAGAGTGAAGGTACGGAGTGTCTGGGAGACTCAGAAAGGAAAGCAGGGAGTCTTACCTTTATTGGGGCCTGGGGGGCTTTACAGAAGATGGTGGTCTGGTATATGTGTCACTCAGACCTCCAAGAACAGGTTAAAACAAAGACAAGAGCCTGACTGGAGCACCTCCTTGGAGCCACAGGGTCCTGGCCTCAAGATGTCTAATGCCAGGGTCTGGAATAGTCATATGGCGGCTTCATGCAGTTATTTTCACCTCATCCTTCCTTAGATGTCACCTGTTCCAAGGAACTCATTAAACCCTTGCCCCTTATAAGCAGAACATACACAGTTTGCCTTCTGAGGCATGTATAAAGTAGTGTCTTTTATATAAGAAGTGTTTTTGCCAAGTTTTTCATAATTTACAAAGGTCCTTTTGCAAAATGCTGGAGACAAAAATCTTTATTCATGCATCATAAGATAGCTTGTAGGTTTTTTTATTAACCCCATTCTACAGACAGGGAAACTGAGGTTCAGAGAGACTCCATGCCCCAATCACATAGGCATTTGCAGAGTTATGTTAAGGTTCCGTTTCTCCTGACCTCAGTTTGATTCTATCCATCTAGCTCTGCAGAGAATTTGGGAACATAGCCAGTAAAAGTGCCTATAGTAAAACAGTAATAAGAGAAATAAATAATCAAGATCAGGAACACATAAATGAAGACAAGAGCAAGATCAGGTTGGATTAAAATGTAATTGCATTATATTAGAAAGTGATCTAAATATGCAGGCTGGTACTTTCAAATTCCAACTTGGTTCTGAGCTTTCTAGTAGCAAAAGCCTAAAGGAAGGTAACTTTCATTGGTGCAGTATATACTAGACCATATGCCTTGGATTTATACAAGTCTTAAGTCTTAAGTCTCGTAGGAACCCTATAAATTATATAATATTCCCACTTCATTAATGAGGGAACTGAGTTTCAGAGAGCTGAAATAAATAAGTCCAACATTGCACCCAGAAAGAGTGGGGATGGGATTAGAAGCCAAATAGGGTTATCTGAATGCACTACCAGTGTACTTTGTCCTGGACTATGAATGGTAGCCCCTGACAGCTAGGAGAAAAGGGGAGCGCCACTCTTCTCCCCATGACCAGCCAGCTCACAGAGCCCTCTACAGTGGTGTATTATCAAACCCATATTACAGTTGAAACTGGTGCTGTGAGATACTGAAAAATCTTCAAGCCACATGATGAATTGATAGTGAGGTCTGGACTACAGACTGTCTTTGTCTTCCCTCTAACATTTAACTTTCTGCCCATTGCAAGGCGCAGTGAAGGAGGGAAAGGAAGGAGAATTGCCTTGCCGGCTGGGAGGACAGCGCCTCCTCTTGGTTCCTCTGTCCACTGAAGAGCCCACAGGAAGGCAACTGCCCGGGGTGGGGGTGGGGGTGCGGGGGGTGCTCTAACAGGCAGGATCTGTAGGAATCATCCCACTGGGAGCTTTCCAGGAGGTGGGACTGTAGACCAGATGTCCCCAACCTCAGGCGTTTCTGATCTGGACCAAGCTCTAGACAGATACATAGAAGAGTAAGGGATGGCCCCAGGCACAGAGAGCTCGCAGCTCATAAGGGGAACAGGTGCTCCAACAACAAAGATTTTTGCAGAGCCCAACAATGGCTGCAATGACAGCCTACAAAAAGAGCCACAGGACTCTTCCCCTGACTTTGTACCTCCCGTGTAACCAAAAATATACCTGGTAGCCTCAGAGCTTACCGTGGCCTCAGAGATGTTTGCTGCTGATGAAGACAGGTGATCCTGAAACCTGATGGTACTCCGTGACCTTCAGCCCACAGACCTCCTAAAAGGATGTCCTTGTGAGTACATCAGGGAATGTCCAAGCTTGATACCCTGCAGAATGGCTTGGCAGAGATGGGGTGGGCAGAAGGAAGCACCAGGCAGAATTTTAACTTGATTATTTTAGGGACATGTTTTTTAACTAAAGTGATTCAAATAGGGAATACAGATCATGACTTTAAAAGTGTCATGGCTGAAGTTGCCTTTAACTCTTTAGGAAGAGTCCTTCCCCCGTGTCAGGAGGGTGTTGAGGCAACTGGAGAAATGGGTCTCTGGGAAAACTGGTCTGACTGTGACCCTCCCTTGGGATGCTATGCCCTTGATTATGTGTGATATTAAAGATTGCTAATGATATCTTCACTCTGTTTATCACCTACTGGGACAGTCATTTTGCTAGATGCTGCATTATCTCTACTTCTCAAAGCATCGCAACCAGGTAGGCATTTCTATCCTGGTGTCATAAGGAATCCTAAATTCAATAAAGTTAAATACATTTCTCCTGTCCCATCTTTGTAGTACTCCAACCTGACCTTCCCTTTTGCTTAAATCTCTTCAGTGGGTCCTTGTTGCCCCTGAGGGAAAGGCTGAAGTCCTAAGCATGGACTCTTAGGCTATCCATGGCTGCCAACCAGTGTGTACCCTGACCACTACCCAAACTCTCTGGCCTATCTGATACCCACTGAGTATTTGTTTGAATGTATGAATCAGAGAACCAATGATGGAGCTGGAACTCAAGTGAAGATCTTCTAGCTCTGAGCCCACATCTGGTTCCAATTCCTCTGGTAGTGAATTCTCTCTCCTTTTAAGCGGCAATCTGCTGTATGTAACTTCCATCCATTTATTCCTGTTTTTGCACCCAAGTATATATTGGTCAGCCACCATATGCTGGCCCTTGTCTGCTCTCTGATCTCACATAAGGTAGTGAAGTCAGTCTTTCTCTTCCTGTAGTACCCACTTCCCACCGCATGCTGTCGGACTGTGGCCATGTGTGTGCCCTGAAGCTCCTTCCCTTGGGCTGAGCAGCCCACATCAGCCATCAGCCTCGTTTAGGATACATTTCTATTTTCCAGTCTGCTCAAAATCTTGATTGGCACCTCTGTCTCCATCTGGCCCATGTCCATGGAGTGCATGGTCTCCAAGATGACTGTGATTCTCTGCATTAGGTTTAGTCATTGGAAGTTTAGAGACCTGCCATCACCCTCACTCTGGATTCCAAATCTGAGTGCAGAATATACTGCTCACATTTGAGTGAACCTCCAGATGTCTGTCACATATCTGCCTAATGCAGAGCTCATGGCTTCCAACTAAGGCTACTTCATTCAGCCCAAGTAAAGATGATCTTGGGGGCCCAGACAAAGAACTTTCCTCTGTGCTATATCTTCTCATTAGATTTGACCCTGTTATCCCAGCCTACTGAGGTATTTTTTATTTCTTGTTGTGTTAGCCAGCAAGTCCACTTAATCCTCCCAGTTTGGAACCTCAAAATGCACTAATTATTAGATGATGATGATGATGTTGATTAATACCAGCTATCCTCTATTGAACATTAATTATATGCCTATTTCCAACTGAGTATTTTATAGGCATTATCTTGTTGGAAAGATTAAATAAGTGTTGTGATTGTTCTGATGATTTACAAGTGAGGAAACTGAGGTTTAAACAGCAGGAAATTGCCTAAGTCTCATAGCTTGATATAGCAGAGCTGGAACTGAAACCAGGATCTGACGTGCCTACAGCCAAGACCCTGCCACTAAACCACAGGTGTTACTTATCCCATTTTATAGAGAAAGAAACCGAAGTCCCCCAGATACTGAGTACTGAGTCATTGTGTGGTTCTCAGAGTGTGGTCCCCAAATAAGAAGCATCAGCATCACGTGGGAGCAACTTCTTGGGCCCCACCCAGACCTACTGAACCCAAAGCTCTGTGGGTGGGGCCCAGCCATCACTGTTTTTTTTGTTTTTGTTTTTTTATTTGACAGACAGAGAGATCACAGGTAGGCAGAGAGGCAGGCAGAGAGAGAGAGAAGCAGGCTCTGCAATGAGCAGAGAGCCCGATGCGGGGCTCGATCCCAGGACCCTGAGATCATGACCTGAGCCAAAGGCAGAGGCTTTAACCCACTGAGCCACCCAGGTGCCCTGCCATCACTGTTTTTAACAAGCTTTACAAATGATGCCAATCCACACTCGAATTTGACTCACTGGCTCCAGGTAAAGCCTGGGACTGTCAGACTCCAAAGGCCTTGTTCTTTATGTGCCAAGTTGTGTCTGATAATAGGAGAGTTACAGCACACTGGGGGAGACAGACAAGCTCCCCATATTCCAGGGTGGAGGCACCAAGAAGGCATTACCTCTTGGAGGTACTGGGTCTTAAGGTTGCTAAAGCCCATTTATAGCTGTGTCCCATTTGTAAGCATTCTTTCTCAACAATCTCTGGAGCTTTCTCTTGTTTTTTCAGAATAGCAAACAACCTAAGAGAATGGAAGGAGTGGAAATTTACAAGGAAAAGCAATCATGAGTCACACAGTGAAATCAAGAGCTCAACAGAACATCATGAAGAGAAATAAAAAAAAAAAAGTGCACGAAATTCTGTTTGCAAGGACAATTATATTTTCTGGTTGCTCCAAGATTAAATTGAATCTAGGAGAGGAATTGAATGTTACAAGCTTGCCACCTCCAGTTTTATTGAATATTTTACGGGGATTATTGAATATTTTGTAATCATCTACTTGGCTGACAGATTAAAGGACACACTTATTTAATTCTTGGCAACCCAGAGTTGAATGGAATTATTTATTCCCTGGAAGTGCAAAATGGAAATTTAAGTGGCCTTGAAAAAGTAGACAAACTGTCTATCACAAACACTGACTTAAACTAACACAAGTTTCAGAGAAGGACATAGACTCAAAAAGGGACATAATAGACCATCAGAACTAAAATTACCTTAGACACCATCTGATCCAACCTTCCCATCTTAAAGATGAAGAATTGAGTCCCAGAGAGTTCCCTCAAGGTCACTCATTGAGTCACCAGCAAAAGAACCTGGGCTAGAAGTGGGAGTTGCCTCCTTTGGATGAATGAAATATGGTCAGTAATGGTTTGTCTTCTGTAGACAGTATCTGTAGACCCCCAATCTAATTTCTGCACAAACAGAATCTTCTCAAATTGAATTATGCTTTTCATCTCCTGGTTATGGGAACTGAGGTGTTCCTTTAAATATTCATTGAATACCAACTGTATGCCAAGTGCTGTAGGGGTTGTAGAGATAAATAAGGCACGGTCTCTGTCTTCAAGGATATTATTGTCCTCCAAGAGGAGACTTGTAAGTGGATTAATTTCAATAAATATGATAAGTGATAGAGAAAAGATGTACTTAGTGCCCTAGGAACACTCATCATAGGCTCGATAAGTGATTGATTCTGCCTTAGACAATATGATGTGAGAGAATGGATTTTAACTTGAGAGAGGTGGAAGAGGAAGACTATGCCTGGTGGAAGGGACAAAGGCTTGGAAAGAGATCGTGGTGGGCTCGGAAAAGGGGACTTAGAGTACAGGGTATTCTGTGTTGAGAGCATATGGCCAGAGATATGGCTGGAACCTGCTGAGAAGAGTCTTCAAGTTGTAGCCTACTTCAATTTACTTTACAGGAGGGGCAACCTATTTGGGAATTAGAGTGATCCCAGTGTTAGGAGCCTCTGGATGTTGTTGAAACCTGGCCTAATATTCTCCTTCATTTGTATAGATTCAGCTTTCCATTGTAGATAAGTAGGAACAACATTTCATCAGCTCTAGACCTTTAATTTCATCATGAGCTAACCCAGCTGTTCCTTCTCAAAGCGACCTCAGTAAATCCACAAAGCTAAAGTTGCTTTTGGCAATTTATGCTAGTCCACTACATCTTGAGAAGAAAAGAGATTGTTCTCTATATCTCTTAGGGAGTCCTAAATTACAACAGGGCACTTAGAAAGTGCTTGTTAAAGTACTCAGGGATAAAGAAGTGAAGTTGAAAATGTAAATATATAGTTGCTAGGTAGCAGAATAAACCAAGCTTCCAGACCAGGCTTTTTGTTTTGTTTTCCCTCAGCTCAGTGCTACAGCCTTGATGAGTTGAAAGCATAAATAATAATTCTCCTAGCTAACATTTTATGTGTACTTACTGAACAAAGTCCTTTACATGCCTCATTTCGTATTCTTAACAACTCTATGAGGCACTTTAGGGAAACTGAGGCTCTGAGAATTTAAATAACTTTCTTGAGGGCATCTAGCTACCAAGAGGTCGAGTCTGGATTTGAATCTGGGTTTATATAATTGACCTGTCAGCACCCCATCTTTATTGAAACAATTTCTTTGCTTCACTTTTCTTTTTCTGGTATTTCTCCTTCCTCCCCAGCCATTTCTCCTCCTTCTTTGTTATCCATTCTTCCTCTTTTTTCCATCTTCTAACCATTGAAGTACCCCAGAGCTTAGTCCAAAATCTTCTCTTTTCTGCTCATACTCAGCCTACGTGGGTGGTGATGACATTAAATGAGATCATGAACACAGGAAGAGGCCAGATTTGGAGCAGAAGAGGGGGAGTTTACATCTAGAAGGGTTAGGTTGGAGGTGCTGTTGAGTCATTGAAGGGATGTCACGTTGGCGGCTGAATCTGTGGGCCTGGAGCTCAGTGGAGGAGTGCAGCCTAGAGATACATATATTTGCTGCACTATATACACAAGGTGATTGAACACTTTGCCATGAATAGGGAAACTGAGGCCCATTGAGATGAAACACATTGCCTTGGGTCACTTAGCAAGTTAGTGGAAGAGCCAGAATGTTGAACCAGGACTCCTATATTAGGAGTACCCATAGAAAAGCAGTCACAACTGAGGGGCAAAACATGGGACTATAAAGGGGACTGTGTGAATGGGATCCAAATGCAGAAAGTTCTGGTCATCTACCTGGACTCTGAGATGGAACTCAGAGTATGTGAAGAAGTTAGTGGATTAGGTAGCCTCATGGCTTTCTACTTAGTCTGGATTATGATGGAGTCTCAATATTCAAAGTAGAATTTTCTGATTCAAATTAGAAATTGAAAGAAACTGAGGTCTGATATATGTTAGTGGGTTGGGAGTGGATCTATATATCTTGGAAAGTTGACGAAGGAATAGTTGTAGGGTTGGATCCATCACACAGTTCAAGGAGCCCACCTAAAATTTTTGCCAAAGAGATGGGCAGTAGGTATGAGGTATAAACAGGAAGTAGAGGTTTGGAACGGGAACATCTTTAAGAAGTAGCATTATGTTAAGTGAAATAAGTCAGACAGAGAGAGACAATTATCATATGGTTTCACTTATATGGGGAACATAAGGAATAGCATGGAGGACATTAAGAGAAGGAAGGGAAAAATGAAGGGGGGAAAATCAGAGGGGGAGATGAACCATGAGAGACTATGGACTCTGGAAATCAAACTGAGGGTTTTGCGGGGGAATTGGTGAGGGGATGGGTAAGCCCCAGTGATGGGTATTAAGGAGGGCATGTATTGCATAGAGCACTAGGTGTTAAATGCAAACAATGAATCATGGAACACTACATCAAAAATGAATGATGTACTGTATAATGACTAACATAACATAATAAAGAATTATATAAAAAAAGAAGTAGCATTTGAGGAAGTGGAAGAAAAGATCAGGGCCAAGGACAGGCAAAATCTGTCTGTCCCCATCATTACCATCCTCACTATTCTCTGTATGGTGCCCTATGTATTTCTGGAGGATGGTGTCATGAGGTTTAGTTATTCAGGCTGACTTTCAGTGAGATATTCCTGACTCAACTGAGAGAACTACCCACACTACATCAAATATATCTCTCACCCATACCTACCTCTAGAGTGTATAGATTTCAAGTGAGGAGATCCCCCAACCAGAATAGGAAGTGTTGGTGACATTAACAAGAAAAAGGCAGTTCTTCCCTTAAAAAGCCCGCAGGGATGGCAAACAGCAGTGATGTGGCATGATTCTTCTGGTAGAGATATGTGTGGGAAGCTGCAAGGAGAGTGGTGTCTGGTGAAGGGAAGCCACCCTGGCCCATTAGCCATGTGCTTCATCTCTCTTTAAGTGATTTACTTTCCACCTCACCAACCATGCAAGTTGACTTCCTAATTATGTAGAGGCTGAAAATGAAAATAAGGTTTCAGTTCCTTAGCACCAAAGCAAGTGGAGATGCATTCAATGTAACATTAAGGATACATTCAGCGGAGATACAGTACAGACTCATCTTGATGAGTTCCTTTCCCTTACCCTCAATAACAGGTTCTACACCATGTTTTGATTATTCTAAGCCTTCCATCCACACCCACTCCCTCCATGTTTGTCCCAGTTACCACCATCTCTTACCTCAATAAGATCCACAGCCCCTAAATAATCATCATATTCATCTGTGTCATTCTCTAGTCCATGTTCTTCTTAACAGACGCAAATTGGAACATGCTGCCTCATCCTTCTCTTACTTAAAACAATTCTACAGCTTCTGATTATTCTTAAGCTACAAACCAAAGTTCTCATCCTTACCTTACATACAGGTCTTGCTCTGTCCACCTCTCCCAAGCTCTCACATGTTACTGCCTCCTTCTCTATGAGCTCCAGTCATATTACCTTCTTCTCTCAGTGCTTCACCTCTTCTATATTCCTTCTACCACAGGGCCTTTGTCCATGCGATTGCTCTGTCTCATGCAGGGTGCACAAACTACAGCCCATAGGCCACATGCAGCCCACTCTCTGTTTGGGTAAATAAAGCTTTATTGGAACACATCTATGCTTATTTGTTTACAAACTGTCTATATATAGCTGCCTTTGTGCTGTATCAGTAGAGTTTAATGATGGATACAGAGACCATCTAGCCCACAAAACCTAAATTATTTACTCTCTAGCACTTAACAGAAATGTTTTCCAAACTCCTCATCTGGCTATACCCATACTCTTTTCCTAACTGACTCCTTTAGATCTCAGCTCACAGATTTCCTCCATTCCTAGCCCTTTTCTCCCCAGACCAGATTGGATTCTTTTATTCGGTGCTTCATAGAATTTTGTTCCCCTTTTCTTCTCACCACTGACTTCATCTTCTGAATGTGTTTGTTTAAGGTCCAACCCTTCTGACAGATGCCAGGTTCCAAGACAGGAGGACCATTAATGTTTTGCATATAATTGTATCCCTAGCACATAGCATGGTGTGTGGCACAGAACTGATACCAAAAAAAAATGCTTATTTAGTTGAATGGATAAATGACTGGACAGATGTGTAGACAGACATGACTCAAACAAAGCAATCCTATAACTAAGTCAGAATAAAAAGGAATATTTAGAGACCTTGGTTCAGCAGACACTATACACTATCATCTTGTTTTCTGCATTCAGAATTGAGTATATGCAGACAAAGGAATCAAAGAATTTTTTTTTTTTTTGCCAATTGGTTGATATCCAGATCTTAATATGTCTCCCACCCCCTGCCACCAATCCCTAGTCTGCCAACACCAAAGGAATTTTACAAGACCCTTTTCATAGTTCCTGCAAAATTTGGAGCTGCTACTCAAAATATCCCCAAGTGGTCAACTATTGGCTGGTCTGGGAATGTGATACAGTCATTCCTCCAATCATAGGAAAAAGAAAAAAGACCCATTGGCAGTCTCCAGACCACACACAAATATGGGCAAAACTCAGATGGACTGCGTTCTGCTCTGCCAGCAGAAAAAGCCAAAAACAGTAGTAAATACAAGAAGCAGACATAGCAACAGACTGTGGTTCTCCACTGGCTGGATAGCCTCACAAGCAGCCATGGGAACATCAGTTGCCTGGGAAGGTTCTGGGAGACAATGGGCACCTATTACGTCGATCCAATTTCTATGGTCATGAAGAGGTAGCTTCTTTACACCCCTTGTTTTGGGGAGATGAGCTGTTTCTTCAGTTATCGAGACTCACTTACTAGGTGAAAAGAAGGGGTTTGGACCACGTTGGTTTACTAGGTGAGAAGAAGCAAAGTGAGTTCAGAGAATATCAGTAGGAAGTGGAGCTAGGCTTCTCAGGCTGTATCAGCTTATCAGGGAAAACATGGAGGAGTTGAATTTTAAAGGATGAGTGGTATGAGTTTGTCAAGACAGAAAGGGAGAAATGTGTCATTGTTCTTTGGTTTGTTATAATGTGCCATGTCACCATTTAATGGCTTAAATCAACAATCATTGTATTTTGCTCACAATTCTGTGGGCCAGGAGTTTGGGCAAGGCACAGCAGGGATATCTTGTGTCTGTGTGAAAATGAGGAGACAGCTGGAATAACTTTAATGGCTGGAAATGACTGGGACAGTTATCTGAGGTCCATATGTCTGGGGCCTCAGTTTTTCCTCAAGTGGCATCTGCTAGGGATAGAATGCCCGAATAGCGCTTTTATTTGCACATCTGACTCCTGGGTTGAAATGATTAGAATATCTGGGGCTAGCTGGCATTGCTCTCTCCCTGTGCATCTAACTTAGGCTCCCTTCTAGCATGGCAGACTTAGGGCAATCAGACTTCTTACATAATGGTTGGTGCCCCCAGAGTGAGTGTTCCAAGAAAGCCAACGAGGAATGCCGGCCTTTTAAAATCTAGGCGCCACTTCTGCTGGCCAGAACTGGCTAACATCACTTCTGTGGCTTAGCATTATTAAAACCAGTCACCAGCCAGCCTGAGTGGAGAAACAGACTCTACCTCTCAATCAGGGAGATGGCATATGCCTATAGGAAAGGCAGGAATCATTGGTGGTAATCTTAGAGATAAACCACTTCACTGTTCTGTACAAGGGTACAGAGGTATAAGAAAGCCTATGTGGTTGATATAATCAAGAATAATAGGAATATTTTCTAGATCTCCAGTTTCTACCTTGGTTAGGTTGATTACTCTTCCATTACTAGCACATGGTCTAGCAGCATCTTTGAAGGTTTTCAAAATCTAGAAAGAGCTTTTGCTCTCTTGTATAGCTCCTTGTAAGTGTAAATATATTCCCTAAAATACGGTGTCTGAAACACATCAGTTATGTTAACTTCTCCATAGGGCCTGAGAGAAAATGTGAATAGCGAAGATAAAACTTAGGGGTCTTTGTTCAAGGTGCTGATTGTCCTTGAAGTCAAGCCAACCCTGACCCTTTTCTCAGGAAGTCCCTTCTTTCAGACTTGTAATCAGGAGGGTTCTGATCTTTTGGAGCATTAGTTCCATGAGGTTAAGTGGTGGGAGACTAACTGGGAAAGGTAATCAAGGACTATGCCTTAAAGGATCTTTTTATTTTATTTTATTTTTTTTAATTTATCTGACAGAGAGAGAGAGAGATCACAAGTAGGCAGAGAGGCAGGCAGAGAGAGGAGGAAGCAGGCTTACCGCTGAGCAGAGAGCCCGATGCGGGGCTCAATCCCAGGACCCTGAGATCATGACCTGAGCCGAAGGCAGAGGCTTAACCCACTGAGCCACCCAGGCGCCCCGCCTTAAAGGATCTTGTAAATCTGCAAGTTGGAAATTTATTATGTTCTCAGCAAGGGGCTAACACAGATCTTAAGAAGAGGAAGGGCAAGACTGAGTCTAATTTCTGAAAGATCATCCTAGCAACAATGAGGAGAATGTTACTGGAGTGGTAGTTAATATGAACAGTAAAAAATAAGTATTGTCTCTGCATATATCAGATTCAAGGAAAGGGACAGCACACAATAGTGGTGCCCATGGAAATTTTATTTTACATACTCATCCATACCCACACTCACATCCACACATACCTGATCACAGAATTAATAGTCACTACAACCCAGCTACTGTAACCAACTCATTGTAGTGAAGCAGGTGGTAAGCAAATGGATACTCTGTGACATTCCATTCCTGGGACTGTTGTTAAATCCGGAAGTACTGGTTGGAAGGAACTTCCTCCTTGCTCCATATTTTCTTGATCAGTCAATATTTTGATAGTTTGATGCCCTGAAATACTTGAACATGTTTGATTTTTAAAACGAGTATCCTTATTCAGCTAATATCTCATTGGGTCAGTTCAGTTTTTCCAAGGTGAAAACCCCTTTCATCTTCAGGGTCTTTGATCTAGGTAGGATGAAATTCCCTCAGATCTACAGATGAGACAGAGGCTCAGAAAGTAGAGAGTCATTCCAGACTAGCAGAGTCACTTCTGCTGCTGCTACAGTGAAGACCTATGTGGCCCTCCACTAATCTTCAGCCAGCTATGTTCTAGCAAATGTATGCACTCGCAAATTGTCCCTGGGCCCTCTCATCAGTAACCCTTCTTATTTTGTCCCATCACTCTCCTTTCAAACTTATCATCAGCAGAGGATTGCCTAACAATTCAATATCATTATTATGCTTTACTTATAAAATAGCTACTTGCCTAGCCTGTTCTGCAATTTAAAAATGCAAATTTCATCATGCCACTGCTCAGCTAAAGCCTGACACTGGCTTCCCATTGTTCCAAGGATGAAGCTAAAATATATCTCATGGGCTACAAGGTTCAGAATAATTTTATTCCTGTCTGTATCTTTGGTCTCATCTTTGGCCACTGTCTGGATTTCTCACTATAATCCAATTATATTGATTTTCTTTCTATGCTTTGGAAACACTAAGTATTTTCCAACATCATGACTTTCATAATTCTATTCCCTCTTCGCAGAATATTCTTGCTGTCATTCATTGTTTGGCCCCTATTTATCCTTCAGATCTGTGATGAACTGTCAACTTAGAAGGGCTTCCCAATCACCTATCTAAACAGTGACCTTTTTTTTTTCTACTAGCACTGTGTTCTAGTCCTTCCCAGAATGTATCACAAGTATCATGTACACAAATGTTTATTCATTGAAGAGTTCTTTGTTTCAAGTCTGCCTTCTTCACTAGACTGTAAGCTCCCAAGTGCAAAGATGGTGCCTGTTTTTGTCTACACTGTACCCCTGGAGACTAGTACTTGGCATATGATATATGCTTGATCACTATTTATTGAATGAATCACTGTGTCAATTTTGTGATCAAGATGGATCACAATGATTCACTTTTAACTATTCTGTATTCAACCAATTGTTCTTGTGTGTTGCTGGGAAAACAAGAACCATTAAACATAGAGGTGACTAAGATTACTCAGGTTTTGATCCAGTGGTGGGGATGAGGAAACCAGAGGGGAGACCACTGCACTAGTCTGAGAAAGACATATAGGATACACTTGGCAATTCCATTTCTTAGAAGCTCTAATCTTGGTATCTTTGTCTTCATAATTAATTTAAAAGTGCTCGACACCAAATACTGGCTTCCTTGGACTCCATTCAGCGCAGTCCTGGAAAACAGAAGGAGCACTCTTCAGAGCTCCTATGCAGCCCCTGATGCCCCTCGTCTCATGACCTTCTCTTTCTCTTCCAGAGGGCTTTGTGCTTCTAATATTTTTATTTCCCCACGCCAGTCATGGCTTGCCCTTCTCCAACTTTATTTCATTATGGATCTTCCCAATGTCTGGGAAAATCAGGAAAAGATATTCCTCCTAGAGGCCCCCAAGGTCCCTGATGTGTTCAAGGAAAAGCAAGGAAACCAAGGCCCTGTTCCAGCTCAAGGGTCCAGAGAACAAGGATTTAATGATGAAAAGTCTGCACTGTTCTTTATTGTATAGGATTTGAAAATCCAAATGAGTGGAGCCCAAGGGAAGCATGGACATCTCTGTATCTAAATCCTTCCAAAAAACACCGTTGCAAATGGGATTAACCCAAGATGCTTCTAAAGGACAACACATACTCTTATACCTATGATGACTGAGTCCCACTGCCATGCTAGCCTTCTGAAGCTTAGAGCAAACTTTTTAAAATTTTTATTTATTTTTTTAACTTCTTTTCAGTGTTCCAGAATTCATTGTTTAGGTACCACACTAGAGCAAACTTTATAACCTTCAGCGTCCTTGTCCATGATAAAACATATATCCGTCTATAGAAATCTCACCCGAAGCCACTGCTCCCAGGATCTCTCCTTGGTGCTGATTCTGACCTTAGCCTGGTAAGGTCTAACATTGAATCCTGCCTCTGCTTGCCCAATACTGGGTTGTGCTATGACTCCAATCTGACTATACTAGACTATTCCAAGTTCTCATTCAGGCCACTCACCCATTTTATACCCATAGGGACTTCCCTGCCCCCCAATCCCCGAATCTAGTACATCTGTCCCATTCACACTTATTCACTTGGTTTTTGCTTGGCAAGGAGCCCAGTGTAGTGCTGTTAAGGATGTTAGCTAGTACCTAGCTGACAGAAGCTGGTCACTTCTGTCATTGTTTTCTAAAAGCATAGTTGCTTTTTTGACTGACCCTAGACATGGTGAGTGTTTAGTCACCATTCCAAACCATTTATTTAGCATGAAAATTTATTAGTTAGGCCATTGTTTAGCAAATTCATCACATTGTACTTTTTACTTAGCAGAATCACTTAATTAGTGTTTTATTACTGGAATTGACTGTCAATTATGTGGCTAATTCATTTACTTAGGGAATGAATTTTTTATCTGGGTAAAGCAATTCAAAGTGCACTGTTAACTCTTTAATGATTAAAGATTGTTGTCAGTGGCAATTCATGTTGTAAGGAAAATTAAACCATTTATTTCTCTTGAAGTATCAGATGGTGAGAAAAATCTTTGGAAAAGTGTAGAGAGGGTAGTTTGGAACCTTGCAAGAATTAAAGAACCTTCATTAACTGAAAGGCTCAGAACACTTGGCAAAGCTGAATAAAATTAGCTGGAGAGTTTTCACTGGACTCCTTGAAATAAATTATTATACTCTTATACACATATTGCTGTAATGTCTCTAAGTCCTCTCTCATTTACATTAGGTGGGGTGCTTTCACAAAGGCATTGTGGAGTGACATTGGAGTTTATGGTTGGCAGCCTCTGTGATAGTCCCAATAATTCTTGCCTCCTGTTAATATATTCATGTAAAAATCCCTTCCTTTGAATGTAGGCTGGTCTAGTGACTGGCTTTTAATAATAGAATATGATAAACTATTAGGATATAACTTTCAATATTAAGTTATAAAAAGACCGTAGCTTCCATTTGGGTGCCTTCTCTCACTCTTGCATTAACCTGCTCTGTGGGAAGCCAGCTGCCATTTTGGGGGTGGTTCTGTACAGAGATCCATTGGACAAGGAACTGAGGGAGCTCCCCAGCCAACGGCCTTCAGGGAACTGAGACCATTACTCCAAAATCCCATGAGAAAATTAGTCTTCCAACAATCACATGAGTGAACTTGGTATTGGATTCCACCCCACTGAGTCTTCAGATGCAACCATAGTCACAACGGACAGCTTGAACACCCAACTCAGGAAAGACCTTGAGCCAGAAGTACCTGTTAAAGTTGCACTCAGATTTCTGATCCACAGGAACTGGGAGGTAGTAGATGTTAGTTATTTTAAGTTGCTGCATTTGGGGGTCATTTCTTATGTAGCATTAGATAACTACTACATGGCTTAACCTGTGTGATGTTATGATAATTTACCAAAACCCTTTTATTTAATAGGTAGTGGATTTAGCATTTACCCCAGTTCTTCTGATGCATTACTATAGACAAAAAAAAAAAGGAAGAAAGAAAGAAAAGAATAAAAGGAAGGAAGGAAGGAAGGGAGAAAAGAAAGAAAGAGAGAGAAAGAAAATGAACTATGGTGAAAACTTCTCATTGCAGCTTTCAGGGGTCCTTAAAGTTTTACCATTCTATTCTGAGGCTGCTTTTCTAAAACAGTGATTCTCTTGTGACTTGTATACCTTCATTACCATGAGAAGATGCCACTGGGATTCTGGAGAAGCTGGTTTGTGGAGCTGCTCTTCTTTGCTGTCTCTCCATCAGGAACTGAGTCAAAATTTCCTTTCTGGCCCCAAGTCATTGCCCTGTTCCCCCCATCATATGGTTATAACAGTAGTTCCCAAACATGGCTGGCCCAAACTAAAGCTACTGAATTCTTGGGTCGGAGTGTGAAGCTAAGGGATCTCTATTTCATATGCTCCTCCAGTGACCCTGGTACAGCACCAGGATGGGGATCCACTGTATCAAAGAAAGTAGGTTGCCATTTCAGGGATCAGCTTCTGTCATTCAGCAGCTGAGGGCTGCTAGGCCAAACCATGATGTGCTTTATTCATTCACAACACTGCTTGTGCATTGCTTGGTTCACAAATTTGGTGCACACTGCTTTGTTAGTTCTTTTTTTTTTTTAAAGATTTTATTTATTTATTTGACAGACAGAGATCACAAGTAGGCAGAGAGGCAAGCAGAGAGAGAGAGAGAGAGGAGGAGGAGGAAGCAGGCTCCCTACTGAGCAGGGAGCCAGATGCGGGGCTCGATCCCAGGACCCTGGGATCATGACCCGAGCTGAAGGCAGAGGCTTTAACCCACTGAGCCACCCCGGCGCCCCTGCTTTGTTAATTCTTATGAGAGAACTGTTGGATATCTGTTCTTCCAGAGCAAAGGCCGTCAGCTCTGGTTGCTTGAAAATTTGTGTTTGGTGGGTTTTGAACAGTACTAAGCTATAGTACCTCATTCATTCACTAAGAGCAGAAAGGATAGTGTTTGCCTATTTTATTGTAAAGGTTTATTTATTTTAGAGGAAAAAAGAGAGTGAACTTGCTCTCTCTGAGTTGGGGGGTGGGGAGCAGAGAGAGAATCTCAAGCAGACTCCTTGGTGAGTGAGGGGCCCAACGTGGGGTTTGATCCCAGGAGCCTGAGGTCATGACCAGAGCTCAAATCAAGAATTAGCTGCCCAGCTGAATGAGCCATCCCAAAGCCCCTGCTTTTCTTATGAGCAACTCTAGAACTGTTAATACATAAATTGTATTTAACTGGAAATTCCCTTAGAGAGATCTTCTAATCCATTGCTACTGAAAGTACAGGTCCATGGACCAGCTGTATCAGTATCACTTGGGAGCTCATTACAAATGCAGACTTTTAGGTCACATTCCAGGCCCTCTGAACCACAATCTGCATTTTATACTATCTCCAGATAATGTGCATTAAACTTTGAGAAGCAATAGTCTAATCCAACTCCTTGATTTTAAAGTTAAGATCCACAAAGCTGGAGCACCTGGATGGCTCAGTCAGTTAAGCATCTGACTCTTGGTTTCAGCTCAGGTCATGATCTCAGGATCCTGGGATTGAGCCCCATGTTCGTTCCACACTCAATGCAGAGTCTACATGAGATTCTCTCTGTCTTGCTCTCCCTCCGCCTCTTTCTGTTCCCCTGTGTGCATGCATTCTCTCTCTCTCTCAATGAATGAATGAATAAGTAAATTCTTAAAAAAAAAATCCACAAAGGTGAAAGTAATTGTGCTAGACAATTTAGTGCCAAAACCAGGATGAAAACTCAGGTCTTGTAACACCAATACTGTGCTATTCCCATTCTGTTAATGCTCTGTTGTCTTAGTGGTTTATTATATCTACAAACTGCTTAAGTATCCGGGACATAGTTTGAAATGGAGAAAGCAGACTGCTATCCACCCAGTACAATGGTAAACTCATTTCAAACAGCTGTTGCACATTTAAATTTCCTCTCCCAGACAAGTTTAGTCATTTCATTTTCTCCATCTTACACATCAATGAAAGACAAAGTCACCTGTCAGCCTGAAGATTGTAAAACCTGTCAAAATCGAGTTTTTCTAGTTTGGCTAAGTATTACTCTGCAACTATTTTGCATACTTTTGTCTTATTACGATTTTGATGAATGAGAGGGAGAAAATAAGACAAGCCATGTTTTCGGTGTCAGGCATTATTTAATTTTTTTTTTTTTTCCCTCTCATCACACATCTTCCTATGAGAATGGGGGTTTTAGAGTGTAGTGATACATACACAACACCAAATGCTGGGCTGGCCATTTTTAGGATGAGCACAACTGTGGGGACAATGAGAAACTCCAGGTCATGTCCAGCCCAAGCTGGAGTTATAGGGAAGCTGACAGCCTTCAGTATTAGAGAAGCACATTGGATGTGGGTATAACTAAAATCACCAGTAGCCTATCTGGGGAAGAAATGCATTTGAGATAAATGTGGCTTCTTTGTCCCTGTACCCATCAAGGTTGATGGAAATGAAGATCTTGCTACTCTCACCATTGATGTAAAAATGCATGAGAGATGAACCTTGAAAACAGGCATCATGTCTATCAGCAAGTTGGAGGATGGATTTTAGAGAGGCAGGTATACTTAACAAACAAATATTTACTGAGCAACCGCTAGATCTTAGAGATACAGCAGGAAACAACAGAGATATGGCACCTGCCTCCATGGGGCTTACAGTCTAGAGAAGGATACTAGACATTGAATAATTTTACTATTAATTATTCAACCTATAACCTAATTATTGTAATTCATGGACCTGATATCTGTGTTCAAGAAGATGCATTGTGATTCATGAAGGTGATATTGTTAGGATCTAAGACAATACTCTCAGATGGGGAGAGAGGCAGACAGGAATGTTTTCCTTGATATCTTCAAGCATTCATCAAAGTTAGTAGTTTTTTGGTTTTTGGTGGTTTTTTTTTTTTTTAAGTAAACACCCATCTGCTACTCATCACCTAAATTTTACTATTAACATTTTTACTTTATCACCTATTTCCCATCATTGGTCTCTCAATCCCTCTTGACTTTTTGTTCATTGCAAAGGAAATTTCAGACATTAGTACACTTCCTTTTCCCCCAGTATTGCACTATGCATATCAATGCAATGCAAGGCTCCATGTGTGCTCTTTTCTTTTGAGGTGAAATTTACATACAAAGAAATACACAGATCCTAAGCTTTCAATTCCATGAATTCAACAATTCCATACACTTGAGCAACCCAAACCCCTAATAATACAAAGGCAGGGCAGGAAGACCTCTCATGGCCATTCCCAGTCAAACCCTGCCCCCACTCCTCCCAATAGGTGACCATAGTTCTGTTATTTTTTCCTACCATGATCAGTTTGTCTATTCTAGAAGAGAAAGTGGCTTTTGAGCTGTGTTCTGAAGGATGAATAGGAGTCCACTTGGCCTTGGAAGGTTCAAGAGGGTTAACCATTCCAGGAGAATAACACATCATGTACAGTTTCTCAGATGGACAAGAATGTGCATGTCTGTGACCTAGAAAGCACAGGGCAGAGAAACATAGAAGGAGCAAGTGAGAGAGTGGAAACTAGACCAGTCAGAACCTTGAGGCCATACTAATAATGATCAGGAATGTAGCGGAAGGACAGCCCATAAATGGGTTCAGCAGGGAAGTGACATGCTCAGCTTTGGACTTCTGAACAATACTCATGCCTCACTGTAGAGAGCAGAACATGGAGAAAGAGGAGGGGATTCAAGGAAGTGTGAAGACACTGTTTCAGATGTTATGGAGAAAGAGAGGGGTAGCATATATGAGGGTCTTGGCCATGTCCATCCCTTCTTTAGTGCTGACCTCAGATGTGTTCTAACAACTATAAATCACAATGTTTGGTTTTCCCTTTCTATCTTCATTTTTCAGCAATATCATCCAGAAAGCTTTTATGGAAACTGTGGTTCAGAGAAATTAAGTAACTTGCCCAAAGTCACAAAGCCAGTAAGGGGCAGTGTCAGGGTTCTCACTTAGGTGTGTTTTGTGAAGTCTATACTTTTCACTACTTTGCTCTCTTCAGGGAATGATGGGAGTTTCTCAGCCTTTCTAATTGGAATCATTCTTCCCTCATTATATCTGATTCTTCAATCACTCCAGAATTTTCAAGGTGGAAGACTGCCCCAGCTGGTAGCAATCCCAACCAGCTAAGGTGTACTTTGAGGATAAGTTCATCATCTATAGCCCAGATTTTCTTTTAAACGATGGTTTTGGGATGGGGGCAGGTGATCCAACATGGCTCAACCAATACCCAGTTTTATTTATTCTTATTTATGCTGGTTGTCACTGTACCAAACACAGAAATGACCTGCAGGAGCCACCTGAATTTTCTCGTGCTTGCAGCACAATCCCTCTGTGTATAACATACATCCTTCTTCATACAACCCGTCTTTTCCCTCTGCTCAAACTCCTCCCCAAAGCCATCTGAACATCACCCTTTTTTTTTCATGTCAGCAAGAATATCAGAACCATGCTATTCACTTTTCTTTATTATTTCTACTTCAAGTAACCAACCAAATGTGTTCTTCAAAGTTATTTTGAATATTCTATTTACATTAACATGCTAGAGCCATATACGGAACTTCTTGCTGATAATATTAAAGAAATTCACAATAATATTGATCTTTCCAACATTAAGTGACCTCATTTTCTTCTTACTGATACAGGTGCCATTCTCGTCTGACAAGTAAGACACTGCCCAGAAACCCATTCTTTCCCAGCCAGTTTTTCTACCCTACTTTATCATCCATTTACAAAAGTGTTTAGATACATATCTCATTATCTGTTTATGTGGTATTTTTCTGCTAGTCAAAGTTCGAGTGGTCTGTTCCTTTGAAACAAAACTCATCACAGGTCCAATCCTCTGACCCACAGAAGAGACTCTGAACAGAGGTCTCCCTTCCTAACTCTGGCCCATTGTGGACACTAAGTCCACAGACTAACAATTCACTTCTTCCTTTCCCTCTAGACTGCATAGCTGAATCTTTCCACTGTATGATTTACAAAAAACGAACACAGTGAATCCAATCACTGGTCACTCAAACAGAAAAAGACTGGTGGCTCTTAATTAACAGGGCATGGGTCACAAGAGCAAGGCTCTCATGTAAATGACACATTCCAGCCTTGAGCAGTGCACAACATGAGGAGCCACTGTGGCTGCCCTGTGGGCCCCTGGGCTAAAGGAGCACCAGGAAAGGTTTCACCGAGAGATCCTTCTTTTTTTATTAGTGTGATAGTCACCCAGGGTCCAGTAACCAGCCTTCAGCCCAGAGACAAGAGAGGAACTCAAAGGCTAGTGTCTTCTTACGTGAAGGACCCTTGTGCCCGCTTCTGCATTTTGGCTGGGGTAGTACTCACAGAAGTCTACACATGTGATAATACTGTATACAAGGAAACACACTCATCACACCCAAGTGTGTGGAAAATGGGTAGAATCTGACTACACTCAGTGACCGTGTCCGCATCGGTTTCCTGGCTGTGACAGGTTCTGTGGCTGTCCAAGACGTTAATGTTGGAGAAGACCACAGGGAAGGTATCAGGGACTTCTCCGTGTTATTTCTCAGGACTGCATGAGAATCTACAATTATCTCAAAATTAAAACTTCGCGCTTAAAAGAAGCTGGTGCTCTGGTGGTGGGCTGGTACAGGACTTCTGGCCCTGGTCACATCCATCCATGTCTTCGGATGGGCTTCCTGGTTTTCCCAGGCGTTGACTCACTCACCGCTCCAGCATGCGACAAAAGTACTCCACCAATTTCTAGCAACTGCCAAGTGGCTTGTGTCTCTTTTTATTTTTTCCCCTTAATCATGTTTGGTAGAAGTTTGTTTCTAATGTATTGATGTTTTCGAAGAAAAGAGCCCGCTTTTGCTTTTCTCCAGCCTCTGTGTTTATCTTCCATTGTGTTCCATTAACATCTGTTCTTATATTTATTTACTTATATTTTCCTTTCAATGACTATGTCTCATCTCTCGAAGTGAAGTTTGTGCTTTTCAGAGCCACTCCACCTTTTCTCGTGACGTGCTGCACTATTGCCGCCGTTCCAAGTCCTCCCGTTTTCTCTTTAATCCCTCTAAATGTGTTTATTTGATGGCCTCTTTGATTGCTGTGTTATTTTCAATTCTTGGGAGGCATATTTCTCCATGTGCCACATCCGCCATCTCTCCCCTTTCTTTAGCTTGTCTTTCTTTACATCTTATTTTTTCCCACTCTGAGTTCATTGTTAGTGGAAGCAGTTTGGTTCTGGGGGAATTCGCGTGTCTCGGATTATGAAAACACCTCCATACCCTGGTTTCTCATTTGCTTTTCAGGACAGAAGGTTTTATAATGTTGGTTTCTATGTTTGTAGTTTGATACCACCCAAGTCGTCTGAATTGTAGACCCCAGACCCATAGAGTAGAGGTCTGGGGTTTGCTTTATTTTGTTTTGTTTTCACCTCTGTTGGAAATCTGTCCATTCACATTTAGATATGCACATCCATGCTTGAAATTAGATCCTTGACCTAAGATCAAGACTAAAATAGTATGTGTCAATTATCTGTGTATGAAAGACAGAGCAGTTGTTAACACTCATATTCCTGGTGATGTATCAGTCATCCACTCCTTTTTCTTGGTGAAATTTCAGGTTTTGGCCAAGAATTTTTTTTTAAAGATTTTATTTATTTACTTGACAGACAGAGATCACAAGTAGGCAGAGAGGCAGGCAGAGAGAGGAGGAAGGAAGCAGATTCCCTGCTGAGCGGAGAGCCCGATGTGGGGCTCCATCCCAGGACCCTGGGATCATGACCTGAGCCAAAGGCAGAGGCTTAACCCACTGAGCCACCCAGGTGCCCCGCCAAGAAGTTTTATATCAGACTTTTTTAACCTATGTTCTCTTTAAGAATTCATTTTTGTAGCTCATCCTTTTTTATTCATATTGGTTTTGGTTTTTCTGATCCTATCTGTGTTTAACTGGCTTCGATGTTGAATGAATCCATTATCTTATAACATGATTTCCTTCAATATCACAGGGTTTTTACTCCCCTCACCTTAATTCTCCACCTCCCCAAGCCTCTGGAAAAGAATCAGCACAGGTGTACTTTCTGAATCTTTGAGTAGCCGGGAATGTTTCCTGGAGCATCACAAATGAAGAAACAACTTATGTCTGTGTACAATTCGGGGGGTTCATGGCCTTTATCCCTCAAAAATTTTCTTCAGTTACTTTCTGGCATTTAAATTTGGGCAACAGAACATCGAGTAAGCATAGTTTCTTTTCCTTTCTAGATAACCATTTTTTTTCCAGCCTACATGTTTATCTAAGTGCTCCTTCATCCGTAGTATTTAAGCAGAAGCATCAGGAAATTTGTTTAGTTTTTAAGTTGTACACAGAGAACTTTTTACATTTGAAGACTGTGGTTTTTATTCTGCCAAAGAGCTGTTTTTACAAATATCCTTTATTATAGCTTCTGTGTCATTTATTCTGCTCTCTTCTCTAGTAACACCAGTTATCTGTCTTTTCTGTGCCTGTTTTCTGTTCTCGGAAAATGACTTTTTGGTGGCTGAACACATGAGCGTGCATGAGCAGATAGGCACACAGGACATGGAGGCCTCCTGGTTCTCAGGTATAACCTCCAGTCTCTGCCTGTTACATATTCTCATTACAGACTCCAGTGTCCACTTCAATAATGCTTCTTGCTTTCTGCTTTCCCTACAATCTTCCCTTTCCTCACCCAGCGAGTTTTTTTACCTAGTTGCTTCTTGATCCACATTTTGAAAAATCTGTTCTCATTCGTCTTTTGCTTCCTTTATTCTTCTGTGTTTTCTTGAATTTTGTTTCCAACAAAATGCACACAGTCTAAAATGCATTTCTGTTTACTGATGTGTAGGTGGAGATACCGGTAATGGGGGGGGAAAAAAACAAGAACAAATTGGTTTAAACAACAAATCCTTGTGTTCGCTCACAGAACTGGAAGGCAAGAGTTCGAGCAGGCTCCAGGGTTGGTTGAATGAGATGCCGGAGAGTGTCATTAAGGACGAAGTCCTGACAAGCTCCCCACTTTGCCATGTCGTGTTGGCATTGCCTACAGCTTGACTGTCCTCATGGATATAGGATTGCTTTAGCAAGTCCAAGCATCAAACCCACAAATGGTATAATGTCCAATGGGAGAGAGGGGCCACCTCAATAACCTTAGAAGTAAGAGAAACTCTCTGAGAAGTCCCTTAATAGAAAGCCCCTCCTATCTCACTAAAAATTTTTTAAAAATTGGCAAAGAGGTTAAGAGCACCTGATTGGCTTAAGGACATCAAGATTTACTCCTAGATCTGGGAATAGGGTCATCCACCTGAGTCACATGGAAAATGTGTGGACACCTAAACTAATTTGAGGGCTTTGCTGGCAAGGAAGAAGGTAGGAGATGGTGGTTAGGGAAATAGTCAAAACTAGCTGCTTTTTCTCTTTTGAAAATTATGTTTTTCTCAGCCTTCAGAGTGTCATTCTCCTTATTTCTAATATGGTAAATTGTCCTAAGACCATGTTGTTTTGTTTCTGCTTACTTACCTTTAAAAAAAAGGAGGAGAGATCTCTCCAGGACTGGTGTTTGCTGCAAACAGAACAGGCAGATTCTCATGGTTGTCCTCACTACCCCGATAGCGGGAACGCTTTTCCTGTGGTTTAAGCAGGAAGAGTGATTGATGTTCGGAGGCTCCATCCCTCTGCAGACTGTCTGACACCATCCCTCCATCTGATATGACCACTGTGGAGGACGAATTCATGTTCTCCCCACTAAGAGGAGGATTGATCTCTATCAGAAGGAGCAAGTGAATCCAGAAGCCACCTTCCCCATGGCTGTTCCTCTCCCAGTTTGGTTTCCCAATACTAACTCTGCTTCCTGGGATATAAAGGTCTTTATCCTCCTTCTTTTGTCTTTGCCACATCAGAGACCCCTGTGAATGTGATTGAGGAGAAGAAAGGGCTCAGAGGTGCCCAACCCCCCATATTTGATTGCTTAGTCTTTGATTCTTCAAGCCCAGAAAAGGAAATTAGAAAAAGGTGAAGCATGTATTTTCTATCCTTCAGACTAGTGTTACTTCAAGTAACTAAGTGTATCAGTGTCAATTGCCAAGTATATAATGTCCATTTCAGCTTGGCAAAATGTGGCACAGTGGGGTGGCCTTGTACTTACTATTAGTTTTACAAGTTCAACCCTATGCATTTGGTTAGAATTAAGAGAGAGAAGGTAGAAGAAAATACAGGAGAAAATATTTGTGGCCTTGAGTTAGGCAGAGATTTCTCAGACAAGACCAAAAAAAAATAAACAAATAAATAACAAACCATAAAAGCAGATAATTGATAAATTCGAATGATCAAAAATAAAGCTTTTTCTTTTTTTTAATTAAAGAATTTTTAAAATTTCTTTTCAGTTCCAGAATTCATTGTTTATGCACCACACCCAGTGCTCCATGCAATACGTGCCCTCCATGATGCCCACCACCAGGCTCACCCAACCCCCCACCCCCTTCTCCTCTAAAACCCTCAATTTGTTTCTCAGAGGCCACAGTCTCTCATGGTTTGTCTCCCCCTCCGATTTCCCCCAATTCACTTTTCCTCTCCTTCTCCTAATGTCCTCTGTGTTATTCCTTATGCTCCACAAGTAAGTAAAACCATATGATAATTGACTCTCTCTGCTTGACTATTCCACTCAGCATAATTTCTTCCAGTCCCTTCCATGTTGATACAAAAGTTGGGTGTTCATCCTTTCTGATGGAGGCATAATACTCCATAGTATATATGGACCACATCTTCCTTATCCATTTGTCTGTTGAAGGGCATCTTGGTTCTTTCCACAGTTTGACGGCTGTGGCCATTGCTGCTGTGAGCATTGGGGTACAGATAACCCTTCTTTTCACTATATCTGTATCTTTGGGGTAAATACTCAGTAGTGCAATTGCAGGGTCATAGGGAAGCTCCATTTTTAATTTCTTAAGGAATCTCCACTCTGTTTTCCAAAGTGGCTGCACCAACTTGCATTCCCACCAACAGTGTAAGAGGGTTCCCCTTTCTCCACATCCTCTCCAATACATGTTGTTTACTGCATTGTTAATTTTGGCCATTCTAACTGGTGTAAGGTGGTATCTCAATGTGGTTTTGATTTGAATCTCCCCGATGGCTAGTGATGATGAACATTTTTTCATGTGTCTGTGAGCCATTTGTATGTCTTCTTTGGAGAAGTGTCTGTTCATATCTTCTGCCCATTTTTTGATGTGATTATCTGTTTTATGTTTGTTGAGTTTGAGGAGTTCTTTATAGATCTTGGATATCAGCTCTTTATCTGTAGTTTCATTTGCGAATATCTTCTCCCATTCCGTGGGCTGCCTCTTTGTTTTGTTGACTGTTTCCTTTGCTGTGCAGCTTTTTATCTTGATGAAGTCCCAAAAGTTCATTTTCACTTTTGTTTCCTTTGCCTTTGGAGACGTGTCTTGAAAGAAGTTGCTGTGGCTGATGTTGAAAAGGTTACTGCCTATGTTCTCCTCTAGGATTTTGATGGATTCCTGTCTCATCAAAAGACACTATTAAGAAAATAAAAAGGAGAGCCTCAGACTGGGAGTAAGGACTTCCAAAAAATATATATGATAAAGGGCCTATATCATGATTACAACTCAATAATAAAATAACCCAATTAAAAAAAAATGGGCAGAAGATTTGAACAGACTCCTCACCCAAAGAAAGAAAACAAATGTCAAACTGGTACATAAAATACACATATTTAAATGACAATGAGATCCTACCATACAACCACTAGAATGCCTAAAGTTAATAACGTTTACCTAAAATTAATAAAACCTTACCAAACAAGTGTTGGTGATGAAATGTAGCAATCGGAACAAATTACTGCTATTTGCAACATGGAAAAGCCTCAGAAGCCTCCTGCTAAGTGAAAAAACACTGTCATTAAAACACTGTATGCTGTATAATTACATATACATTTACATTCCAGAAAAAGCAACTGTTACAACAGAAAACAGAGCAGAGGTTGCCAGGTGCCATGCCTGGAAGGGTTATGACTATTTGTAAGGTTCATATTTGAAGAGAAGTTTAGTTCATCTACCATTCCATCGAGTGAGAGCACATCCCGAGTGGCTATGAAATGGGAGTGTAGATCTACTGTGCCTCTGGGGTCACAAGTCTATACACTTTTCCTAGTTGAAGTCCAGAATTTGGAAGTACAGAATACATTTTTCTTACAACAGGGCTCCTGAACACAAGCCAACTACTTCATCTGAAGCTTCACCAAAGAAACTGCAATCTCTTTCAACTCCAGAGGGAAAATTCCCCTATGTTGAATCAGGCGAAAGGTGATTTTATATGATTTCAGAGATTTTTAAGAAATCTTGACAAAATGAAGTGTTCATCTTTATGCACATAGTCAGTGTGATATTGACATGATTAATGGATATTCCTCCCAAATTCTGATGCTAGGCTGGTTCAGACTTCGATTTCAGTGCTATTACAAGTTTATTTTCTTGAGGCTTTACTGATATTTGGTAGGAATGATGCGGTTGAGGCATTGCCTGCTGGCAAGGTGCTACCTTGAGGCTTCTTCCAATGGATCCCATTTCATAGCTATAGCGACATTCTTAGATGGTGTTGATGGTCATCGCCATCTCTAATGCCAATTACAAATAAAGATCTTAGTAGCTTATCTGACATCCCATAGCTAGAAAGTTGTAAGGCCCATATTTGAAGCCAGATTTTGTCTTCAGATTCTGTGTTTTGACCCTGACACCTGCTGTTGCCACAGCGCCCACTGTGTTTGAGCTAATCACGTCTCCACTCTGAGCCAGTGAGCCAGCCTCATCCCCACCTCAAGCTCTCTCTCCAGGCTTAGACTCTCCCCTTTCAGTGAGCAGTCTCCAGATACTTACCCAACCACTCTTCATGCTCTCCTGCCCTAATGGGCACATGGATAGAGAGGAATTGTGATGGATGAAATGAGAAATAGAGACTATAGGAATTTGGTTGGCTAGTGAAGAAATTCTGTCTGGACGCTGCGGAGGCTTCTGCTAAGATGAATGACTTAATCAAAGCTGTGTAGAAAGAACCATGGAGGCAGAAAGATCCGTGAGGAACCTGATTGGAATAGTCAAGTCATGGGGACTTGAACTAGGGCAGTAGCAGCAGGAATGGAATAAGATATTTAGATGACCATGGAGTGTGTCATGAAGGAAAGAAGGAGAGAAGCCCTAAAAGACTCCCCAGATGCCTCGCCGGTCTGAGATTCTCTAATGCCGAACAGCAGAGCTTGTCCAACATTATAGCAGCTAATATTTCTTCACGACTTAACAGAAGCCAGGCATTGTCCACATGCTTGTGGGCGGTCTCTCTTAAAATCTTTCACACCAACCTTCCCTGTGTTATAGATGAAGCCCTGAGCTCAGACATTGTCGTCTCTTGACCAAGGTCATGCTCATCTCACAGGAGGTGGCCAGGCTGTTTTTAAAATTGTTAGGTAAATTTTCAAGTGTCTCTTAGTGAGCATGAAACAAAAACTGGCATATTGCACCCATGATTTTATGTTTTATTATCATTCATAATGAAATAAAGCTTAAAAATGTAGGACGTTGGTTTTTTAAAAATTTAAGACATACTCGTATAGATATGCACTCTTTGGTACTATAGCTACAGACCACGTGTGGCTATATAAACTTAAATTGAAATTAAGGTAAAGTAAAAACTCAGTTCCTGAGTCACACAAGCCACATTTCAGTTGCTCAATAGCCACAACGGGCTAGGGGCTACCACCTTGAACAGTGCAAAGGTAGAACACGTCCATCATTGTAAAACACCCTATTGGGCAGTGCTGTCCTAGAGCTGCCTTCCAATAGATCGGGTCTTTGACGTTCACTGTAACTCTAAATCAGCTCTCTTTGGCACTTGACTTGGCTCTGGATAAGTCTATGTCCACCTGCACCTTCCGCCAGTCACCTGTCGGTGTTGAGCCCTGGAAATATGGCTAGTCTGAAATGAAATGAGACTACACTAAAGTAAGTGCAAAATGCACATTGTATTTCAAAGCCCTAGCATGAATAGTGTTAAATAGGGATGGCTGGGATGGCTCAGATGGTTAAGCAACTGCCTTCAGCTCAGGTCATGATCCTGGAGTCCCAGGATTGAGTTCTGCATCGGGCTCCCTGCTCAGTGGGGAGTCTGCTTCTCCCTCTGACCTCTCCCCTCTTATGCTCTCTCAAATAAAGAAATAAAATCTTTTAAAAATAGAGAGTAAAATATGTCATTAATAATTTTATAGTGACTCTATGTTGAAATACTCTTTCATGGATTGGATCAAATAAAATGTATTATTGAAATTAATTTCACTTATCCCTTTTACCTTACTTCATTGCTATAAGAAAATGTTATTTGTATTTCCCTGATGCCAAGTGACATGGAGTGTATTTTCATGTGTCTCTGGGCCATTTGCACGTCTTCTCTGGGAAAATGTCCCTTCATGTCTTCTGTCCATTTCTTGACTGGATCATTTGGTTTTTTTGGGTGTTGAGTTTGATAAGTTCTTTATAGATCTTGGATACTAGCCCTTTATCTGATATGTTATTTGCAAATATCTTCTCCCATCCTGTAGGTTGCCTTTTAGTTTTATTGACTGTTTCTTTTGCTGTGGAGAAGCTTTTTATCTTGATGAGGTCCCAATAGTTCATTTTTGCTTTTGTTTCCCTTGCCTTTGGAGATGTGTCTAGCAAGAAGTGGCTGCGGCTGAGGTCAGCTGAGGGTTACTGGAGGGGAGGTGGGTGGGGGGATGGGGTAATTGGGTAATGGACATTAAGGAGGGCAGATGATGTGATGAGTACTGGGTGTTATATACAACTAATAAATTCTTGAACAGTACATCTGAAACTAATGATGGCTAATTGAATTTAAATTTTAAAAAAGAAAATTTTAAATTACTTATATGGCTTGTGTTATATTTCCATGGGCCTCCAATAGACCTCTGCCCTATTGTGTGACTCAAGTGCTAGTTCCCTTTTTCTTTCTCTAAATCTATGCTGCCCAATACAGTAGCCATAAGCCACATGTGGATATTTAAATTGAAATGAATTAAAATTAAACAAAACTTAAAATTCAGTTCCTCGGTCACATTAGCCTCGATGACATGCTCAGGAGACATCTGGGGTTAGTGGCTGTCATACTGCACAGTACAAATATGGACCATTTCCATCATCCTGGGAAGTTCTATCAGACAGAGCTGATGCAGGTTGTACATAGTTGTGGCCAAAACCACAGAGGTGGGGTGTGAGTGCCTAAAGCTTGAGAAACATTTCTGGGGTTCCCAGCTCTGCGGCACACCCCCCTCCAATCTCCTGGGCACCTGTCCCTTCCCACCTCTGTTAGACTTGTTTATGCACACCTTACCTCTTCTTTCCTGCAAGGGCTATGGCATGCTTATCTCCCTCTGAACACACTTTCCTCCACCCTCCTGTATATAAGTGGTGTCTAACACCATGCTTTGCACAATATAGGTTCTCAGTAAATATTTGTTAACCAGTTGGAGTGGCAGTTCCTAGCAACTAATTGGAAATATGTGGCTGCAGCTGGAGGGAGATCAATAATGACTGGTAGCGGGGGGAATTAAAAAAAAAAAAAATAGAAAAGTGAAGTCCAGACGGGAAGGGAACTGGTAAGGGACAGTGGTGATGGGGAATGTCATATGCATCACCCACAATCCCCTGACAGGCAGCCACAGGAGTTCCAGGGGAATTCACAGGCTTTAGGCAACAGCTATAGAAAAGGTGCAGAAGACACTCAAAATATGATTATGTAATAAATAAACATGCAAGACCCATGCATGGGAAGTTGAAATGGCATGAAAATTAAGGGTCTGGTGAGGAGAAAAATGAGCAGTGTTCTCTCCCTGGGCCAGCTGGTTTGAGTTACATTTTATGAGCAGCATGTGAATTCTAGCGCCCTTGTTGAATTAGCAGCCGAATTACACATTACTTTTAAGGCTCCCTCTCGAATAGGAACATCATAACGTTTTTTAATTGGGGCTGATAAAAACGTAGCATTACTTGTAGGTTCCTGAGAGAAGTGAGTTGTGAAATTGGGTTTTCATTAAACCTAATGATGGGAAATTAAGTATAGTGCGTCTGGTGAAATGGGGTGTGATAAAAGGCATCACTTCTGCATTATCGGAGGTTAATAAGGGAATAGGTGAGGTAAGATACATTGGAAAAGGGAGTCCAACCGAGCTGAATTAATAAACCTTGAAAGCCCCTTGGTTCTGAGTCTTCATAGCATCATTAGCACCAGCGTTGATGTTATTACAAATGTTACAGCGATACAAGTTGTTAAATTTCAAATGCATTTGTTTTCCATCCCAGTGTTGGTTTTGCTGACACCAAGTTTACAGTCTGTCTAGCAATGTGTTTAGGGATAATATCCATATTGGTTTGGGGAACATTTGGCATCCTACAAAATTTGCCAGGTGCCCATTCCGAAGATGCATTTCTCTGCTAGGGAGCCAGCCTCCTGGGCAATCCACACCCCAGGACCTTTGGGAGACCATGGGTCTCCAAGGACATCTGTTCCCATATGCACTGGTGATTTAGATGGGAGACACTCACAGGGCTCTGGGCACCAACTCCAGCTCTTGCTGTCCTGGGGATCGTGAAATACAGCATTTAGAGAAGCAAGCTCAAGTGCCCCTTCTCCATCCCCAGGTCCACCATAGCATCACAGGAGTGATGGTCCCTGGAAGGAGGCCTCATACTTATGACAGCTGGGACACCTGCAAAAAATATATTTATATCGTTTCTTTAAAGAGAGGAATTCTTAAAAGCCTTCAGCATCTTCCCACTGGCTTGGAGATTTTCACCCATTTACTGCCTCCTTGACCTACCTCTCATCATCTCTTACAGCTTTGCCCCCTCACATTTCCACCCACCACCTTCTCTCCATCCCAGCCTCCTTGCTCTTCCCTCGATGTGCTTGGCTTCTCCAGCTTCTGTTCTCCTGCTTCAGATGGTTCTTCTGGTCGGTCTGCTGTACCAGACGATCAAGTCTTGAGGGTGAAATCTGTGTGCTGTGCATTGCCAGTGCCTACCACAGTCCCTGGCACATTGAGAGTGAGTTCTCAATAAATCTGACTCCTGATCCCACGGGTGTGGTGGAGAGGGGTAGCCACACCCATGTTTGTAAAGCTCTACATTTAAACAATGCGGGTGAAGATGTGCTACCTCTTTCCTACAATCCCAGGAGAAGAAGTAAGCAGTATTTTTCTTCTGGGCAGTCAGGAAAGCTGTGCTAACATCTCACCTGGGCCCTTCTCCCCTGTACGTAAACCTGTACACTCTAGCTCTTTCCGTTAGCAGTCCTTTCCTTGCTTGGAACAGTTTTGCTCTTGCTGTCACAAAGAAAATTTCCCTTTTACATACAGAATCAATGTCTGGGGGATTATTGTGACATGAGCAACAGACAAGCTAAAGGAAACATGAATTTTGAAAAGACAAGTTGCAGAAAGTCAGGAACATATGCTAAAGCCTCCGGAGTAAACATGGCATGGGCTCAGTGGGGTACTTTGTAGATCCTGAAAATATTGGGGTGAGTCACATCAAATATGACAGTTCTCAATTTGTGCATGCCACACCAGGAGGGTCTAGGGTGTAGACTGTCTGTGTCTCTGGGAGGAGGTGGGAGAAACTAAGCCTAGATAGTTTGTGAGAATGACGAACTAGCCCTGAAAGACCAGCAGTGTATGCTTGCCAGGGAGTCAGTAGGGCAAGGATGTGGTTGTTCTGGTCCAAGGGGAACGGGGGAATTCACATGTAGCCCCAGCAGGCTAGTTTCCAGGGTGGCCAAGCTAGCAGAGGGTAGTTAGAACAGCCCAGTGGGCATGAAGATAATTATGAAGCAGAGTACAGATCTTGAGAAAGGAGTTGGGGCATAGGACCCAGGCCTGGGAGAAGTAGCTGGCCGGACTAAAGGAAGAGGTTTGGGCTTCCTTACCTGCCAAGAAGGTTCACTGACACTTCTGGATCAAGAGTGTTAAATGACGAAACTAGACCACAGGCAGAAGGTGATCACTGTTGCAGAGCCCACAGCTAGAGAAAGCAGCTGAATGGGTCAGGAGGGTTCCTGCTATCAGTTGGGGGTCCAAGACTGGTTTCAGTTCCTCTCAAGGATGGAGGCAAATGGACCAGGAGCAGACATGTGGCTCTGATCTCCAGACACCTGGGGCTCTTCTTGCTTGCAGGCAGGCACCAGAGATGATTTCCAGGCATCCTCATTTCCTAAAGAGCTTTCTGTCTTCTCACTTGTTCTGGGGTTGGCCATGATTAGCCAAGACCACACTTATCAAGGACTAAGACAGAGGACGATAAGCAACCTGGAATTTTGTCTCTGGTCCGCAATACGCACCCTTGGAATAGAAACAAACCAAGGGCTGTTATGTTCTTTGGTTGGTTTGTCTTTTTGATTTTCTAAATCAACCACCACAGCCACAGCCACGCGAGGGAAGCAGCATGTCTCTATTCTTCCTGCAACTTCATGATCACCTGTATCCTGAATTAGTTTCCCCGCCCTGGGGGAAGCAGGGAGGACAGAGGACAAAACTCTCATAGGTGATGCGTGTTTTGCCTCCTTCTCTTTGAAGCAGATGGCAGCCGTGGGGAGCTGTCCCAGCCTACCCTCACGATCCAGACTCACCCCTACCGGGCTTGCGACCCCGTGGAGATGAGCTATCCCCGGGACCAGTTCCAGCCTGCCATCCGGGTGGCTGACCTGCTACAGCACATCACCCAGATGAAGAGAGGCCAGGGCTACGGGTTCAAGGAGGAATATGAGGTAAGAGACCAACCAGCATGCAGAGGTTTTATGGGTGCTAAATCCTTGCTACTCAAGGTCTGGTCCCCAGACCAGCAGTGTCAGCATCACTTGGGGGCATGCTGGAGAGACACCATCTCAGTCCCCACCCAGACCTACTGAATCACTTTGCATTCATACCTTCCTGCCATAGGAAGACAGAATGGCTCAAACCCCATCCCACCTGTTTAAAAAAAAAAAAAAAGCCAGTGATTTCTGGGAGACCTACTTGCTCATAGTCGCCTCTGGCCTTGTTATCTTGCTTCCGCTGTGTTCTCAACACCCATCCTACACGCCCCCACCAAGTCAGTATCACCTCTGGTGTCTGCTGTCTTCCCTCTCTCTGTACCTTCTCCTCACCCCTCCTCCCTCCCCAGAGCATCCCTAATGCAAAGGGCTTTGTGAGTAGCACTTGTTACTGAGGCTTGGGGAATAAGAGAAGGTTTGCAGCAAAGTTCAGAAAATGCTTGAAAAGAAGTACTCCTGAAGTTCTGGTCTCCTGACACAATGTCTGTCCAATCCCTCCCAAAAGTCCTTTGTGGCGTCCTCAAATTTTCCTTTTTTTTTTTTCTTCATCCCAGCAACCTGGAAAAGAATTCCTACACTCCCCTCACTATTATGCAGAACACCTCAGCTTTCTCTGTCTCCCTCCTTTTGATTGAGACCTGGTCCATTAGACCTCACCTTTTGCAAAGAATGAAATAAAATAGGAGGAAAAACTCATTAAGATGTTTTCCTGAACTAAGAAGACCTCATGCCCCTGGAGGAATTTTGCAAGTGTCCTCCTGAAACCAGCTCTAAAAACAAGCCTTTCTTTCTTTGATTCTCCTTTTCCTCTCTCTCTCCCTCTCCTCCTTCCTTCCCAAAATATCTTTTCAGCATCTACTGTACGCCAGGCTCCAAGTTATATGTACTAGTTTTTTGTGGGTGTTTTTTTTTTCACATGCAGCATGTGCCCCAAATATGCTTGCTTGAGTTACACTGTGTGCAGTGGGAACGCATTGACTCAGACTCTACACATTTGGAATTCTTGCTAATGCAGGCTAAGTTTATCTCTCAGATTATATTCTGAGAAAGAGCTTACCAAGCAGTATTTCACAAGCTGTGTGAGGTCATGAAATTGTGCTAAACTGGGGGTCCAGACAGCCAGATTCCAACACAATAAACTGTGTGATATTAGCATATCATTTTGCTACCTGCATTTTAAGATTCTTTATTAGTTGAATGGAGAGTTTGGATAAGGTGATTTCTAAGGGATCTGTCGGTCCTAAAACTTTATGAGCATATAAAACACGGTGGCAGGGGGCATATTTGACACATTTATGAGAACAAAAACGTTTATGTCGATGGGTGTGAGTAATGACCAGCTCAAGAGAACGTACATTTAATTTCAAATATGGTCCAAGTTAAAGAGCCTTTTTCATAGGCTCCGTCTACAAATTTTGGAGGAGAATTGGGGTAATAGTTGGAGGAGATGATCTCATCACCTTCCATCCCTGGGCCATATTTCCTAGGGGTTTTGTTGAATAGTCCCAGCCCCTGAAAGTGTTACACGCATGTGCTTCTGCACACCTATGTAGATCTGCTTGGCGAGTGAATGTCAGGAGAAAGTGTGCTGTTGGCAAGCCACTTTTAGTGTCATGGTGGTCCAGTAAATCATTAGTCCTACTATTTCATTTGTTTTAAGGTTTGCATAGCATTAAGGGAGACAGATGACTTATCAGGAAGAGGAACAAATAGTCAAAGACCAAGAAACACTATTCTAGAACCTGCGTTCTAACATTTGAAAACAAAAATACAAATACATTTGACTCCTTTAGTGCATTTCTTTCCAGAATGATATCTTTTTTTTTTTTTTTGCAAGTATCCATCCCTGTGTGATAGGATTTGGGTTGATCTTTAAAATTTATTTTTGTGCCTTTTTACATTTTCCAAATTTTCTGGCATGGAAACGGTCTACTTTTATAGTGAGAGAGAAAACAGTGCCTGTTGTTCCATCATTTAGTCCCCAGACGGAAACACCACTAACTAGACTAAACTTGCATTCAATCTGTTCAGGTTATATTAATCAGTTAACTGGGATGTTTAGCTTCTAGTTAACACATTTTCTGATTAACTGGAGATGATTTGGGAAGCGTTACTTTATGGAAAGCTTTCCATGGTGTGCCTGTCCCCTTTCCTAGATTCTAGCTGGATATTGCTTTGATCCTCAAAGCTCCCATGATGTCTGGAATCTATGTAATGGGTATATGAGTCACAGGTCTGCTTGAAGACTGTGCTCCTTTGTAGACATAAGGTTCCTCGGCCTCCAATCCTACTGTCAAACCAACATGCTATGTCCTCTTTCTTGCCTGTCTTTCCTGCTCAGGTTTTTTGTTTTGTTTTGTTTTGTTTTATTTTTCCATACAAATGAGTGGGTTTGACAAGTTGACATGCAAGTTAACCTCTCGGGAGTACTTGGCTGGCTCAGTCAGTTAAGTGTCTGACTCTTGATTTCTGCTCAGGTCATGCTCTCAGGGGTCGTGGGATCGAGCCAGTGAGGAGTGGGTCAAGTGTGAAGTGGGTCACTGTGCTCAGTGAGGAGTCTGGTCAAGATTCTCTCTCTCCCTCTGTCCCTCCTCCCACTCATGCTCACTCGTGCACTCTCTCTGTCTCTCAAATAAGTAAATCTTTAAAAAAAAAATGAGGTGTCTGAAATCTTGACAGGGAAGGCTCTAGGGCTAGGGCTGAAATAACGAGAGAGTGTCTTTACTTTCATATCTAGTGATTGCTGCAGGCTGTATGCTGGGATCTCAGTAGGATTGCTGGCTGGAACAGGCCTGGGCTTCCTCACAGCATGGTAACCTCAGGATGTTGGGCTTTTTACATGGTAGCTCATAGCTTCAAAGATGAGCCTTTTAGTGACCGAAGTAGAAAGTACATCATCCCTTGTGACCTAGACTTGGAGGTCATAAAGAATCACTACCACCTCATTGTATTGGTCATAAGCAAGTAATAATGGCCTCTATTCTAGGGAAGTGGAATTAGACACCTTCTCTTGAATGGACAGAGAGGAAGTTGCAGAACAGGAGATATTAGCAAATACAGTCTTTGGATGATACAGCCTCCCACACGTACCATGGAAAAAGAAAGAGTAGAGCAAAGGAGGGAGATGGTATATTCCAGGGACAGAAAGTAAGTGGGGTTCCAATATTAAATAGGGTAGAAAGGTCATCCTTAATTAAAAGATAAGCTTTGAGCAGGAGGAAGAAATCTAGAGGAAGAAAGTTCCAGATCAGCACAGGACAAGGAGGCCAAGGGTAGACTATAGACATGAGTAGAGTAATAGAAGATGTTATTGGAGAAATAAAGGGGGATCTGACCATGTAGTGCCTTATAAGACTTTGCAAGGACTTTGGCTTTTACTCTGAATGAAATGGAAAGCTACTGCAGAAATTTGAGAAGACAAATTACCATCTGACATTATTTTGAAATGCTCTTCCTAGCTACTGTGTTGAGAAGAGACATAGTAAGGCAACAGTAAAATCAGGGAGACCAGTCATGAGGCCATGGCAGTAACCCAGGTGAGAGACAAAGGTGAGGCAGTGGAGGTGGTGAGAAATGGTTGGATTCTGGATATATGTTGTAGATAGAACCAACAGATTTCCTAATACATTGGCATGGCGTGTGAAAGACGAGAGGAACCAAGAGTGGCTCCAGGGCTGTTATCTGAGCCACTGGAAGGATGGGGTTGTCACTAATGGAGATGGGGAAGCCACAGAGAGAAGAGACTTGGGGCCAATGGAACAACTGGGAGTTCAATTTTGAACTGAGTTTGAGATGTCTATTAGACCTGATAGTGGAGATGGATAGTAGGTGCTTGGATATATATTAGTATGGAATTTGGGAAAGAAGCCTGAGTTGGGGAGAAAACTTCAGGACTTACTGTCATATAGATAACAGATTATAGATTAATAGATTAATAGATTAAAGCCATAAGACTGTTCAAAGTCAGGAAGCAGGTGAGTACTGACAGAGATGATATCCAAGGACTGAGTCTTGTGGAATTTCAGCTCAATGTGTAAGTGCTCTCCATAGACTAGACATTGTACTAGGGTCTAGGAACTGGGAAGAGATAAAGCGCTTGCCTTCTGGGAGAATTTGAGCCTATTCTTAGACACAGGCATATAAACTGATCACTTTAATATCTTGGCAAAATGCCATAGTAGAGTGCTATGGGAACCCTTGGGTGGTGGCATGCATACAGCCTAGCCTGGGGATGGGTGGCCACTGGCTTTCCAGAAGACATAAAGCCTAAACCAAAGCTTGAGATATAGGAATATTCAGATGAAAGCAAGGAAGGGTGTTCTGGGCAGAGGGACTAGACCAGGTATGGTGTGGAGATATGCATGGCAGGTTGAGTGAAGAGAACCAGAAGAAGCAGAAGCAGTTTGGTACACAAACTATGTTTGGTGCATGAAGCATGGAGGGAGAGAGGGCTGGAATTATCAGAAGGAGTGGGCTGGGGTAGGGAAGCAATGCGACGCTTGTCGGGCTAAGGAGTTTGGATTCTATTCTAGGGGTCATGCAGAACCATGGAAGGGAGCAGCATTTTTTCTTTTAAGTTGAATTAGCCTTTTAGATATAATTGTTTGGCATAGATCAGAGCAGGGAGACCAGGGGCAGGTAGGCGGGTAGGCGGCCGGGACACTAATTGAAGGAAAAGATGGAATTGCTCAAACCAGGAGACTGGGCCCAAAGCCCAGACAAGCCCACACACATTTTCTCATGTAGAGACATAAAATCAGCTCGTGCTCTTTGGCGTGTAAACTTGAGTCTCTCAATATATATATTTTAAGTTCAATGACTTGAATTCACGTATGAATCGTTCTGAGTGTATCGTCAAAATGCCTGGATTCAAGTCCTGTCTCTTTCATTAAGTATCTGGGTGACCTTGGGCAGTCATTCTCCTTTCTTGGCCTCCATTTCCATATTTATGTAATGAGGGAAAAGGGATTGGTCCAAGTGATCTAGAAAATGTTTATGTCCCACAAATTTTGTGAGCCCAGGTAAGAACTAATTTTCTAGGCCAGCTGGATCTCCCTCCTATTGATAGTTCTACCGGACCCCTTTCTGGGGCTACCACCCCCCCGACCATATAGTTATATCTCAAGTCCTAGCAACCATGACTGACCAGGGGCCCTCAGTTCCCAGGAACTCAAGGAGACCTAAGGCATATTAACTGCACCTCCCATACAAATATGAGGCCTGGAGGTTTTTAGTCTCGGCCACACATTAGAATTATGTAGGGAAATTTTAAAAACACCAATGCCCAGGTTGTTCTTCAGACCAATTAAATCAGAATTCCCAGAGGTGGGATCCAGAGATCTGTATTTTCTAAGCTCTCCTGGTAACTATAATGCACTTTCAAGGTTAAGGGACACTGGTCTAAGGTGACCCATGGAGTCCCCAGTGCATGCCCTGCCTGTGCCCCCGGACCCATCACCTCACCTGCTCTACTAATTGCTGGTCACATCGGATGCCAGGGGACACGTGATAGCCCCTCCCAGAGGCTATGGAACCCATCCACATTGAAGCTAAGAGGCCTCCATCCCTGATCTTGGACTGCAGAGTCTTCACTCCTCCCTGTCCTGTTTTATCCAGCCCAGATTCTCCCACCTTCCCCAGTTACAAAACAAAAAACCCTAGCCTGCCAGCAAATGCTAGGAGATGTTGGCTGGAGAGAGGGGTTGTCTGTGAGCTGGGTAAGCCCAGGCATCATCGTGGTCAAAGAGTAGTGGGCTCGGAGAAGATGCAGAACAACAGGAAGTAGTGACTTTGCCATGGGAAGCATTTGAATCCCAGTCCAATCCAGGCAGTCTGTCATCGTAATGAATGATGAGCCCAATAGGGCGGCCAGAAGGTATCTGGTTATTACAGCCGCATTAAGACTATTTAAGGCAACAAGGAACAGCTGTGAGGAATAGGACACAGCCCTAATGGAGAGCAAACATTTGTTCATTCTCCAGCCCTAGATGGCCATGCCTCACGCATGGCTTCTGGAGGACAAAGCCAGTGTTGCCATGTTTCTCCTAGTCATCTGTGGGTGATAGTGGCAGGCAGCCTTGGCATGGGGCGTCACCATGGAGATCGATGCTTTGGTACAACCCAGGGCCCCCTTCTCTGCTCAAAGCCACCTGAGCAGAAGCAGAGTAGACCTTCTGCTTCTCCCACAACGTTTTCTCTCAGTTGATAAAATTAGTCATAGAGCATCCCGCAGGCAGGTGACTCCAAAGAGATTCTGGTCCCCCTCCTTAATTTTCAAATGAGGGTGATTCTGGGGAGGGACCTGGGGAATTAGCAGCAGGTGTCCCGGCCACAAAAGGGAAGACCATGGCTGTTCTCCAACTCTGGGAACTCCTAGTGACCAAAATAGGAAAACATGGACTCCATCTGCTCATTTCACTCCACTCCCTGTGGCTTAAAATAAGGAGAAAATTTGGGCCACCCTTTCCAGAGGGTGGCCCAAAGACATCAGTAGACCACATGGGTTTGGACTTGAGAGATTTTCTTGCAGGAAAAATCTCATGTAGGAGGGACTTAACTCAGTGCTTTCTTTTGAGCTTATTTTTATTTTCTACTTATAATTCTTTTTGTAACCGAACAAACAGTATATTCTGCATTTGATATGAGAGGCCTCCATAACCAAGCGAGTAATTTTCAGATGGTAACAGAGAAAAATCCCTTGACCAAGAGTCAAGACTTGGTTTTTGATCTGTTCCTGACATGCTGGGGGGTCTTGGCCAAGACTGTTCCATCCGCGTGTCCCCACCTCACCTCCTGTGAAATATTTGACTGCAGAGCATGGACTCCTGCAGTATGCTTCTATTTTATGTGGCTAGAAACACTCACTGAGTGCCTACTGTATACCTTGCACTGTTTGGAGCCCCAGAGATAGTTAGAAAGCTCAACAAAGGAAATGAAGTCCCTACTTTAAAGGAAGATCATGGTCTTACCACAGCTTGTACTTAGATAACAAACCCCAGTTAAAATGTTTTGTAGCAGGTGAGTAAGGCCAGCCCAGGATCAATGTGGGGGGTGGTCAGGGTGGTGTTCGCTTTTGCTTTTTATCAGTCATTACTTCCAAGATCAATCAGAATCTTCACAAAAGATGAGACACTGAGTTGAAGAAAAGTAGGAGGCTGGGTGGAGGAAAAGCATGAGTGTCGGGGCTTGGAAACATGAAAGGACTGAAATGTTGCAAACCAGTTCTTGGAAGAGAAACAAAGATGCCCGCCCATGAAAAGAGAAATAAAAATGAAACCAGCTGGGAGATAAAGAGGAATTTTACACCCCTTGCCCAGTTTTCCTGGACGAAATTAACAAGACCAATAGTCCTGGCTTGTAAGAGCCCTCCCTTCACTCTGGCTGACTTTGTTTCAAGAAAGAGCTGTTTGCCCATAGACAGCCACCCAGAAGCTCATGCACAAAGAGATAGTGTGTGGAGAGGACCATAAGTCAGTAGCCTAGAGTGGGATGCAGGGATCCCCCAGATCATGGGTTCAGAGCTGGGAGGAAAAGAGGTACCCTCGTGTGAGCTTCCCCAGGAGACAATTGGCTTCATGAGGGCAGGGCACATTCTTGCTCCTCTCTCTTCTACCAACCATCTGCAAAATATATATGAATACTAAATATCAACTTCACTGAATTACAGTGTGCTGGCAAAAGGCTATGTGATTAAGAATAGTTCTCTCCAGGGGGGGGAAAAAAAGGCAGTATTTCTTGTCTTTTCTTTTCTTTTTTTTTAAGATTTTATTTATTTACTTGAGAGACAGAAAGTGAGAAACCATAAGCTAGGAGAGGCAGAGGGAGAAACAGACTGCCCCCCACCTTTTAGGTTTTATTTATTTCCTTGAGGGAGAGGAAAAGGCAGTATTTCTTAAAGAAAGACACCAACGCAGAATGACTCCCACATCTCTGGGCTGTCTGTGTAGGGACACCGAGTATTTGCCTTAAAATTTAAGTTGACTCTTCCCCAGAAATCTGCTGCTCCCATTTACCTTACTCCTAAGACAATGGTTCTCAAACTGTGACATGTGTTGGAATCACCTGGAGAGTCAGGAAAGAACACGAGGACACAGGGTCGTTGACATGGGACAGGGGCCAGTCCTCTGCATTTGACCAAATTCCCTAAGAAATTTGAATGACTACCAAAATTTGAGAACCATGGTCCTAAAATTTCTTTTTAAAAGAAATCTTGAGCTTTTAATGGGGGGCTTTTTAAATGGTGCTCTGGGACTCTACACACAGACACGCACTCAACTCTTCTGCCTTGATCAGCACTCCTGTCACAGACAGATACCCCCATCGTGCTGCCATCTGATTTTCTACTCGGCTTCCCCCACAGAACTCATAAATTACCGTCTATTTAGTGACATGGTCGCAATAATATTTGCTCTCCTGATGCCACTCTGAGTAGATGTCATTAGTTATCCTCTCCTGCCTTCCCCATCCACATTTATAATCCCTAAGGCATGGGCTTTTCAGTGCAGAAAGAGACATTGTTGCAAGCTTGGGCCCTGCCGGGCCAGCCGGGCCACCAGGAACTCACACAGCTCCTTAGGGTGAAAGAGCGAAAGGTGCACATGTCTCAAGATACTTGTTCATAATATATACAGAACTGCCTACCAAATAGATGATGCTGCCTCAGACGTGTGGCTCTTGCACTGTGCACAACCAGTACAGCTGTCCATGGCAGCCCTTCCCGTCTACCAGCCAGCAGCGGACTTCAGTAAATATCAGTGTTTACTGAACTCATAGACATTCATGGAGACCAGACCTTGAGCCTCCAACACTTCACCAAACTTTCTCATTCTTTGAATACTCCATCTTACCTGTTCCTAGGGTGAATGATTTGTCCTGCTTTGTCCAGGATGGTCCCAGTTTTAAAATGAAATCCTACAATCCCGGGAAACCCTTTGGTCCAAGGCAAACCAGGATGGATGTTGCAAAGAGCCCCCATCTTTGGTCTTATGACAGTAAATGGGATGTTTGTGACGAAAGGGAGGCAGAGAGTGAGTTCCAGAAGTAAGCCGTGGGTGTCTGTAAGCACATCCTTAGGCAAGACAGGGAAGGACGAGACTCCAAACACCTGCGCACCCGACACGGTGTGAGCAACCTACCATGATTGCCTCCGGTAGTCACGAATCATCACCAAACTCCATGAGGTGTATTTGCTTTTCTTTGTTTTAAGTTTACATGCCATCAAACCCATTGGGGGGTGGGGCAGAGGTGTACAGTTCCCTAAGTTTTAACAAATGCATAGAGTCACGTAGACACCAAGAGGGATAAGAGTTCGGTTGGCAACAAACTCCCCTCCCTGCCCCACAGAGTCAAACCCTTCCTCCACCCCTAACCTGAAGGGTGTATTTTTTTCTTTTTAGTGTGTTAGGCTATAAACCGTTCTTAGTGCTCACTATTCTGAGTGCTGAGCATAGAAACAGCCACTTCCTCTTTGCCTCCATGTCCCAGGTGGAGCAGAGCAGCTGAATCTGTGGCACAGGCAGGTCCCCACTGCAGCCCCCGCACCCCCCGCCCCCAGCCTGAAGGCCAGGCTCAGAAATGTGGCAGGGCTGGGAAGGGCAATTATTGACTTCATGTTCAGAAAAGTTCATGGAGACCAGGAGGGACAAAATATTCCCTTCTAGTCTGTCTGCCTTTTGCAAAGCCCTGACTTTTCCCTGACTCACTAGGCACCACTGGTGGACAAGAGGCATTCCTGACAAAAATGAAGGAAAGAGGGGATGTGGAGAAAGGGGAACCCTCTTACACTGTTGGTGGGAATGCACGTTGGTGCAGCCTCTTTGGAGAACAGTGTGGAGATTCCTCAAGAAATTAAAAATAGAGCTTCCTGGGGCGCCTGGGTGGCTGGCTCAGTGGGTTAAGCCGCTGCCTTCGGCTCAGGTCATGATCCCAGGTCCTGGGTTCAAGCCCCACATCGGGCTTTCTGCTCAGCAGGGAGCCTGCTTCCTCCTCTCTCTCTCTGCCTGCCTCTCTGCCTGCCTCTCTGCCTACTTGTGATTTCTCTCTGTCAAATAAATAATAAAAATAAAATCTTTAAAAAAAAAAATAGAGCTTCCCTATGACCCTGCAATTGCACTACTGGGTATTTACCCCAAAGATACAGATGTAGTGAAAAGAAGGGCCATCTCTACCCCAATGTTTATAGCAGCAATGGCCACGGTCGCCAAACTGTGGAAAGAACCAAGATGCCCTTCAACGGACGAATGGATAAGGAAGATGTGGTCCATATACATGATGGAGTCTTATGCCTCCATCAGAAAGGATGAATACCCAACTTTTGTAGCAACATGGACGGGACTGGAAGAGATTATGCTGAGTGAAATAAGTCAAGCAGAGAGAGTCCGTTATCATATGGTTTCACTTATTTGTGGAGCATAACAAATAGCATGGAGGACAAGGGGAGTTAGAGAGGAGAAGGAAGTTGGGGGAAATTGGAAGGGGAGGTGAACCATGAGAGACTATGGACTCTGAAAAGCAATCGAGGGTTTTGAAGGGGCGGGGGTGGGAGGTTGGGGGAACCAGGTGGTGGGTATTGGAGAGGGCACGGATTGCATGGAGCACTGGGTGTGGTGCAAAAACAATGAATACTGTTATGCTGAAAATAAATTAATTAGTTAAAAAAAAAAAAAAAAGGAAAGACCCAGGGGAAAGGGTGCCTCCTGATGGAGACCCTCCGGAGTATGCCAGAGAATGCCATGGTGGGCAGGCATGTTGGGGAAGTCCTGGCAGGCTGGACAGCTCATGGAGAAAGTAGGCCATCATCTGTGCCTCGAGGCAGCAGCCAGGGAGTGCCTGGTCAGCATTCCCTGGGCCTGGTTTTACTGCACCCCAGGGCATATCCTACCCAATTATCTCCAAGGATACAGTCAAACCATATGAGGAACATCATAACTGGCAGAATCTGCCAAGGATAGGCGGTGCACAGGGAAATGAAATGGCAGGACACTCCCCGCCTTGGGTGGCAGCTGAGTTGCTCCTGGGAGCTCTGTATTCTGACATTTCACTATTTGGGCACAATGGAAAGAGGCTTAGATACAAAGACGAGTGTGCAAGGAAGGATGGCCAGCTTCAGAAAGGATCCTCCTATCTCAGGAGAGCCAAGCCAACAGGTTGAAGGAACCAGCCAGACATCAGGGGCCATTCCTGGTTAGAGCAGGGAACTAAAGTAGTAAGTGGGGAAACTGAAGTAGTTTCCACAGTCCTGTGGACTGATTCAGCACAGCAGGGCCTGCAAAGCCCATGACCCCCACCGGGGGTGGAGTGTCTGGCTTACGGAGCTCTGTGGCTGGGAGTGAAGCTGGATGGGTGAGCGGGTGGGTCGCAGTCACAGGGAGAGTTAGGAGGCACCAGATCTGAATTTGACTCTCAAGTCTGTGAAGCCTGGCAGCAGGGATGAAGGGAGGGTTCATGAGACAAGAGCTCCGAGTCACTTATCGCGCTGCTGGGACTGGCTCAGCCTCCTCATCTGGAAACATGTCCGAAGCACGTTCACTGGTGTAGAATAAAACTCATACTCGTGGCGGTGGTTCACCGACCACCATTGCACGCCACTCCCTCCCCCGCCCATGTTTTGCGTCACTTGCTTGCTCCTATTCTCTAGACCCCCGAGAGCAACCCCCCTTCCAGCTCCAGAACACACCAAGCTCATTCCATGTCAGGGTCTTTGCACTTGCTCTTGCTTCAGCCCTAGAATGTTCTTCCCCCTGCTTTCGCCACGGCTGGCTTCTGCTCGACGTTCAGTGTTCAGCCCCAGTGTGTTAACAAGACACACGTAGGAACACACCGGGTGTTGAGCAAGCCAGGTTTAAATCCTGCAGGATATCTCAGTAAAAGGACATGAGAAACAGCTCCGAGGTTGTGGGCTATGTTGGGGGATACGGGGCTTTGTTCGGGATTGGGCATTGTGAGGCAGTGGTGAGATTGGGGAACTTAATAAATCCTAGCTCTAAGAAGAGGACGCTGGACAGAGGCTAAAGCTGTGAGTGACAGAGAAGCAGCCATCTCTTCTACGACCCAGGATAGGTGGAACTTTGGTCATATTTTCTTTTTTCTTGGCTTGGACAATATTCATGCTGTGTCTGTGTTTAGTTAGGACCACACCGTGGTCATTTTTATGCCTTGCCCCATCCTGGCCTCAGAGTAGCCTCGTCCGATGTTGGCATTCTGAGAAATTGTTTATGCTCAAGAGTAAGACACCGGGGTCCGACTGTGAGTGCCTGGCCAGCTGCTGGATGTTAGGGGTTGCTTCTTTCTTTCTCAAATGTCACCTTTTCAAAAATGTCCTATGCAGTCCATTCTATCCGAAGCTGTCCCTTGCTCCTAGGCACTGTCTACACTGGCACCTTGTGTATTGCCATGAACGCGCTGGGATATACTGGTTTATAAACAGTAATTATCTTGTCTGTTCATTTATTGCCTGCACCTTCCCACAACTAGAACTAAGTTCCTTAGATCCTGGGTGCCACGTTCGTTGCTGTTATTTCTAGAACCTAAGAATGGCATGTAGCACCCAGATGGTTGCTGTGGAACAGAGGGAGAGAGGGAGCACAGGAAGAAGGGCGGAGGAGTGGAGGGAAGATGGATCCACTCAACTCGTATGCTCAGGCAAGTCATTTCCTGTTTCTAGACCTCACTTTGCCGATCTCTAAAGTGAGGCAACGGTTTTCTCAGAAGATCCTTCCAGGTCTGACTTTTGAGGATTCTGTGAACACCACAGCTCAGACCTCCAGGGATGAGGACATCCCCAAATGCGTCCTCTAGGATATCCCCAAATGATTGCCTTAGAAAAAGCAACACTGTTGAAGAGTAACATTTCCACACTCAGAGAAGAGTGTAAAAATAGAGCTCGCACTCTTGGGAGAAGAGAATGAGAAGAGGAAAGCAGAGATTGATAATGGATGATTATAATGAGATGGCAATTTTGGCTTGAAAAGAATGTGATTAGCTCCTAATGACCGCCACCATTCCCTAGTCAATCTACTGTAACTAGCCACTAATGTAAAAATAATGGCCCTCGGCTGGCTCACTTTGAAGATGGAGATGAGTCTCCCTTTCATACTTTTACCCCGTCATATTTTTTTTTCCTTCAAGAGATTATCCCCTATTACATTGCAGCTCCCTAAAAAGGGAAATGGACATATGATCAAAGTCTGCCAATTAGGGGGTCATTACTGCTCACTCCTAGGCAGCTCTGTTAGGCCTCGCCTCCTCTACCTCGGTCAACAATATCGTGGCCCCCAGGCTCACCCCTCTTCCCCCAGCCCCACCGAGGGACTCGGAGAGCCTCCCAGGGCTATGTCAGGGGCCCATGTGGTTTCCCAGAGAAGGGCCACTTAACACAACTGCTTTGCTCAGCTTAAGATTTTTCAAAGGATATCGGCATGCTGGGTGCATCCTGAAGGTTATGGCCTGGATGTTGAGACAACTCCCAAATTGTGCCACTTAAGGACTCCGAGGGTGGACAGGGATCGTCATCATATCTCTGCAGTATCACAGCACAGAGGTGTATGTTAATCCTGTGGGTCCCCCATGGTGTAGGGCAAAGGCAAAGTACGTGGAGGCAGAGGAAACAAAATTCTGTCCAAACTGTCCATAAGCGAGACAGGAAGAATTATGAGGTAGTGAGCTCTCTGTCCCCAAGCATGTCCAAGTAGCTGATGCTACGGATCAGCCTTCCCACTGCCCAGAAGGTCACCATGGAAGGGAACACAACCAGATAGTTTCAAGGTCACTGACACCTCTGAGATTAAAGAGAACACACAGAAGCCACCTCACCCACGAATGTTTTCAACCATCTGTCCACTCCATTCATTTATTCCAAAGGGGATTCAGGTAGATATGAAATACAGGCCAGTGTTGGGCTCTAGAGATAGAGACACGAACAAGAAGCTGCTCTTTTCCTGGAGTAGCCCATCATTAGGTTGGGAGACAGGACTTCCAAATTATTAGATGTAAAGGAGTCCATCTAATCATAGAAGTGACCCACTAGATGGTGAGGAAGTGGAGTGCTGGGGGAGGTAGCAGGAATGGAGATTTCACGAAATAGAAGATGCTTGAAATGGGTTTTAAAGGGTATGTAGGAGATTTCCAGGAAGACTCAGGTGGAAGAGAATTTCAGGCAGAGGGAACAGCATATATAAAGTCGGTCTCGGAAGTCTGGAACACCTGAAATGGTCTGTGGCCTTGCATTTGGTTCCCTATCTTTAGAATATTAGCATAAGGGCAAGGAATGAGGCTGGAGGGGTATGTAGGAACCTTGTATCGAAGACTTTGGAATTTATCCTGAAGATAATGGCAAGGGGAGTAACTGGGTCCTATTCACATTTTAGAAAGATCTCTCTGATTATAGTGGAGAATGGATTGGAGGGGACAAGACAAAAGCAAGAGAAACCAGTGAGGACACTCGTGGGAAAGTATTTCTCCAGGTAAATTCATTATTTGCAAGAAGGGTGGCTGTGCATTAGAACCTCCCAGGGAGTTTAAACACTGCTGACAGCCTGTGTCCCATCCCCAGGGAGTCCGATGAAATTTAATAGGGCTGTGACGTTGGGAGTTTTGAAGCTTCCCCAGACCATTCTAATGTACAGCCATAACAAAACCTTCAGCGAACCATAACCTAAGCCTTAGCACATAGTAGGTACTCAACAGATTTTTTTCCCCCCAAAATAATTATGAAAATATTTGGAGTGTCCTATTCATGGCTTCATACCACTTTGGTTGGTTGGATATAATGGAATGAACAGTTGGCCTTTATCACACAGAGTTTCCAGTAGAATAACCAATCCCAGAGTACCCGCTTAAACCTTGAGAAGTCCAGTGTTGCCGGTGAGACAGTCATGGCCCGCCACTGCAGAGAGCCAGAAATAGATGGGCCTGGCAGGTTGTCTGAAGCAGCAGGAGCTACTGGGCTGGGGCAGGAGGGTGAGGCCCCAGAACTAGAATCTTTGAGTTCTAAGAATTACATGCAAAAGCAAGAACCACTTGTGGTCTAGAGATGCCCTACGCCGATGGCAAGGGGGACGCAGGGTGATGGTCATTTGTAATGAAGAGGAAGGGAGGAGGAAGAGGACGAGGAGAAAAAGGAGAGACAGGCCCTCTGTAAAGTGAGCACTTCTCTCTCTCCATGACACTTTTGTCACACTCATATTTCGGGCAGAGATTGGTGCCCAGAGCCTAGCACCTGCTTCGCTTCTCCTCTGGGATGCTTAAGGGTTTGTGACACACAGAGAATAAAATTCTGATCACTTAATAGCTGGGAAGACACTCTAGTACCCTGGTCTGAAACCCTGGGGAAGGCGAACTTGGGAGAACACAGCTTAGCCAGGCAGCCTAGGCAAGGGCCTCCCACCCCATCTCCTTTCCATCTAGAATGGCAAGGTAGCAGAATGAGCACCAGTTCTACCTTCCCAGCCACTGCAGAGCTGAGGATCCCAGTCATGCTTCTAGAAGAAAGGTCAACAAAGGGCAGCCACAGGCTAAATCCCACCCAACACCTGTTTTCATAAATTAAGTTTCATCAGATCATACTCAGCTTTGTCTGTGACTGCGTTCCCTCTGCACAGACCACAAGTGGAGGCGGCACAGAGTACTTGGCCTGAAAGCCCAGGCTGCTGACCCCTTACAGGAAGTTTGCCAACGTCTTCTCTAGAAGACCCACCCAGGTTGGCTTAACACACGGGAGATTGGAAGCAAGAAAGGAGGTACTGTGAATGAGCTGGGCTTTTCCTAGGCAGTGGTCCTGCATGCCCACTGATGGGTGGCATTTCTGACCATTCGGCTGATGGACTTGTTGAGGCTGAACCTAGTAAGGGATGGATGGACAAAGGCAAGGCCAGCGTAACGAGATGAGAGGATGCTGGTCTCCCCCGCACTGCAGACAGGGGTGTTAGACTGAAGGAATCACAGATCCAGCCTCAGAAGCAGTGTCCAGCCCATGAGCAGGGCACTCGGCCCACGCCGCAGGTTGCAGGGTGGAAACAGGAATCAGATTCATGCTGCTGCAGCTTCCCTACCTCTGTTCCTGCTCCCTTAAAACGCCCAGCGTCCTTTTCTGTGAGATAAGCGACTGTACCCTCCCTTGTGTTGTCACCACACTTGGCTCCTAACTCTCTCAATCATTCCACATGCTTGTTGACTTGTCTCTCTCCTCTTGGATTGATGACTCCCAACCCTTCCCCCAGCTCTGACTGGGAACGTCTGTGTCCAGCCTCCCACTCAGCATCTCAGCTCCGGTGCCGACTAATCATCTCAAACATGCTTCTGATGCTGCAGCTCTTACTGTGTGGAACACAGTGAGAAGCACACGGCCGCAGCAGGTGTCAGGCGCCATTCTAAGCACTTGATGTGCCCAGAACACAACGTGTAGTCCCTGCCTCCCCGGTCTCTCTCTCCCCATGGACTTCCTCCATCTCCGCAAATGCTGCGGCTCTCCACTCACTTCTTCAAGCCAACAGTCTAGGAATCAGCCTTCATCCCTCTTTCCTTCATGGTCCACACCTACAGCAGATGTGCTGGCCTGCTCGTGTCCTCTCTACACTCGTCTTCCCATGCGTGCTCACCCAGTGCCCGCCACCTGGAAGCACCTCTGGCTTGTTGCCCAAGGACTTTTCTAGAGAATATGCACAGCTTACCCACAGAGCATGGCAGAAGTGCCAAGGGATTTCCTAAGAGTTGTCCTCAACCTGTGGTACATGAGAATTGGTGGGTAGATACCCCCAACCTGCAATGGGCCTGTGAGATTAAAGCCTGGATGTGCACTGTGGTGACTTGCTTCCTGGGGTACCATGTACTGACTTCCTTCCCATGATCGTATCGTTGCCCCCACTCTCTCACCCGTGCTCCTTAGGATTGCCTCCCAAGGAAGATCTCCTTTTCAAATCTTTGTTTCCAAGTCTGCTTCTGAGGGAACTAAAATCTACAGTATTCAACTGACCATCCTGAAAATAACCGCTTCTCACTACATCTACTGCCACCATCCCAGTAAAGGGTCCACGGTAGCCTCATCTCTTACCTGGACCATGGCAACAACTTCCTAACTGATCTCCCTGCCTCCTCCCCAGGCATCCTAGAACCTGTGTCCCATATTGGAGCCAGAAGGTACTTTGTAAAATATAAATCAGATCAGCTAACTGCACTGTTCAGAACCCTCCCATGGCTTTCCATCTCACTTAGAATAATATCCAACTCATTACCAGTGACCACAATACTTTTTATAGTTTGAGCTGTCCCAGCCCATGCAGATGCCCCCATCACCGCTCTCCCTGCCTTACCCTTGGATACGGGCATTTGGTCACCATTTTAGCACCTGCTGTTCCCTCTGCCTGGAAAGCACATCCTGCTTTTGGCACAACTGACTTTTTCACGTGATTAAGGAGTTTGGTATTACATGGAGCACTGGGTGTGGTGCATAAACAATGAATTTTGGAAAAGTGAAAAAAAATAAAATTAAATTAAAAAAAAAAAGGAATCAGGTTAACTGTTCCCTTCTCAGAGAAGCCCTCCTGGACTGTATAATCTGAAGAAACTCTCACCATCCTTCTCCCTGCTTGCTTTTCTTCATAGCACTTTCCACAGTCTGAATTTACATATGTCTTCTCCCTCATCTGTGGCATCGCCTGGTTGACTAGAAGCTCAAAGGGAACTTTGTCTATTTCTCTGTATCCCGAGTACCTATAACAGTGCCAAGTACATATTCGGGACTCAGTAAATACCTGTCAAATGACTGTGTTAATGAGCAAATGACTCCCCTTTTGGGCCACGTCTGGGCTCTTGACACACAGAAGGCATCAGTGACATTTGAGTCAATGAACGAGTAGATAAGTTCATGATGGGGCCAAGTTCACATTCTCCCCAGGCCACATTGAAGAACACGGAGCCCTTTGTACTGAGTGACCATCCCAGTGGATCCGATTTCCCTTCCGGCTCATCCACACATGGAGAAAGCCCCTATCTCAGGCCATTCTAACCACTCTGTCCTTCCTTTCTAGGCTTTACCAGAGGGGCAGACAGCTTCGTGGGACACAGCCAAAGAGGATGAAAACCGCAATAAGAATCGATACGGAAACATCATATCCTGTAAGAGCCCTGAGGGCTTGGGGAGCAGCCAACTCAGGGCCCAGAGGAGCCCAGGGCTACTCTGGTCACACTAGGGGAAGGGATTATGGGTTCTGCTGGCCCCCACTAGGGGCAGGTTCATGACTTCTGCCAGTCCCCACTGTGAGAGGGGCAGGTGCTGTAAGGTGAGTGCCTTGAACAGCACATGCCCTGTGTGGCAGAGGCCTGCATTGGCCAAGACGCTTGGCGGCCCCGAGCCTGCAGGAAGAAAGCATGTTTTGTGCAGAGGTCAGTGAGGCACGCAAGGTCATTACTTTTTGCTTGACAGTGAGCTTTAATATTCCTGTAATCACCCGTGATACATGGTTTTACGAAGGCTCTGATGCAGAGTGGTTAGAGCCCTGTGGAGTCAGACTGCCTGGGCTTCTATCCCAGCTCTGGGGCCCTCGGCAAGGTACCTGACCTCTCGAAGCTTCAGTTTCTTCCCTTGGAAATGTTACAAACAATAAAGACAGGGTCGTTTAAAAAAGGTAGGTGAACCTTTGCACAGTGCTTGGCACCATTACTTTTAGCCATAGAGTTAGTTTCTCGTGGTCCCTGAAGGTCAGAACAGATAAATAATTCCACCTTCTTTGAACCAGAAATCACTGAATACCCATCAGGTGACATGAAATCAACCAGGTTGGTAGGGGATGGGCGTGGTCAGGGGTCCATTTTGGAAAGATCACTAGGGTAGCTGATTGGGAGGATGGATTCGATTGGGAGAGCCTGGAGATGGAGGAACAGGAGGCTACTGCAGTGGTCCCAGCAAGGGACAGTGAAGCCTGAATAAGGACAGTGCCAACACACAACATTGTGCGTGACTGTGCGTAATATTCAGTGCTAGACAGTGAGACAGGGAGAGAGGCGTAGGTCACACGGTATTATCACTGCAAATACTGGTATGTACAGCCTTCAAAGCAGCATAAATACAGAGAGGACAAAGTTACTTCAAGCAAATGTTGAGCCTATAGCCTGATTGAAACAAGAGTTGGCAACAGCCTTTGTCTGCCATGGTATATTCAACCTGGACCTTTTGACATCTCACCGATTGTGTGCCTTGCATCTCTGGTCTCAGCTCTCAGGATTACCCCGTCTAGCCAACAACAGAGGGGGGAAAAAAAGACCTTGAATAACAAATTATTTCTAGCCCAGTTCAGTGTTTTGTTTTGTTTAACTGTCTAGACATTGCCTAAGAAAAAAACGTGGAGGAAGAAAGCATAAGATAGAGGCAGCTCGCAAAGGAAGAAAGAGGCAGAAGTTTTAGCTTAGCTGTTTCCGGTGCTGATTTAGGAATGCGCTATGAACGATAGAACCAATCAGAAAACATGTATAATTTGTCTCTTGGAAGATAGTCATGCAGGCAGCAAGATTTCTTGCAAGTGAAGCATTGAAAAGAGATGCTCGAACAATCAGGATGTGTGTTTTTAAGACCCACAACGTGTGGGCCTCTGCTGACCCAGGCCTTGTGCTGGGCCCTCTGTCTCTGCTCCCATGGAGCTCCCGTGCTGGGCACAGGTAGCAGCTCACTCTGACCATCCTCTGCTCGGGCACCATGCATATCATGCCCTAAAATTATGGACTGTGAGACCTTAGGTGATCACGTCAAACCTTAGTCATCTCTCTGTAAATTGGGTACAAGGAGGTCTTCCTCCTGGGGTGTTGTGCAGATAAGAAAAGATAAAGACTAGAGCACTATGAGGAGCCCTGGCCTCCCTGAGAGACAAGAATATCCAGCCTGGGCCAGGCATCCACGCAAAAGCCCATGGGGGCTAAGGATGAAAAGGTACACCAAGCTGTCTGTCTTCCAGACTTCCCTGCCCATCCTTGGCCCCCAGCACCTTCGCCCGAGCCCTCGTCGGCTCTCAAAACCTGGACTCCGTCCAACCCTTTTCCTACAGCTGCACATCTAATCAGACCCCCACCTTCCACTTATCTATCTCTGACACAAGCCAGGGGGACATCCTCAAAATGGCAATTGGATCATGTCGTTTTCCTATGGAAAACCCTTCAAACGGCTTTCCTGCATTTCTACACATTCCTTATCCAAAGGCCCTTAGCCACCTTTCCAACTCCTGTTTCATAATGTGTCCCCTCCCTCCTGGTTTCCTCAGTGAACCCACACTGATCTTCATTCAGTCCCTTGAGCTTTCTGTGCTCCTTCATGCCACAGGGCCTTTGCACACTCTGTGTACTCTATCAAAGTGCCCTTCTCACCTCACTTTGCTCTACTACTAAGTTCTACTTATTCTTCAGATCCTTCTCAGTCATCACCTCCTCAGGGAATTCTTCTGGCCCTTCAAATTTGGTCAAAACCCCATTATTCACTCCTTGGGGACAATGCATGTCTTCTCTTTAACCCTCCTCATCATTGAGATTTGAGAGGCATTTGGATGACTATCTGCTGACTGCCTGGTTTCCTCACTGGAATAGATGCTCTGTGACAGCAGGCAGATGACTGTACTTCTGTGTCCCCAAACCTGGTGTATGGCTGGGGCTCAGCAAATAGAAACTTAATGTTGGAAAGCAGACACTGTGCAAGACCCCAGAGAGCTTCAGCCGTGGACCACTCCCTTCTGGCTTCTCAAGTAAAATAGAGAATATTTGGGAAGAACAGAGGGAGGTAGGCGGGATGACAGAGGGCACAATGATATGCAGGAGGAAGAAGGGACTGAGCCTGAGTGGGGGCAGAGAGCTGGGACACAGGAAGGGGCAGGAAGAGAACCATCCCGGCCCCTGCAAAAGCTGCAGCTCGGAAGGCGGGATTCCAAGTAGCAAGGAAAAACAATGAAGGGGATTGAACTCCATCCCTGGGGGTGCAGAAGACACTGTCCGCTCTCGTCCCACCCGCACCCCATGGCCTCTCCCCCACCCCTGGTGTAGAGGAACACCAGCAGACCGTCTGGCATCCTCGGCCGGAACTAGGGTGAGTGAGCGAGGCACCCGGCATGCAACGTTCAAGGAGATGCCATGCTCAGGGGAGCGACCCCGAGAGCAAGCGCCTCACTGAGGGCTGTGCCTGGGCACCTCACCTGCTTCCCCCTCAGGCCTCCCTGACTGCCTCTCTTCACCGGAGGACCTGCTTCAAAACTGGGGCAAGACACTCCGTGGAAAAGGCCGTCTCTCTCTGGCCAGTGAAATAGCCCAGCTCCTTCCCACCCCACTGAGGGTGTGTTCTCTACCTTTTCCAGAATTCGCACAGGGCCTGGGCTGCCGTTGTCCACCACAGGAACAGTCTTGAAACACCCCCTCTTGGGGGCTGCCTTCTCTGGGCTGCCTCCCCACCCCCGCTTCCTGCTGGTGCCCCTGCTCCCACATAAATCACATGCCCTGGGGTCCTCCTCCCGCATCCCCTTCTGGGGAAACCCAGAGATGGCAGAGGGAATTCAAACACCTAACGATACCACCGCAATGGGCCCAAATAATCCTTCTCATGGATGGATCAGTAACTCTCCAGGACACTGCAGCCCGAGTCGGTCTGCACTCCCTACAAAAGGAGACAGGATCAGGCAACCTGTGCATTCAAAAACGCTGGAAGATGTACAGAGGAACCGAGCAAAGAAAGAGTCCTGGAATTAAACAGGAAAGGGGAAAGAGAGACAGCCCCGAGGAACGGAAAGTGTTCCTGTCCTTGTATGTGTCCCTCCCAAAGGCAAAGTCTGCCACGGCTTGATAAATGGAAACATTCTTGGCATAAGAAGAAAACCGGGTGTGATTAGCATCTTAAGGAACCCAGAGCTCTGGGAGGCTGGAGTGGAGGACAAAGGCCCAGGCCAGGAGGGTAGAGAAGATGAAAGGGGAAGAGGAGGAGGGAGAGCACTGCCTGCAAATGAAACAATGAAAGAGAAACCTTCGTTAAATCAGCCCTTTCTTCCATGGTAGCAGAGACGATGGGGTTTCCAGCGGCGGGATGACAAGGCAATGAAAGGGAAGGAAGTGAACGGAGATCCAGAACAAAGAGTTCTTTGCTTTCAAGTGGCTCTGGGACAGAGACTGTGGACAAGGGGAAATTTCAAGACCACCACCCCACCCCCCGGCCCCCAGCGTTCCCATGTGTCTGTGCTTCTGGAGGGGGTTTCCTGGGCTGGCGCGAAGAAGTTGCAGGGAGGAGAGGAAGTGACGGCAGAGGCTGCAGATTTCATCAGCTCTGTTGGGGTCCCCGCAGGAAACAGATGGGACCCTCAAGGGGACGGGTATGAAGAGAATTAAATCAAGTGGTTTTTGTATAAAGGGGTGAGCTAGGTAGGTGGAGGGAGATGACAAGGAATAGTGCAGCCCTCGAGGCTAAATACTCGGAGGAGAAGCTACCAGGACCCCCAGAAAGAGAGACGACCTAACCGGAAGCGTGGCCTTCAGAAGCACTGCAGCGAACCCATGGTGACCCCAGCAAACAGAGCTGAGGGAGTAAGCACGTTCGTCACGTTCTCTCTTGCTCCAGCTCTGGCAGGTGGTTTCCATTGGCCAAACCCAACCCAAAGCCGGAGGACAGGGGAACCTGCAGACCTCATCCACTGGGCCAAGGTATACTGGAATACCAGACATGGGCTCAGACAGAGCCAGGTTCTAGTCTCAGTTCCGCCCTGGACCGGGCGCATGACCTTTGGCAAGGTCACTTCCTCTCTCTGACCCTCGAGGGCACATTAAGATGAATGACTGCAGAATCCAAATCCAGTGTAGCGACTTTTATACCCAGCTGAGACTTAGTCCAGCCTCTTTGAGCTCACAGGCAAGGAGTGATGGGCCAGAGATGTGGAGTCCCCAGCCCAGGTCACGCAGTGGGTCTGTAGGATGGCCACGCCCAGCGCTCCTGGCTTGTGCTGCCAGGGTGCCACGTGACCCTGGCAGGAATCCTTCTGCATCAAGACACATCATGCTCTCGGGGGAGAACGTGCTTAGGGCTCCGACCTCAGAACAAATGGCCGACTGGGATGAACTTTTCAGAGAGGCCCTTCTCACTTCGAGGGAGGAACTCAGGTTTAAAACAAACCTAGAGGCTTTTCTCTGCTGATTCTGGGAAGACAGACCCGGAACGGCAACGCGGGTGCGTTGTTCAGTGCTTCTGGCTCTCAGTCCGCCTTCTCCTTTGGGGTCTCTGAGGGTGGGGCGGGGACCCTGCAGATGGGCCCTGGTACAGAAGTCGTCAGTGCCCTGGTTCATCGGAAGACTTGCTCTGGCCACTGGAGGCCTCTCTACCTGCCTACAGGACAAGCAAGAAGTACCAAGAATGAACCGTCCCCAGGAGCAGCCTTCAGCCGTTGACTGAGAGAGTGAGTGTGTGAGCACCCTGCCTCCTCTCCCCTGAGCCAGAAAAACCCACTGGAGCTCTCAGGAGGATGAAGCCACAGTGATCTGCCATGGGAGCTTGCTTGACAACACACCCCTTATCAGATTCCTTCCTCTGTCCATCTCCTTCCCATTCCCCTTCCCACTTCTGGGGATCACCTCCCATGCTGACTACTTGTACTCAAATCCTGGTCTCAGATTCTGCTTCCAAAGGAACCTAAATGAGAAACCTTCCTTCCTTCCAGAAAGTTCCTTTAATGGAGTATGGGCAGGACAGCCTGCTTAGGATGAAGCAGTCAATGCATCAGGTGGTCCTTGTGCCTCTCACTTCTCCCAGTGCTCTTCTCCTCTCTGCCTAACTTCTCTGCCCCCATCCAAAGAAGCCACCCAACTTCAGCCGGCACAGAATCAGCAGAGCTAGGAGGTGCAGAGACTGCCAAACTGTTTCCCTCTTCTACCCCAGCCACCCTCTCTCTGGATACTGGTAATTCAATCAAGATTGAAGGTGCTGACCTTTACCTTCAATGAGGTACCAGGCAGTCTCAGTGGAATTGTCTGCCTCCTCCCTATCCACTCGTGCAAGATGATGGCATTAACATTTCCAATCCTTCTAGGAAATGATATTTCAGCTCCACAGTTCATTGTAATGAGCCAAATCTCTTTTCTCTGAAAAATTGCACCTTTCCTTTACCCTCCTGAGTGCCCAGCAGACAGGAAGAAAGCACATCATATATCCAAGTGAGAGTCTCTCCCCGGCCCCACCTCTCTCTAATGATTCTTTTCTTAAGTGGTTTCCACTCGAGAAGACCCATTTGTAGAGCTACCTTTGATGGGGGAGGAGGGGAGGAGAGGTTGTGGTTTGTTTGGAGAGTTAGACTGTCACACAAGAGGAAGTAACTCTCTCCCCAGGGATGGGGTTGGGAACACAGTAGGATGGGCTGTGTTGGAGTCAGAACTGGCACAGAAGTGGGGTGGGGGCAGCAGGTCTTGGGGTTTCAGGAGGAGTAAGGATCCCACCAGTCCATGAGAAAGTTCTCGATCTTACACCTTTTCCTGAGTTGTTAAACTTCTTGGAGATTTGAGTTTCTCATCCATAAAATGGAGTGAACACACACACACACACACCACTACCACCACCACCACCACCACCACCATCACCATGACAATCAAATATCAAAACATCTGTTAACCTTCTAAAATAGTACCTGGAACATCGTACTCATGCCACACAGATAAATTCCTCTGGCTCACCACATAACACAAGGTGGGTGTCTAGTCTCAGGGCCCAATTCCAGAAGGATCTTTTGGTCTTTCCCAAGACAAACTGAAGAGAAGAACAAGGGCACCTCGCTGCATAATTGAACATTGACCTACACGCTTAAACTGGAGTGTGCATCAGCATCTCCTAGAGGGCTTGTTAAAATACATATTTCTGGGCCCTACACCAGAGTTTCTGATTTACCAGGTCTGGGCTGGGACTCAAGAATTTGCATTTCTGACAAGCCCCCAGGCATTGCTGATGCTATTGGTCAAGGGACTACATTTTGAGAACCACTGATCTAGAATATTAATTAAACTGAATTTACATACTTGAGTTTGATTTCTTTCAACGCACCAGGTGCCTTCCTATCTCACCTTTTTTAATCCTTGCAGTACATCCGCAAAGGTAGATAAGATTTTGATGCTATGGTTGGATAAATTGAGACTCAGGGAAGATAAGGAGCTTGCCCCTGGTGATGTGGTTAGTGTATGACAGACCTCCCACCTGCCTCCTGAGTCTGCCCGATTCCTTAGTCTCTCCTGCAGAGGCAGAACTGGCTGTCAATCTGGGGACAGGACAGAATGGAGGTAACGGATCAGGGGGGTAACAAATCAGCTATGGGGAAAGGGGATATTTGAGCACAGGATCTAGGCATACCTTGCCAGTTCTGTGTAGAGGAAAGAGCCTTGGGTCCCAGGCCATGTTACCTAAAATCAACTGTATGGCTATTAAGCAAGGGGCCTTACCTCTTTCTGGTTCTCAGTCTCTCAGAAACAAATATGAATTCATCTATTAAATAATTATTGAGTACCTGCCATCTGCCAAACACTGTAGAGGAGTCCAGTAAATAGGATGCCCTTCCTTAAATAGGATGTGAAGGGGAGCCACAGGTTAATCACGTAGTCACAGAAATACAGCTATTCTAAGAGTTCTGAGGAAAAGTCCAGGGAGCTCTTGAAGTCTGCGGTGGAGAGATCATAGGAGACTTCCTGAGTAAGGAACATTGAGCAAAGACCTGAAGAATGAGATGTTGGCAGACTTTGTGGAGGTGGGTTGGGGTGTTCTTGTACATGTGCAAAGGCCCTGTGGTCAGAGCAGACATTGTGCATTTGAGCAACTGAAAGAAGAGCATAGTTAATCAGCATAGTATTTGGGGAGGGGAGCATGAGGCTAGACTGGGAATTGCATCCCAGACCATCAGATCATGCAAAGCGTTGTGGGCTTTGTTCCCTGTTAGTAGTGTCCTGAACTGATTCATACCAGCTTGCAAGAACAGATTGTTAAATTTTCAGGAATTTTGTAAGCTAGTTGATGCCATGTTGGTAGCTTGAAATTAGTCATGGTGGGAGTATTTATACCACAGAAATCAGCAGACTGTACCGATCAGGGCCTTTTTTCCCTCCAGAGAGCTGTTTGCTAAACATTTAGCAACATACCACTGGTCTTTGTCCTAAAATGACAAGGAACAGATTGATTCCAGAGGGACGGTGTTTCTGTTCCCCTGGAGTTGTGTTCGGCAGAGCTCTTTGGATCTTCATATCTTTGCAGCTATGTCTCCCCTCCCTTGCCACCGGTTTTCTCTTCCCCACAGGCCTGTTCTTGCCCATCTCCCACCTCAGCTGAAAGCCAGGTGGGGCCAGCCTCCTCTCACCTCACCATGGAGGAGTTTGCATCTCCTCTGTGTGACTCTTCTCAGCATCTCGTCTGGAATATCAAACGCGGAGTACCAAATTAGCTGTTTTTCAGGCTTGCGAAATGTAGATAGAGCATAATGAACGTTCTGGGCTGCTTGTAAATTACCTTGTATAAACTCCTTCACGTTGCCCGCTGCCCCATCTTTCTCCATGTGCCTGTGGATAAACACAATTTTTTATCCTTCTAATTATATAAAGTTAGAAGAAGAAGGGGACACAGAATAATATTAGCATCTCCCAGAAGGAATAAATAAACCATGAGGACACCACTACTCCTCACAGGGCTGAATTCTGTGCTTTCAAGAATACTCACCATACATGCCTCCTTGCCTCTGCAGAAGGTAGATTTACAGCTGGTACGGAAGGACAAGTGGGGGACACCCATTCCTAAGCATCTCAGCCCTGAGCCTCATGTCCAGCCCAGAACCACCATTTAGTAAGCACCTGCTGCATACCAGATACTGTCCTAGTACCTTTTTTTTTTTTTTTAAAGAGCAGTCTTAGGTTTCAGAAGAAATGAGCAGAACGTACAGAGAGAGTCCCCATGGGCTGCCTGCCTCCCTCCCACATTCAGATCCCCCTGTTATTAATGCCTTGAATCCATGTGACACATTTGTTACAATTAATGAACCAATCTCGATCCATTATTATTAGCTAAAGTCCATGGTTTAGAGTCTACTCTTTCTGTTGTGCAGTTTGGTGGGATTTCAAAAAAATGTGCAGTGACATGTATCCTCCATTACAGTATCACACAGGATCATTTCAGGACCCTAAAACGCCCCCGTGTCCCTCCTGTTTATCCTGTCGCCAAGCCCCTAGCAGCCACTGATTATTTACCGTTTCCATACTAGAGTGTCACAGAGCGGGAATCACACAGTATGAAGCCTTTGCAGACTCGCTTGTATGTTTCCTCCCTGTCTTTTCATGGCTTGATCATTCATCTCTAAATATCACTGAATGCTATTCCACTGTCTGGGTATACATTTGTCTATCCATTCATGTACTGAAGGACATCTTGGTTGTTGTTTTTTTTTTTTTCCTAAGTTTTGGCAGTTGTGAGTGAAACTGCTATAAACATTTGTGTGCAAGTTTTTGTGTGGACATAAGTTTCCAACTCATTTGGGTAAATACCAAAGACAGCAATTGCTGGAATCATATGATAAGAGTATGTTTAGTTTTAAAAGAAACTACCAAACTGTCTCCCAAAGTGGCTGTATCATTTCGCATTCCTACCAGCGATGAACCGAGAGTTCCTGTTGCTCCATATCCTTGCCAGCATTTGGTGTGGTCAGTGTTCTGGACTTGGGCCATTCTAGTAGGTGTTACAGAGATATCCCATTGTTGTTTTAATTTGAATTCCCTAATGACATATGATGTTGAACATTTTTTACATACTTATTTGCCATCTGTGTATCTATTTTGCCAAGGTGTCTGTTCAGATCTTTCACCTGTTTTTTTAAATGGGGTTGTTTTCTTGTTGAATTTAAGTGTTCTTTGTATATTGTGGATACAAGTCCTTTAGCTGATATTCTGCAAAGATTTTTTCCCAGTCTGTGGCTTGTCTTTTCATTCTGTTAATACCCTGGCAAGTTTCGTGCCTGTATTTTCTCATTTAATCCCCCCCACCCTCTGTAAGCTATATAGTATTGGCTCCTCTTTGATAAGCAACCCTAACTAAGGGCGATCAGTTGACTTACTAAGTGATAAGGCTAAGATTTGAACCCAGATCCTGACCCTCAGCTTCATACCTCACATGATGAGTGTATCCCACTGGCCACCGGTTAGCCCTCTGGGAGTGAACCTTGGTCATTGCATAATAAAATAGCCTTTCACAACCTCGGAAAAGTAGAGGTATCTTGTATATGGATGCCTTGCAGAGCCCAGCATGGGTATTTGCATCTAAGTGCCTTAATACAGGGTTGAGTGCCTCTTGTAACCCAGCCCCTGCCTACCTTCTTTCTCTCTCCTTCTGTTGCTATAATCCCCTCACACTGCTGTGTCCACAAGGCAGGAAATGGTTTTCAGCCTCCCCAGTGTGCTTGCTTTTTCAAAAGCACTGTCTTCACTTTCTTCGTTCCCTCTGATGGAAGGACCCTTCCTCTCTGTCTACTGGTTAAGTCTTAGCCCACTTTTAATTCCTCATTCACATACTCTTCACAAAGCCCTCCTTTCTCCACCTCCTAGACCCTGAAGTTCTACTTCTGTGTATAGTCTGTCTCCCACACGAGATTCCTTAAGCATGAGTATCATTTTGACAGTACTTCCTTAGGCCATTCAACCAGCCTGCACATTGTAGGTTCTTTATGAATGGATGAAGACAAGATACCGACAAACACCATCATCTGGTGGGTAGAGGCCCCTTTCGTCTTTAAGAATATTTAACTTAAATATGTTTGTTTCTTGTTGGTTTTTTAAATCCTTTTTGCTTTCAGATTTTAACTTTCATTTTATGTTAAAGTAAATTCCCTCACTACATTTTAAGCCAGAGTCTCTGTTTCCAGTGCCGTTTCCAGGGACAGTCACAACTCAATAAATAAAGGAGATTTTTGAATCAATAAGTCATTAGTGAGACCAATGAGTGAAAACACAATGTGTATTTTTACTTTTTGAAGGATTATCGTTTTTGTAACCACTGGTAATGGGGCTCAACAGTGTCAGCTTAGAGTCAGGTGCTGGGCCTTGTCTGACTCCTTTCTCCTAGAGTGGGGTGAGAGGGGTCCCCCAGGAAGTCCCACTCCTGGGGGAGCTAGAGTACTGCAGGATCTGGGACCAACCTTTTGCACAGACTCCAGGAGCAGTGCCTGCCAGATGCTGGAAGTCCAGGGAGAGCACCATGTGTGGATGGAGCCGGTGTTCAGGTTCGGATAGACCTGAGATAGAATCCCAGCTCTGGCACGTGCAGGCTGCATAACGTTGGGAATGTGCTTAACCTCCCCAAGCCCCCATTCCTTCATCTGTGAAATGGGAAGAAGGAACATACTACATCATCATGGTATCATTATATACTGTAGTAATCCACAGAGCTATGTTGAGGAATAAATGACTGAGTGAGTTCAGGTTTATAAAATCTGATACTGGCCATGAACTCCATAAAGGTGAACTTTGGACTCCCAGCTTCACACCCCACTCCCCCACCACCCCCCAAAAGATGAGTTAGACCTCCCACCAGCAACTCTCACCCATGAGGAGTAAGAAAAGTGGCAATCCAGTGTATCTCTGTGTCTATCATAGTGCCTGGCACATGGTCAAGGACTAATTTTTGAATTATTTAATTAGTGGATATGAACTAACGTCCTGCCTAGTCTTGGGCCTGTTTGTCCATCCTCAGTCCCATTCCTTGCCTTCAACTGGGACCAAGCATTCGCTCTCTTCAACTGACCCCTGTGGGTTGCATTTTGTAGTCTCTTGCCAGCTGGCATTCGGCTGACTTTGGCCAAGGACATGCCCTGGTGGGAGATTGGAAGTCAGGGAAAGGAAGAAGCCAGGGTACATCTCCAGCTCCCTCCAGAGAGTGGGCCCAGCCCCACCTCTGATAACCTCGCCTCTACCATCTGCCCCACCATTCCCAGGGGGGTAACATCTCCTTGCTAGCTCTGATCTCTGAGTTACACAGCCTCTCTCTGGTTTCTCAGCTCTTCCATCACGGGCTAACCAATTCTCTGGCATTAATCCCCCCTGCCATGTACACTTGAAGCTGTCTCCAACATCGTGCTTAGACCCCTCTTTGGAAGCAGGAGTTTCTGAGCTTAGAATTAGTTCCACCACACACGGGTCATGTGACCAGTCAGTCCTTGGGAGCCTCAGTGTCCTCATTTGTAACAGGGCTATGCTGCTTGTCTCCCAGGCTCACTGCGAGAGTACAACGAGGTGATCCATTCATATGCTCACTAAGGATTTGTAGAGCGCCTACTGCAAGTGGAGGCCCAGAGGATGAAACAGGGAACAAAGTGCTAATGACCCTGTTCTCGGGGGCTTCCTGTTCGTAGTAATAGATGTGCCCCTTAAACTGCAGAGGGCTACATATGTCTTAGCAGGATACGCTGGCCCAGCCTCCTGATCCCAGGGACACTCGCAGATGCTCTGAGCGCTCCAGCCCACTTGCTGGGAACCCTAGCCCTGTCCTAGACTGGACAGCAGAAGCAGGGACATGTAGCGATGGGTGACAGGGACCCAGACAGCCAGCTGAACCCCTCTTCCCTCCAGACCCAGCCAGGTTGTTCCATTCATGTGCATTCTTAGTGTGTCACCACGTGCCTTAATTAGTTGTAAAGAATTAGCCTGATTCTTCTGCATGAGGGGTTTTTTTCTTCATGGTGCTTATTTGATGTTATTTGGAGTAAACGTGCCATTGACTAAACCCTGCAAATCTTGTTTATGCCTGGATTGTGTCTGAAATGGCATTTTCCGTAACATGTTTTTAGTTATTGATGACCTCTTTTATAATGACGGAGCCTGCTTCTCTTGAATGATTGTATTGATAACAATATGTGGCCAACAATCTATTTGCAACAATTCTCCAAGAGACAAAGGGAAAGCATTTACGCACATGAAGAAAATAGTCAAATTTGCCGTTTTTCAGCAATAATGAAAACATGTTAGTTCGGATCCGACGCTTCTCGCCTCCTAAGTGTTCTGATCTCTCTCACGCTGTCATGTGAAGAAGGTATTTCTACTACCCTTTTAATAACAAAATCACGAAGACTTAAAGAAGCAGGCGACTCACCCAGGTGGGTCATGATGAGTACTAGAAGGGGTGGTGGAAAAAAGAGAAGGAGCACATACAGTGGCTTTCTAAGGCACAGAAACTCAACTGCCTGATCTGTAAATTGGAATGATAACAGGGTGGGACCAGGGGTCAAACGAGAGAAGGTATGGGAAGCAGCCCGATGCCCATACTACTGACGCACGGGAGCCTTACAGGTGGGCAGTGCTGGCCCCTCGCCGCAGCTCCTCACCGCCCACCTCCTTATTTTTTGCTCTCTCTCTGCAGATGACCATTCCCGAGTGAGGCTGCTGGTGCTGGATGGAGATCCGCATTCCGACTACATCAACGCCAACTACATTGATGTGAGAGTCTCCATGGGGCTGGGCGGTGGGACTCTGGGGTTGGTTGTAGCAGGCTTGAGACCCATGGCTGTCCCCCAGCCTCTCCCCCAACAAGGTGGCCCTCCTAGAACGTGTCCGGAGGGGTCTGGCCCCTCCCTGATTTATGTAATTAGCATAACCCACATTGATTATCCGTCTGAAACTGTATCCTCTTTGGAGCTGGCTGGAGTAGCCCGCTCCGTGGGGCCTCAGGACAGCTGCCTGTCTTGTTCCTTCACCCATTAATTCATTTGTACGTGTGTCTGTTTGTCCATCCATTCATTCATTCAAAGGCATAGCCATTTATGCAACACAAATTCAAAAGTGCCTGCTGTGTGCCAGATGCTATGGGAACCATAAAACTTAGAGCACCATGGTCTCTACCCTTTAAAACCTGAGCAGGAAGATAAGCTATGCACATCAATAATTCCAGGGCCAACTGGAAAGTGGTAAGTGTCATGTGTTCAGATAAAATGCTGCAGGGATTCAGAGGTGGGGGAAAAATTGCTTTTTCCATCAGGAATGCAAAATGTGATATGAACCAAAGCTTCAAGCACAGGATGAATTTAAAGTATAAAGAGGGCAAAGATGGGGCCTCTAGTTAGAACAGCACAAGCGAAAATGTAGCAGCTGGAGCCAGAGCATCTGTAGTGGCTCAGGGTGAGCAGAGCAGAGACTATGTCATGGGGGTAGTAGAAAATAAGGTTGGAGCTAAGTCATCGGTGGTTTGCCGTCAAACTTAGAAAGCCAGGCTTGATTCTGTAGGCAAGAGAAAGCTGTTTGAAGTTTTGATCGTGGAGGTGACCAGTGCAGAGCTGAGCTTTGGGATGATTTTTCTATTGCCAAGGATAAGATAGATCCGAGGGAAGAGTGTCCGGGATCCAGACACCCAGTTAGGGAAGGGGATTGTTTCACCCTGGAAGCGAGAGTTTGCAAAAGGGGAGCATGGCCGCCAGGGGTAGATGGAGGTCCTCTCATAACCGGCGCAAGCCAGGCTTCTCAGGACCTCAGCTAGGAGCCCAAAGGCCTTGACAAATGCTGGAGCTCCTCTTGGTCCCTCTGATGCCCAAGTGTTTCTAGAGACAGGCTATGAAGTGGAGAGGTGTGTGTTTGAATTCACCCTAATCTAGGCCAATCCAAATGATTCATTGATTCAACAAATATTTATTGAGCCTGGTGTTAGTCATTTGTCTGTTTGCTCTCAGATCTATTTCTTGTCCTTCCCCGTTCTGCTTTGCATTGCTTATCTAAGTATGTGTGCAATGGTGTGCCCATGTGAGTGTGTGCGTGTGCATGAGAGCAAGCTGACCCCTACAGAGAAGGCACTGATGGGAGATTGGAGGGTGAAGGGAAAGCTGCTGTCCGGCTTCTCCCTCACTTAACTGGGGTGGCAGCTCTGGCAGTGGCCGCACCCCAGCTGGGGCACCAGCTTCCACCAGGCACCAGCTTCCACCAGAATTCCCGCCTCTGCCAGGCAAACCCAGCTCTGGGGTCTGGCAGCTTCTCTGTCTCCCATCATCCACTAGTTCCAGGGGCGGTCACAGTCTCCTGCTGGTGCCAGTCTCTGTGTTGCCCCTCTGTTGCCTGGTTAGCATCTCAGCTCCTCTATCACCAATGTCACCAGCGCCCCATGAGGAATTCCCTGAGTCTGAAACACCCAGAGTGGTTTCAAGTCCCCACCTGAGACCCTGGCTTTACAGAGAGCCTAACTGTGGTCAGGACCTGGGGCTGGAGTTTCAGTGGAAGTCAAGGTCAGCACGGACTCTGTCCCTGTGGTCCTCCCAGGAAAGTTCACAGGGAGATGGCCAGTTCAGAGCAGCCTGTCTCAAGCCTGGACAAAGCACTCTGAGTATCTGCCCCTCATAGCTGCAGCCTCTCCTTCATGCATCTAGGATTCATTTCTCAAACACTGAGCAGGTCCTCCACTGTGTGCTGGAAATCCAAACCTGAAAAGGGACTCAGTCTGGTAAGGGAGTTGGGTAAGAAAAGAGACCCTCATAGAGCAGGGCCTGTGCAAACATTAAGGAAAACCAAAGCTTTGGTTGGGGTGGGGGTGGGTAGTCAAGGGAGCCTTCCTGGAGGAGGTGACAGTGCTGCCTTAGCCAATGAGTAAGAGTCCAGTGGGCAAGAAGGATTGACAGTAACCTAAGATCACCTCTTGCGTATCAACATTACTTTAACTAGGACCACAACCTCACGAAGCAAGTGCCATTACTACCCATTCCCAGGTGAGTTAGCTGAGGCTTTTGATTAGTTATGTAACTTATCGAGGATCTCACTGCTAGGATGTGCAGGAGAAGGGCGCAGGCGTCTGATCAAGGGTCACTTCCCCAACGTATTCTGCTGGCTTAAATAATAGCAGAGCAATGACAACAGCCAGTGGCTCTAAATGAGTCATGTTTGGGCCCCTTGATGGGTGGTTTCAAAGGAGACGGTTTATGGAGACCACTCAGTAGCCCCCCCCAAGTTGGGTAATCATCCCCATTTTTTCAGAAAGGGAAGCTGAGGTTGAAGATGTTGCAAAGTTTGGGGAGTCTGGGTGATTCAGTCAGTTAAGCGTCTGACTCTTGATTTCAGCTTGGGTCATGATCTCAGGGTCATGAGAGGAGCCCTGTGTCAGCCTCTGAGCACAGGGAGCCTGCTTGGGATTCTCTTTCTCCCTCTCCCTCTGTCGCTTTCCCCCACCCCTCTGTCTCTCTCTCCCTCTCCAAAAACAAAACCAAAAAAAGTTTAAAGAGATTACAGAGCTTTAGTAAGGCCATGGGTCTGGTCAGCAGCAGAACCAAACTAGGAACCAGACCAGACCGGTTCCCAGTGCGGGGCCTTTCTCCCGCTCTCCCCATCCACTCTCAGACAACACCTTGCATCCCGCTCACAGTGGGGACTCAGCATGCAATTAACCAGATTGAACAGAACTTCCTTCTGGTTTCCCCCTTGAACTTGTCTACAGCTGAGTACTTGTGACAACCCCAAAGGCCCACATGGGGTCTGCCAGCCTGGGGTGCCATATATAGCATTTGTCATCTGACTGGTAACCCTCCCACAAAAGTGACTTTCCTAGAAAGACTCTTCCCTAGATAAACAAAGTTGCGCGAACATCTGACTACAGTCAGAGCCAAGACGCACTGGGTATGTTATAGGCGACAAATGAAATTGCTTTAAATGCAGGTGAGTCTCTGTGATGTCAACACTGAAAACGCCTCCCATTCCTGCCAGGTTCTAGCATCATTACAGTGCGTTCTGCAAGCCTTTAGGGATAAGAAACCAGGGGTTGGGTTGCTCAAGGTTGCATGGCTAGAATCCAGTTCTCTGTGCACTAAGCACTTCTCCCTCTGGGAAAGATAGATTGTGCAGACAAGCCAGCCTCTGCTAGATGCTGTCTTCATAGGTGACACTGGCCTCTGCTGGATCTCAGTGGTCAGAGTTAAAGGTTCATGAAACCAGAGTCATGAATTCAGCCGTTGCTGGGCCGGTTGAGTCCAGAGCTTTCTGCTTACTAGCCTTATGATCTTACTTACTTGTTCTGATACCTGTAAAGCAGGATAATAATGCTACCCCGACAGAATACGATAACCGATGTGTCTGTCAGTCTCCCCTTAGGAAACAGGCTCACTCAAAGGGAGTAATGGGAGGCAGGGGGTTAACAAGGTAGGAACAGGGTTAAAGGAAACCAGTAGGGTGGGGTGCAGTGTCCCCGAGCTAGAAGGGGTGACCTCTGACAGAGAGTCAGTGCCAACCTCAGCGGCCTGACAGGGACAGATCTAGAAGAACATACTCCCCCAGCCTCCCATGGCCTCTGAGCTCCTGCTCCTGCCCCCTCCCCATTGGCTGAACCCAACTGGAAACCAGCAGTCACGAAACCCCATGACATAGTCCATACAGGTCAGCATCCAGCCCCCAGCACAGAGCAGAGTCTGGAAGGGAAAGGTGGGAACATGGCGGGGGAAGCATGTACCAAGTACAAGCACCTCCTCGCACACTGTTACCAATATGGAGTGGGGTGGGGGTGGGGAGTCCCATGAATTATGAACCTACCATGTTCTCCAGCAAACTTAAAACGCCTAGAGTCCTTTTGGGGATTCCTGGCAAAACACGCGCTAGATAGCTCCCTAGGTCCTCACTCTTTTTGCCTGCTCTCCCCCACTGAAATCCTCCTGGACATTTGCTCTCAGAAGAGCTAACTGCCCGAGCTGGAGTTGTTTATCCCCAGTTGGATCTTGACGATCCATTACAACAACTCCATTTGGATAACGAGCTCGATGGGGCCAGCCCTGTCTGTGCCTTCAGAGGCCATGGTTCTGCTCCCTTCTGAACCATCCCACCGGTGGGTTTGTTTGCACGCCCGAGAATGGATTGGCCACTTGAATCTGTTATAAATTACCAGTCTGGAAATAAATATCGTATCTGGGTCCCCAGTAAGTAACAGATGCAGGAGTTCAGAGTGAGATAAATGCGTTTTGGATGCAAGCCTCTTTCCCATTGCTCACAGACGGATGGAGGCAGGCCCGGTGCTGGTTTGCAGTCGATCTGTGTGCTGTGTAGGTGGGACTTCAACGAACTCAAAGTTCTTTTAAGGTTAGGAAGTTTTCTACACCAGTTCTTGGCAAATCCCCAGTAAAGCCCCAGCCGAGCAGTACATTTCCTTTTATCTCCGTTGCTGAGGAATCGCATGGTTAGAATGTTTTCTCCTTGGGGACTCGTTGGGGTCTTGGAGACCAGAGAGGGCCTTTTTATGCCCGTGCAGCACGCAGATGGGTGCACGGCACACGTGCATGTGTGCATTTGAGATGTGTTTATCAAGGCTGACGGCCCAGGCAGACTTGTGGGTGCTTGGGACGCGGGCACATGCAAGCTGACCACAGCCTTGTCCTGCCGGCGTGCTCACTCCGCCAGGGAGACAGACAACGAGCATGTCCATAACCAAGGAACATTCTGCCCCTGAGTGATAAGTGCCCTGAAGAAAAGGAAACCAGAGAAATGTGAAAGGGGCCAACAGGGTGGTCGGCAGGGGGGCTTTCTGTGAAGTGACTGACAGCCAAGCAGACACCGGGCGGACGGGAGAGAGCAAACCGCCCGTCTCACCGGGGACAGACGCCGGATGGCCCAGGGAATGCCCTGTGCGAAGGCCTCTGCATGGAAACATGACTCCTGTGTCTCAAGAAGAGCAGGACAGCCAGTAAGCCAGGGCGAGAGTGGTAGGAACCGGGCATGCTGCTGGAGGAAGGAGACAGGAACGCCATTAAGAGTGTCCCAGCATCACCTCTGAGACCCGCTGATGCAGACATGCCACCCATCAGCCTTTGCTAAAGACTGCTCCCAGCTCTGAGTGTAGGCTCCACGGCCCAAGGGAACAAGAGGACAAAAGCCGTATTGCCACTCATGTGCTCTATGTGTTGGTTGGGCACACGTGGAAGCCTGCAGGACTGCTCGGGGAGGAAGGCTCATTTGAGGTGCAGTGCAGGGAAACAGGACATGGGGCTCATGGGAGGGCATGGACAGTGACAACTGCCAGTGAGGCTAGAGACACAGATGAGTCCTGAGGTAGGACATTTGGGCACGATCACACAGACAGTGGGGGGCCACTGCAGGCTGTTTGGTAGGGAAATACCAGAATCCGATATGCACTGGTGAATTCACTCTGGTCGGAAGCAGACAGGCAGTGGGACCAGACTGGAGGCAGGGAGGCCAGCAAGCTGTGGCTCGGGTCAGGAAGGACAAGGAGTGCAAGTAGGAGTTGATGATGCAGGTGATGGAAGATAGTGGGCTTGAGAAACCACACCCTTCTACACTCTAGGGGACTATCTTCTGTTCCCAAACCTAATCAAGAACCCCCCCCCCCCCCGAGTCTAATTCTTCCTGTAAGCCTCGGAACCCCTGTCCCTCTTTCTCAGAAGAGCTCTGGTCCCTCTCACCTCCCTTCCCATCTCTCATGTCTCAGAGAGGGGCTCAATTTTCCATTAGAGGCAGAGCAGTGAGGAGGGACGGGCTTCCGATCTCACCATCACCCAGCGGTCAACATAGACACTTAGTCATGGTAAGCACCCTATGAATGTTTGCCAGACGACCAATAAAATAAATAACAAGATAAAATCATATATGCTGAATCTTGGACTATAGTGCCTGTGGCATAGTGACTGCCATGTAATCTCAGTAGCAACGCTACAGTGTAAGTCTAAGAACCTCATCTGAGAGTAAAAGATCAATGGAGGCACAAGGAGGTTCAGTGTTAGCTGCAAACCACACAGCTCCCAAGGGTCAGAGCTGGGATGCGAACCGAGGCCATCAGGTCCAGAGTGTGTGCACGTGACCCCCTCCAGCGGTACCTAATTTAGCTGTGTTCCCAGCCACTTGTTCATTGGACATTTGCTCTGAGTCTCACACTGTGGGAGGCCCTATAGACATTTTTTTTTTAAACTTAGAGGAGGCAGTGTTTGTCCTCAAGAAGCTGATGACTTCGCTAAGAAGTTATCACACAAGGAGTTTAGGTGGGGCTGTTGATTCCTGGGGACTGTGGTTAATCCACCAGTTCTGGCCATGCCACCGGCCCTGGGTTGGTGCTGACAGTGAACTCAGGCATTTCTAGAGTATGCCCAACAGTTGGAAGGTAGCTCCTCAGTATTTATGGGGCGAGGGGAAGACTGAGCTGGAGAAATGCGCCAGGGGCTCAAAAACGCGTCTTTGAATCAGAAAGTGGATCTGGGACTTGAAAGATGCCACATCTGTTTTACCATTAACCACACAGATGGCGATTCTGGCTCATTTCCTGAGTGAGAGGGCCTTGAGGCAGCTCATTCCCCCCTCCCCCCACCCCCGACAGGATGGAAAAACTGATCACTAACACTGGAGACAAAACGAGGGATTCGTCAACCGTTCGGGCTTGTTTCCTCCTGAGATGGTTAACCATAAAGCAAAGTGGATTTCGGGGCTGTCCGTGACCTCTCCGCCAGCAGGATCCCTAACTGGCATCTGTAGTTTGAAAACGCATCCGTCCGTCCATTCATTCACTCACTCTTGTGTTCATTCCATATATACTAACTATGTACTAAATGCAAATCATTGTCCAAAACGTGAACTCTACCCAGTACGGTATAATTCCTCTCTAAAACTAGAAAGAGCATCCCCCATGGATCGCCATACCCAGGCAAAAGAGAAGGATCTCTTCAACCTCTTCCCCAGTGATGAAGGTGATGGAGCACCGAGGAGCCCCACCCCAGGGCACGGCAGGGCCTCCTGGGGCACCGAAATACACAGACATATCAGAAACTGGTCTCTGAACCAGAAAGCGGCTTTATCATCCTCTAGGTCACACCTGCGTGCCCCCCTCCCACCCCGATGAGTGGGACTTCCAATTCCAAGCCCCACCATGTGGCACAGAGAGGCACTGTGGCATTCTTCCCAATTTTTTTTCCCCTAATCCTTACTAAGGCAAGGGGCCAACGATGCAATGGTTTTCTTCTGTCAAGTGCCCTACAGAGCCTCACACAGTGTTTTGCACAGTTAGGACCCAGGAGAGACTTTTTGATGGTTTGTGTCCCACAGGAACCCCCAAATTCCTTCTCTACCTTTCTGGGTGCATGGGCCTAGGTAATTACGGCCACCCAGTTTTGCTTCCAAGGCAAGCCTGTATGGGCCCCTCCCAAGTAACTATTAGAATGGCTCACTCATTGAGTGATTTAATAAGAGTTTTCCATGCGTTACCTAATTTCGTCTTCGCCACTTCTCTGGGAAGTGTCTGATGCTCTTCTCATTTTGCCTGTGAGGAGAGCATGTCTTGGAAAGGATAGCTATTAATATTGTGGTGTTTGCAAGCTTTGACTGGAGGCCCTTCACTCTGCTTCTCTCCTGTCATCCAGGGATACCATCGACCTCGGCACTACATTGCAACGCAGGGTAAGTGCCCTCCTTTCCCTCGAAGCTGTCCTTGCCCTTCACTGGAAGAGAGGAATGGGTTGCTGCCAGCAAAGAAGTCACACGGGCATAGGGCTGGAGAGCCTCCAGGGGTGTCTGGGAGCAACCATTTGTTTGGGAAGGAAAGAGGTGACAAATTCAGCTCTAGGTAGGGATATGAGTAAGAGATGAAGGAGATACAGCTGAGAAATGGTCACAGGCAGGGCAGACCCGAAGCCTCAGCCTCAGCCTCAGGCTAATCTGCCCCAGGGATCCACCATGGAGAGCTAAAGCTGATGGTGCCTGATCTCCTGGACAAGCGTGCGCCTAGAAGAGAGAAGTACTCAGCCGTTCTGGAAAACAACTTTGACAGTACATTATCAAAGGCTTCAAAATGATCCTACCTCCCAAACCCTTTGGGGAAGAAATATTGTGGATGGTTAGATAGGTGGGCAGTCACGTATACAGAGATACTCATCACAGTGTTATCTGCAATAGGAAAAAAGTGAAAAATCTTCAATGCCCAACAGTTGGTAGCTTGTTTAAATAAAGTATAATACTTCCATATTATAGACAATTATGCAGTGAACATGTACCATGCTTGGTAAGAATTTTTAAGAGCATGCAAAATGTATATAATAATGCATATAATAATTTACTTATTACAGCAAATGCATATGTGTAAATACATACACACATACATATATACACACACACACACATATATACATATACAGGAAAAGGCTACTGAGATTTTTATATCAAATACATGTATTTCTTTTATAATTGTAAAAGTGATGAAGGCCCAGGACATTGAAAGAGAAATTTCCAAGGAAATTGCTTTGGACTCTCAGATCCTCTCTCCCTCTCCTTGTCCATTTCTTTTCCCTCCCTCCTTTTGGGACCCCAGGGGAATGCTTCCTGTTTTTGTCAAGCTCAAACTCAGGCCTGTACCGTTTGCACTGTGAGCCTCCAGCTCCTAGCAGCTTTCTGTCCTCCCTGACCCCTGGAACCCCAATTTCCTCCCTGACTCTCATTGAGGTCCTAGAGCCCGGTTCTTATGAAAACTCCCTTAAGCCATATTATTAACCCATAATATAATCCCTATAAGGTGATGGATGGGGGCAAGTGGGGCTGGGGGACAGCCCCTGAGGAGGACAGAGTAGGGAAGAGGAAAGGCTGTGGGTGTATCTCCATGGGTGCTGCAGACCATGCTAGTTTGGAATGCCGCTTTGCTTTTCTACTCCGGCCCTGGTCTCAACGACTTGGGTGTCCCAGCAGGGATCATCTGGCCTCGCTCTCGCTCACCTATGCAGAGCCTGGACGGACCAACCAGGAGGGACAGCCTCCTGGCTGCCTCCTTGCACTTGTGGTCTTTGACCCTGTCACCTTCTCTGTCCTCAGGTCCGATGCAGGAGACTGTCAAGGACTTTTGGAGAATGATCTGGCAGGAGAACTCGGCCAGCATCGTCATGGTCACGAACCTCGTGGAAGTGGGCAGGGTAAGCCCCTCCCGCAGTTACCTGGACAGAGGTTGCTGGCCCTGTCCTCCTGAGCATCTCTCTGTTCTGTGCCTTATGGCACGTGCCCCTGCTCAACACTTCACTCACAACAACCCGCGTGGGAGAAATCCTCACCCCTGCTTCCCATTCGGGGAATACGGCCTTTCCCTCCAAGTCATCCTTTTCTCCATCCTCGCTCAGTTGATGACGTCATCTCATACCCTTTGGGGAAATGAGAGCCATCAGACATGAACGCTCATCTTCACGCCACAAAGCCACAATCCTGCTTGCATCTATGACCATCTTCTCATTCTTCCCCTCTGTTATCAGGGTGAACCATAAAAAAGGGCCATTTTTGTTGACCCAAATGGTAGACTGTCTGCTGTTTCTAAAGGCTCAGCCTCCTATGACGGAAGAAGTGACTCTTGCCCTTTCAAAGGCAATCCCAGTGCCTTGAATCACAGATTCTATGCAAGAATTTTCTCATTTCCCCTATCACTCGAAAAGCAACTCTTTTTCTCATTGCTGGATTATCCCCCTGAACATACAAAACACCCTGAGCACCTTCCCCCTGAAAATACAAAACAGACCAACAAAAAGGATTCTCTTGTCCCTGCTTTTCTGCTGGACTTTGAAGACACACACAGGCTCTGTTTCTCCACTCCCGTTCTCTTCTCCCCTCTCCATCCCACCCATAGTAAGACGGTCAGTATCACCAGCATCCTTCATGTTGACGAATTCAACCACCACTTCTTTCTTCTCATTGAACTCAGTCTCTCAGAGCATCCGACCTTTTGCTCCCTTACCTCTAAAACCTTGATAGCCCTCAGGGTTCAGGCCTTGGTCTCCTGCTCTGCTCTATCTCGACTCTCTCCTACGTTGTCCTTAGCTAATCCTAGGGCTTGGAGATGGGACTGCTATGCCCGGCTTGCTTTCGCTCACTTGGTAAACTGCGGTATGTGGGTGGGTGGGCTGTTGGGTTGAAAGGCAGGGTGCACAACACTAGAAGAAAGAGGGCTTCTCTACTTAGCATAGGAACTAACCGGAGAGTGGCCAGGTAAGTTTTTGTTTTGGCGAAGGACCAGATAACCCGATAAAATAGAGTCCTGGCCTCCAAGATCATAGGAGAGAGAATCTGGGCTGTCTTCATAATCAGGAGAGGGCTGTGGACATCTCGTGGCCTCAAAGGGTTCTGGGGCCAGGAGAGACTTTATCCTTGAGCCCGCTCTCACTTCGTCCCATCCCCCGCTTTACAGATGAGGAAACAGCCCCAGAGGGGCTGGAGCACCTACCCCTTAGTCCTCTAGCCAGAGCCCAGCTATGATCTCTGACTCTTAACTCTCCTCCTAGTATCATGGCCCCTCCACTCACCACTGCTCCCCAAGGACCCAGACCCGGAGAGCAGCTACCACAGACAAAAAGGCCCGGCTAGGATTTAAGAATTCAGAAGCAAATTCCACCCCGTTCTATAAAATGTCCCATCTTGGAGACAGATTCCCTCGATGGACAGATCACGAATCTAATTTGGATCTGGGGCGGGAACAGGGGAGCAGTCTCTTAATGGAACTCCTGCTGGGAGCCAACCACTGTGCCTGATGCTCCCTGTGCATTTTTTCATTTTGACTCTGACCATTGCACGGGGCCATGTTTCTGGTAATTATCTGGGTGGCCTGGCTTTGCATCCCGGCTCCATCCCTTCCCGACCCTGGACAATTTTCTTAGCCTCCCAATGCTTCTGCTTCCTCATCCGTAAAACAGGGTGATAATCATGTCTGTAAAGGTCGTAGTGATAAGCGATTAAAATAATACATGGAAGGAATTCGTAGCACACTCAGCAAGCGGTGTGGGATGCGGCGAGCTGTGAGTGAGTGTTAGCTGCCCGTACGAATAGTTCAGTTGAGCCTGAGAGGGATTTCAGCACTTTTTGGAAGCTGTCAGCTGTTAGAACCAAGCAATGCATCCGTTTGCCTGCCAAGCCGGTTGCGCTATACCAGCGTTTCCCTAAGTGGGTTCCATGGGATGCTAGTCTGCAGGATGCCCAGTGAGAAGAGGGTTCCATGGTTAAATACGTTTGGGAAATGCTGTGCACTTTTTGCCCCTCTCGGAGAGTCGAAAACACTTTAGCGTTAGCACGGTCAACGAGCTGAGGAGTCTTGTAGCAGAGCGGCCTGTTTAACTTTGTTTAATCCAGCATTTCCCAAACTCATTTGACCACAAAACCTTTTTTTGTTTGTTTGTTTTCTTTGTTTCTTGTTTTTTTTTTTTCTTTACCTAACACCTATTAGCACCCAGCGGAACACACTGTGGGAAATGCCACTCTAGGCCGCGCGGCGTCCCCCGGAATGGTAATGCTTTTGTTCTTTTTAGGGGAAAACAGTGATCTCTTTTTCCTCCCGCGGAGTGTGACCTAGAGTCCAGTACGGGACTGGCTTGTCGCTGGCATCTGCACCCACCGCCCGGGCAGGGAGCCTTTGTGCCGACGCTTCCCTTTGGGCCCCGATCCTTGCATCCGTCTCCCAGCTGAGAGCCTTTCTCCTTCCAGCCCCCAGTCACCACCTCTGGATGTTAATGACCCTCTCCCCACCCCCTCCGCTTCCCACCTTTGATTCTCATCTCTGTTCCGCTGATGCTGCCCCCCCGCCCCACCTGATCTAGCAGAAAGAGGGCTCAGCCAGAGGTAGAACGCCGGCCCGGTGACCTGGGACCAGGTGCCGGACCTCCCAACTCGAGCTTTGTTTCCGTCTGTAAATGGGGTAACACCACCTACCTATCTCACCTCGGTTGATTCGCTCACCTAGTGTGATAATGGACTTGGAGATTTTAAGGAGCTCTGCCGAAGAAGGTACTACCATTATTCCTAACGGCTCCAGTTCCTTTGGGAGAGGGCGTGGCCCTGTGCGGTTTGCCAGTCGCTGGCGAGCTGACAGCCCCTTGGACCGAAATTCCACCCAAATCGCCCTCGGGTTTATCGGAACAGGAAGGCCGGATGAGGCGGCTGCTGGCACTCAGCCGTACACTCATCCGTCCTTGTCTCTGTCCTTCCCCGCAGGTGAAGTGTGTGCGATACTGGCCGGATGACACGGAGGTCTACGGGGACATTAAAGTCAGCCTGATTGAGACTGAGCCCCTGGCCGAGTACGTCATACGCACCTTCACCGTCCAAAAGGTAAGCTTCCCAGCAGCTGCCCGCCCTATGTCTGCCACCAGGGACAGATCAGCAGTTGAGTTGATGTAGATCCTATTCCAGAGGCTGCCCCCCTCTAGCAGGAGTGACAAACAGAATTTGGCAGGCAAACAAATGGTCTAAATGCCATATGATGATAAAAGCTATGGAAGAAACCTGCCACGCGTGAAAACAAGATGAGGTGGTCAGAGAGGGCTTCCTGGAGGAGGAGGCATTTAGGCAGCCAAAGGAGAATGAGAAAGTCAGCTGAGGGAAGAGCAGGAGGAACCCTATTCCAGGCAGAAAGAAACAAACACACAGAGTCACAGGGAAAGAAGATTTCCGCATGTTCCAGGCCTGTGGTTTTCAACTGGTGGTGATTTTGACCCCCGGGGGAAGATTGGCGATGTCTAGGGACATTTTTAGTTCTCAAAGCTGAGGAAGGAGGGGTGCTGCAGGCATCTGTGGATGGAGGCCAGCAATGTTGATGAACACCCCACGATGCTCAAGACACCTAGCCCCCAGCAACAGAGGATTATCTAGCTTCAAATGTCCATGACGTCAGGATTGAGAAGTGCTGGTCTAGGCATTGAAAGGAAGCTGGCCTGGCAGAAGCTTGATAAGCAGGAACAAGATAGCAAATAAGATTTATCTTTTAATTCCTATTATGATGATCACTAACATTTATTGAACAATTACTAAAGCAGGTGCTTTTCTAAGTGCTTTGTGTACATGACGTCATTGAATCCAACAACCTCTTGAGAGAGGTACTATTATTACTCCCCCCCCTTTTTTTTTACTCCCATCTTATAGGGGAAGAAAATTAGGCACAGAGCATGTGTGTCATTTCTCCGACATTGCCCAGCTGCAAGCTCGCTGAACCACATTCCCACCTCAACCCCTGACTTGAAGCTCAATGCCCCTTCCACTTACTCTATACTTGCCATTTTCTGGAAGCATCCATACTGATGGACCAAGTAGCCACAGAGCCAGCAATGCAGAAGCACTGGGGATTCACTGCTCTGAGAGCTGTGTTATTGGGGTTCGGACAAGTCCCTGGGAGGACCAAAGCAGGCACATACTCGGGACAGCAAGTGCACGCATGGTTGATACGGGCACACTGCTCCTGGCAGCCTCCCCGCCGCGGACCCCCACCCCCACCCAAAGCCTCATGCTCTTAAAGGCCTGTGTCTGCAGACTCAGTCGAAGAGCCAGGAGCGAAGGGCACTTCTCCATGACAACAGGTACACCAGTGTGGCCTTAGGTCAGGTTCCTTGGAAGCAGAGCCTGAGACAAGGATTTGGGTACAGATGGTGTATCCAGGGACCACTCTCAAGAGAAACTTACAGGAGAGGGAGGGAGAGAGGAGGGAGAAGAGGAAGGACCTGGGCAAGGACAGAGTCGTCAGTGGAGTCTAACCTAGGCCTGATCCACAGGGGCTGCTAGAGCAGGACCTGCACCCCAGACGGGGCCCCCTTGCTTCCATCTGCCCAGACTGTGGACCAGCCATTCAGAGGTCACCTGCAGTGCAAGTCAGATCCTGTGGGCTGAGGGCATTTCTCCAGAAAAGGGGAGTCACTCTCAGCCAGCACTCCTACAGCAGAGGCCTGGGGAGGCAGACCCCAGAGGAGGATCTGGCATGGATGCAGTTAGTGCAAGTAGTGAGATGAGTAGTGGGGACAGAGGAGCCCATCCTGGGCTCCACACCCAAGCAGGGAGGCATTGGAGAACCACAGGCAGGTGCTCAGCAAACACTGCCTAGGTCCTTAGCTCAAAATCGGTTCCTGAGCCAGGGACCCAGAAATAGTAGACAGGAAGTGGTGTCTGCCCTTGAAGAGAGCATAGTCCCACCAGGGAGGGAAGAGCCCTGATCCACGACCTCAGTGGAGGTGGTAAGGGCTGGAACAAGGGCTTCCCTGGGCTGAGTTGACCTGGAGAATGGAATGAAACCCTGAGTGTTGCTGAAGCTGTTTCTTCTACTTCAGCTTCTGGGTCAGAGCCTCCATCTGGGCCTTTGTTCACTCGCGCCTGGACCCCCACCCCAGCCTGCTATGGGGCTCTCTGCCTCCACTCTTACTCCATTTTAGTTTGGGTTTCTGGGAAGCTGAGCCTGTGGCAGGGCTTTGGGTGTGCTTGCTGAAGCTTGAGGAGGAGCTCTGAGAAGGGGAGGGAGGGAGGGAGGGAGGGAGGCAGGCAGGCAGGGCAGGCAGTGGAAGGAGCCAAGCCAGGACGTGCTCTCAGCTGGAGACCTAACTAAGGCAGCTGGATCCCATGGGATCTCTGGGGCATGAGCTCCCCCCAACACTTGATCTTGTCTTGAGGCAAAGGGGTCCTCCGTTCCTCTGTTAAGGCCACTCAACATCCTAGTTTGCCCAGGACCATCCTGACTTTAGTAGGAAAAGTCCCATGTCCCAGAAAACCTCTCAGTCCTGGGCAGACTCACCAAGTCAGCTGGTCACTCTGCTGTCCTGTTAGCCCCTGAATGCCAGCTGCCCACTCCCACCCCCAAGGGACGGGGCTCCTGGTTGGCTGAGCAATTCTCTGAAGAAGCGGGGAGCTGTGGGTGTCCGTAGCCAAGACTCAGGAGCTGGAGATGGAGGTCCTGGCCCAGGAATGGGGATCTGGGAGGGTGCCATCAGTGCCTCCTGCACTGCCCCCCAACATTCCCACTCCACTCCAGGCTCCACATAGTCCCCAACACAACCCTCCCAAAATGCAAGTGTGATGATGCACTTCCCCTTCCGGGCAACCTCCCCAGATCCCCAGTGAGACCCCGTGTGGGATGCAAGGCCTCCCAGCAACAGGCACCTGCCCAGCCTCCCACCCACAGTCCCTCTGTCCACCCTTGCCAGTCTTCCACTTCCCCCCGGGGGTGCCCTGTTTGTGATTCTGTGCATGTGCCGTGCTAAGTCCTGTCCCCGTGACATTACCTGGGCTGCCTCTCTGCCTGGGAGTCCTGCCATCTCTTTGATGGGGCAACACTGAGGCCTCAGTTTCTCATGACTAGGAGTGCAGACTGTGGGGTCCAAGAGCCAGGGTCCAGACTGGGTTACAACTTACGAGTTGCATGACCTGGTTGTGTTCCTTAACCTGGCTTAGCCTCGATTTCCTCATCCGTAAAACAGAGATAACATATGGACTGGTATGAGGATTATATGAGTTAGTACACCGAAATGTTCAGAAGAGTAATAGGCCTGCAGTCTGTGCTTAATAAATGTTAGCTACTGTTTTCACTATTAATGTATTTCAAGACTCAGGGCATGCATCACCTCCTCCAGGAAGCCTTCTCTGATTTCTCCTTCCCCAGCTGGGGTTACCTGACGCTCCTTTAAGCACTTCAATAGGTTATCCGCTTAGGAGCCTGCCTCTCCAGCTAGACCATGAGCCGCTCCAGGGACAGGGACTGTGGCTTTTATTTCCGCCTTCACAGTGCCTAACACAAGGCTTGGCACAGATAACCCTCAGGGAATCTTCCTTAACTGAAAGAATGATCAAACACTCTTCCTATTTGTTGCTCTCCGCATATCTGCAGGAGATTGCAAGGTAGGAGAAAGTAGGTAAGGGCACTGCGTAAGCACAGGCCCCGAGGTGACACCTGACTACGGACTGGGCAGAGAAGCAGCCTTAGCCTGCAGGGTGTTACTGAAGAGTGGTAGGAGGGGAAGGGGAAGCGACCAGAGCCCCAGGCCCCACTGCCCCCATCAGTCAGAGACGCTCTGCTTTTATTTGTTCCCTGCCTTATGATTCTAAATAAGAATCTAACGAATAGAGGAGTCTGACACATTTTTTTAAAACTTGAAAGCCATGAAGACAGTGAGGGTCACAGACCTCAGTCACTGAAAGAAAGGCCTCATGTTCCTCTGGAAGTGACTTGAACTTGGTGTTTAAGACCAACCTTTCTCTGAGTCTGTTCTGCTGAATAGAAGTCCCATGACACCCTTGTAAAAAGGACAAACACTGTGGGTGTGTTATAACGCCCCCTTGGGGATGCAGAGTGTACACCAGTCCACTGAAGGCTCTGAGAAGTCCTGCAGCAAAGCCACTACCTCTACATTATCTACTTCCGTGGCTCCCAGACCCAACAGATTACTTAAGTCACCCTTTGTGGCAACCCTTGCTCACCTGGCAGGATCTTGTCCTCCCCCACGGCAGGGAGGCTGGCTCTGGCCCCTCCATGGCTGGCTCTGCCCCTCCATGCGGCAGCCGTGCTCCCTGTGGGTGCTGGGTGGGCATGTGGGGGTGGCAGCTGGAGGAACAGAGGCCCCTTCTCTCCTCAGAAAGGCTACCATGAGATCCGGGAGCTCCGCCTCTTCCACTTCACCAGCTGGCCCGACCACGGCGTCCCCTGCTATGCCACCGGCCTCCTGGGCTTCGTGCGCCAGGTCAAGTTCCTGAACCCCCCCGAGGCCGGGCCCATAGTGGTCCACTGCAGGTAAGCACTGGGCTCCAGCTCCAAACAATGCTGCTTCTGTGGTGCTGCTGTCTGTGAGGGAGTTGCATTCTTCCCAGCGGCCTTTCTTCTTTGCCTTCAAGACTGCCCTTCCTGTCTCCAAGCCCAGCCCAGATCTCAGGGTCTGCTGACAATAATAATAACAACAACAACACAGTAATAGTAACAATACCAGTGAGTATCATGACTGTTACCCTGAAATACTAAAGCCCCCTGGGGATGTGGGCTCACACTGACAGGGTCTGTTACATGTGCACTTTGTATACTCCTCATGCAGCCTGGAGGGGTGGGCGCTAGCTTCCTTCCCATTCTACAGATGAGAACATCGAGGTGCCAAGAAGGTGGACCATTTGCTTGGGTCACGCAGGTGTAAGCCGGCAGCGCTGGGAGTGGACAGGCTTTTGTCCAGAGGCTCGCCCTCGGCTGCGTGCCACAGCAGCGGGGAGCCTCCGTGGAAGCGTGCAGCTCTTCAGTTCTGTTATTTTAAAAATCAATTGTTGGCCTGCAGGGTCCTTAACAGAGAGTAAATGGACAGCGCCAGGCTTCACCTTATTATGGAGAAGAGGTATTTTCAGCTCTGACCTAGAAAGTCGCATGGGGAGTGACTGGCATGTCTTCCAGTCCTCCTAAATGGAGATGAAGTGTCATGTTAAGGGCATTAAAAATTGGACCAGACCTGAAGGCCAGCTGGCCCGCACACTCCTGCCTCCCTCTTCCAGTGTGACCTTGGGCCCAGGCCACCTTTTCAGACCCTTTGTGTTCTTGACTTAGGCCTGCCCTGGCGGTGTCCATCTCAGTCAAGGTCCCGAGTGAAGCCAAGAAGAGAGTCCACAAACTGCAGGCATCTCAGGGCCAACCTCTTGTCCCTCAACATCTGTTTACCCTCCCCACATGAGCGGGTGGGAATTAGAGACCCCGTTTCACAGATGAGGTCACTGAGGGTTGGCAGGTCACAGTCACCAGCAGCCCTGGGCTCTCTAAGCATTTTGCATATATCCTCTGTTTTACAGCTCATGACAGTTCAAGGACAGTAGAATGTTAGCCCCCCAAGTCCCGTGTCCCAGAGGGCAACCAGAGCGGGGGTAAGGGAGGAAGGGAAATGATTTATCAGCCTCTCCTTGCGTGACAGCCCTGTCTTTCCTCCAGACCCAGCCTGCCCAACATGACAAGCACAGTGGTCTCCACTCCCAGGGCCATTCTGAAGATGAAATGTGCTGGCTGACCTATACGCAGTGCCTAGGAGAAGTCCTGACACCTCATGGCATTTAAAAACACTACCCTTCTCTGCCTCTAATACTTGTCCACTCCCCCAGACTGTTCATTCTTCAGAGCAGAAACCATGTCTGCTTATCTTCGTGTCCCCACTCCTAATCCCAGCATCCAGTGCTTACTGGATGCTCCATAAATGTTTGTTGAATAGAAGTGGCTACATTTACTGAGAAATTGCATAGGTAGGCATAGGGCTAGGTAATTTACATGCACCCGTGCTTTTTCAGCATCATTTCGTGCAATGTACATGTACTGGGCTATGGACGCGACAGGGTGGATCTGTTTATTATTATCAGCCTCGTTTCATGGTGGTTGTTATTGAAAGCCAGAAAGGTAAGGTCATTTACCCAAGGTAACACAGCTAGTAAGTGGTGGAGCTAGAATTGGGTTCCAGGGGTCTGACCCCAAGTATGATGAGCTCAGCTGCCGTGCGAGGCTGAAGTACAGCTCAGGTCCTCAGGAGATCCCAGCAGGGAGGCAGGTTGGATGTGTGAGGCTTACAGCCACTGGGCAGGTTGTTCACTGGTGGTGGATCCAAGATTCAAAACCGGGTCAGGCTGCTAGTTTTCCCTAACACAGGTGGAGGAGGAGGCTTCAGGAAGAGGCAGATGAGTGGCTGTTTGTGCCCCCTCCTAGACCCTGAGGCCTACTGGCTGCATCCCTTCTGCGGGCATCTGGACTGGGGTGTGGAAATGTATAAATACAAGTCAAACTTCGCCACTTTAAACCATGAAATTTTACTAAGAACCAAGACTGCTTCCCATGGGTTTGTTTTCCAGATCATTGTGGGACTGTTACCCAGTCCCCACCGGCCTGTCCTGCTGGGTTTGTGGTCAGCCAGTCCTGCTCTCTTCCTGCCCCATCGCTGTTTCCCTAGGGGAAGCAAGATGTGAAAACACAGCCAGCATGGTCCTCCTTAATAACTTGGCCTTCGCTTCTTAAATTACGTGCACTTAAGGCCAGTGTTCTATTTGTCTCTGGTTCAGAGCCATGCCTGGAACCCAGTGCGGATCGGGGAAAGGCTGGTCGTGGGTCCAAGGGTCATGCTGAGTTCTTTTGCTATTTTGTACTTGGTCTGAGATCTTCTTAAAGGAAGCCACCAGTGATCAGAATTGAGCATGTATCAGAATCAGAGTATGTCTACCAGACAAGGGCCTTGGAGCTGTCACCTATTCTAGTTGTAGGCTGCTCCTGGCTCACATTCCTGGGAAAGCAGGTGCCCCTGGAGCCAAACCTGGGGCTTGCCACGTGGGACCTCGGATTCACTCTGCCTTTGGGCCCACTCAGAGGATCTGCCTTCCCACCACCTCCCTTCTGTTCCCACATCTCTTCTTCCTTGCTTCCATCTGTCAGCCTGCTTGCTGACAAAGGGAAAAAGACAGAAGGGGGAGTGAGGAAGACATGTTTATTAGGCATCTCCGGCATGCCAGGCACCATGCCTTGTACGATATAGAGCAGAGAGCTTCACCCACTGCGGATGTGTTGTCAAAGCATGTGTTTTGTGCTATGACTGTTACTGTATCTAACAGCACAGATCCAAGAGCCAGATGGCTGGGGTGAAAGTCCCACCTCCACGGCATGCCAGCTCTGTGACCTTGAGCAAGGTCAGCTCTCTGCGCCTCGCTTTTCTCACCTGTAAAATGGGGTGAGAAACTTCCCAATGCCCTCACAAGGGAGCTAATAGGTAATATTTATAAAAGCACTTAGAACAATGTCTGGCACTTTGTAGCATTAAATAAGTCCTTGCTAAATGAGGACAATAAAAGTAAGCAGGTTCTGTTAAAACAGCCCCCATGGCAAGCATTGCTCTCCCATTTTACAGAAGAGAATGCAGAGGCTCTAAGTTCACTCATTTGCTCAGGGTCTCATGGCCGCGCTGGATGCAGACTGTTGTGTCTGGCCTCTTCAGCCTGCTGCCCCTCTACAGGGTTCTTGGGGCAGGGCTGAGTGGTTGGTAGAGGCAAGGAGGTCCCGCCTCCCTACTCCCTCCTACTACTCCCTCCCTCCCTCCGCCCTCCCTACTCCCCCGCCCTGAGGTCTCTCACAGACACTGTCCTCTCTTCCAGTGCTGGAGCCGGGAGGACCGGCTGCTTCATTGCCATTGACACCATGCTCGACATGGCAGAGAACGAAGGGGTAGTGGACATCTTCAACTGTGTGCGTGAGCTCCGGGCCCAGAGGGTCAACCTGGTACAGACGGAGGTGAGTCCTGGGGGACTGAGCAGGCCAGCGAGCTGCAGCCCTGCCCAAGGAGAAGCAGGGTAGAACAGACACCCATGAGTGGGGACATCCTATAGAAAGAGACATGGGGTGAGAGAAGTGGAGAGAGGGCATACCTGACTTGCTACGCTGGGACCACAGAAGCTAGAACACAGCTGCTGACTCTGAGGTCCCACAGTGCAAGCACTTGCATCAGTGGGGGTGAGTTCCCCAGCTCTGAGGGCATCCAAGCAGGGACCGAATGGCAACTTTCAAGCATTCTTTGAATAGTATTCCTGCCCTGGGGGAAGGAGAAGACAGAGAGGGATTGGCACTTCCTGAATGCCTACTGTGTGCCAAGCACAGTCCCTGCTGGAATGACTTCGCCAACAAAATTATTGAGTACTTGGGCTGGGTTCTAGGGATTCCAAAGGAGATAACATAGCCCCTGCTCTTGAGGGAAAAGCAAGCCTTCAGGTGTCCCTCTGTTCCGGTAGAGAGCCCAAGACCCGAGGGAAATGGGAGGAGTTCATCTTTATTGTTGAGCACCTACTACGTGCCAGGCATCATGCTAGGTCCTTTATATTCGGGATATTATGTGTATTCCTCACAACAAGCCTATGGGGCGGCTCCTACTAGTATTCCCATTTTACAGATAAACCGCCCCCAAGTCCTTACACAGGTGGACAGTGGTGGAACCTGGGTGCATGTGACCCCAAGGCCCATGCACTTTTCCCTGAACCATACTCTCTTGTTAGGCAGCCTTTTCTGCCCACCCTACTCCTCAAAGCCATGGCTAATTCTTCTTATAATGAGCCCATTGCCTGGTTCTAGGGAAGGCTGTGGGTGCCCAGGCAGGCAGCTAGGGCAGATAAGAAGCTATGTCCTTCATCAGTCCTGCAAAGGGAAGTTTTGGGTTTGGGCCTGGCCAGGCACTGCCGGCTCTGTGGAGAATCACCCCACTTACAAGCATATACACATAAGAGCCCGCTGTGAGCTCTGAGCTAACTTCCACAGGCTAGCGTCTACACTGGGTGAGGCTGCAGGAGAGCCGAGTGGCTGCTTTCTCTGTTCCCAGATTCATGCTTGCGGAAGACAGGCTCACTGGCTGGCACCAGACACAGGGTCCCTGCTGTCTGTACAGAGACAGGCATCCAGATCGATCATCGTGCATTAGTGGTTCAGTGGTAGAATTCTCGCCTGCCAGATCGATCATCGTGATGCATCTGGATAAGTGTTTGATGTAGAGATGGGCCAAGTCACTCAACAAACGCTGGTTAAGGTCCTGGGGACAATAGCAACAGCTTCCACCTGGTAGGTTTACAGAAGACTTTCCAGAGGGAATGAAGCAGAGGGGCCATAGCAACAGGGACACGGGGTTCCAGGGGAAGAGAACAGCAGGAGCAAAGGACACAGGTGGCAGAGGGGCCCAGGGCTCAGGAGCAGACCCTGAGACAAGGCATGTGGTTGATTTGGGAGGCGATCCCAAGACTCACAGGTTGGAAAGCAAAGAGAAGGAAAGGAAGCCAGGCTGTGTGACACTGCTGAGGGGATTTGCAAGCTGTTTTACCCTGTGGACACCTGAAGCTCAAGCCTGCTGGGAGCTCTGAGGGAGTAGGGAACATGCCCTCCCAAATATCCTACCTGGGACAGAAGGAGCTTAGGTGTTTCTGCCCCAAGTCTCCGGCGGACACTTCTTGGGGGTTCCTTCCCAGAGCGCTGACTCTCCAGCCTTGCTGGCTCGCCCTGGGCACAGCCCCAGTGTGCTCCTGGGACCAGAAGAAATCCCTCAGCATGAATCTCAGGTGCTTGTGGTTAGCAGCCTCCAAGGTAGAGGCGACAGCCAAGGGGACAGAGGCAGGCACCATTAGCCCATGCTGCGGCAGGTCCAGAAGTTTCTAACTGTCAACAGTGACTATACTGCTCGGTCCCACAACGTAGCCTCACCCTTGCCAAGGGAGCTTGGGAAGAATCAGGGAAGCTTGGCCCTTTGGGGTTGGAGAGGAAGCCGTGATGTGGCTATGTATATCCTGCCCATCCTTCCCAGCCATGGGGTTACATCTGGGAGACACATGCCCAGGCCACTGTTCTTCTCTCTCAGACCCCTCTCTCTCCCCTCCATGGCTTGGCAGGAGCAGTACGTGTTCGTGCACGACGCCATCCTGGAAGCGTGCCTGTGCGGCAACACCGCCATCCCCGTGTGCGAGTTCCGCTCTCTCTACTACAATATCAGCAGGCTGGACCCCCAGACCAACTCCAGCCAGATCAAAGACGAATTTCAGGTAAGAGCAAGGCCTGGGCTCGGTGACCCAGCCAACTTCAGTGGCGCTGAGAACATTCATGGGGTTTCCTTTGTGAGAACGGATAAGCCCAGTGCTTCCAGTGTCCGAGGCTCTAGAAATAGGCTGCAGAATGAATTCCAGAACATTCCACGCATAACCGTGAACCTCTATGAACCAGTCACTCGATGACTGTTGACACTTGTTTTTTAACTAAGATCCTGTGTTTGAACGAATGGAGTTCTAGCTAGTCTGAGTTGTGGGTGGAGACGAGTTTCTAAAAACAAGTATGAGTTTCATGCTCCACCATCCCTAGAGGGACTCGGGTTTTCTTGCCATTTCCATACAATTGGAGTGTGTGTGTCCTAGATCCTCCCTACTACCCAGAAGGGGGTCTGGAGGCCAGCACCATCAGCTGCACCTGGGAGTTCATCAGAATGTAGCATCCTGGGTCCCACCCACAGCTTCTGAACCAGAGTGTGCAGTGTAACAAGATCTCCAGATGACTTGTCTGCACATGAGACTTTGAGAAGCACCGTTCCAGAGCTCAGCTCAGCTCAGACATAGCACATCTGTACCTTGCAGCCCAGGTGGCCAGAATGGTGGCAACTTGGTCTGGAGGCCTGGACGTGAATCACTGCGTAAGCCAAGAGTCCAGCCTTTTGTCCTCAGGTCCGTGCCGGGGTCATCCCTTGGCAACAGGAGCTGAGAACCAGGCAGCAGGAAGCAAGGAAGTTCCAGAAATTGAGGGGCAAGTCCTTGGCCCATGATTCCACAGGCAGATACCCCAGCCAGCCAGTACCCCCGTGTTCCCTCCAAAGGAAGCTTTACCGATTGGGAGGGGAGAGATGAGGCCACAGCCCCCTCCTGGGTGCACCTAGCATCTGGTCTCCTGGCTGGACGATTCAGCTCTGGCCCCATGTTTGCAAGACTCACTCTGTAGAACACAGCCCTGAAGTTCTCTACACTCCTAGATCTTGCCCCCTGGGGGTCTCTCACCCATCCTGAGCAGCTTGTTCTAAAACCCACTGTCTCGGGGCGCCTGGGTGGCTCAGTGGGTTAAGCCTCTGCCTTCGGCTCAGGTCATGATCCCGGGGTCCTGGGATCGAGCCCCGCATTGGTCTCTCTGCTCAGCAGGGAGCCTGCTTCCCTTCCTCTCTCTCTGCCTGCCTCTCTGCCTACTTGTGATCTCTCTTTCTCTGTCAAATCAATCAATCAATCAATCAATCAATCAAATCTTTATAAAAGCCACTGTCTCTGAGAGGAGCATTGGGTAAATCCTTTCCCTCCTTCCAGGACACTTCAACGGAGGCATAAACACTGCTTAGAGATTCCCAGCCCCACACCCACCCTCTGACCTCCTGGCTGGCCCACCCTTTACTGAGATGAGCAGGTTGGCAGGTGTTGGCAGTCTGTGTCCGCTCTGCACATGGGCATGCTGCGTCTGTAGCCTTGGCATCAGGGTGTCATACAGTCCCGATAGGGAGATGGCAGCACGTCACATGGGAGAGGAACAAGCCCTGGGGTGGGGGTGGGATGGTGGGGCGACTGGAGGGCCAAGCTAGAAGGATGGAGATAGGATGGGGTAGGCTGAGTTTGAACTTCACCGTCTCTCTGTTTGAGGCACCCGCCTGAGCAGTGCCTACCTGTCTGTCTTTGTGCCCTACAGACCCTCAACATCGTGACCCCCCGTGTCCGGCCCGAGGACTGCAGCATCGGGCTCCTGCCTCGGAATCACGATAAGAACCGGAGCATGGACGTCCTGCCTCTGGACCGCTGCCTGCCCTTCCTTATCTCGGTGGATGGAGAGCCCAGCAACTACGTCAATGCCGCACTGATGGACGTAAGCTGAGCCCTGGCTGGCACTCACTGGGAAATTCCTTCTAGGTGGAGATGGCTGGAGCCCAGGGCACCGACACACCTCGCCATCACCCCCAGGCAGCCTCTCCTTGCTCCTGATCTTCTGGCCCTAAGACCTTTGCTTCCCCGAGGGCTCTGGTCCAAACCTGTAGACAAGCTGTGTTCTGGACTCTTTGCTCCCATATAAGCCTGGAAAGAATGCACCGAAAGCATAAAGTGTGTGTCCATGACATCACGGTGCAGGCCTGCCTAGTCCCCTCTCTTGCTGCCTGGAGAGCTGACTCTCAGCCCTCCATCCAGTTCAGGAAACATTCTCTATGCCAGGCCTTGGCCTGAGCCCTGGGAATGCAGGACGGTGCAGACATAGGTTCTGCCCTGGAAGGGCTCCCAGGCAGGTTCCCAGATAACTCTTGTGCAGAGGCAAGAATGAGACTGACAGGTTACTGGATAAGTGATGGGATGTGGCAGAGGGGGCACAGAAGGGGACAGGCCATGTTCCTGACTGTCCCATCAGGGGCACTATCTCCTGCTTTCTCAGCATCAAGTCCAAGAAAGACACTCCCACCCTGACCTGGTTGAGAAGTCATGACCCTAATGAGGAGGTCACGTCCTTGCCCCAGTGGGTCCTTGCTCCTGACTCATAGGCTTCCCCACTGGTCCTTCATCTCCTTCCAGTGGTCATCCCTCCACCTTCTGGATGTAGAGATGTTTGCAGCAGGAAGGAGCCATGGATCATCTGGTCTCATCCTTGTACTTTTCAGCAAAGGAAACTGAGGCCAGAAAGAGGAAGAGACTTGCTCAAGGTCACCGGGAAAGCTAGTGGCAGAGCCAGAACCCAGAACTCACACTCTAGAATTCATTCTGCTGGCCTCCCCACAGTTTGTGCAATCCAGGAAGACACAGACATCTTGCCTCCCAAGGCTCTGGACCAAGAATACCATTGCCTGATTGGAGATAAGCCCTTCCAAGTCCCCCTCCCGACCCATGTCCAAGGTCACAACTATGCAGCCCACATGGACTTCCCATCTCCCTCAGAGCAGGCAGGAATGTAGAGTGCTTTCTCTTGGGGTCAAAGCCAACTATCTCTCTGACCTCTGATCCTCCTAAAACTCTCCCCAAGGGCCCTCGGTGTTGGAGGCAGGGAGGTGACAGGAGCTTAGTTCCTATCAGCTCTGTGGGGTCCTGCCCTGGCCTCTGCCCACGGGGGGTGCCCAGCTCCTCCATGGACTCCCTTCTATGGGTCCAGAAGCAGGGAGCTTTGTCTTGGTCAGATCAAATAGCTGGAGGTGGAGGGGAGACCTCTGGCTTTAGCTTAGAGCCCTCTAAGGTCAATGTGTGCATGCATGTATGTGTGTGCGTGTGTGCGTGCGTGTGTGTGTGTGTGTGTGTGTGTGTGGCAAGAGATGGAGCCTGGGGGTGTAATCACACTTCCAAGTTCCTCATTGCTTTTTCTCCCACTTGTCCCAATTCCCTCTCCTTGACTTCCTCATCTATGCAAGGATCAAACATGCCTTTGGCCTCTACTTAGTAGGTTAGATGCTACCTGGAGCCGGATGCCTTCTGCCAAGCTCTGATGCTGCTTGTGTTCTCTTTGTTCACGGGGCATTTCTCCTGTGAGCCATCACCAGGCCTTTGCCATTCTTACAAAAAAAAAAAAAAAAAAAAGTCCTTATCTGTATTCCAGTTCAGTCTGTGCATTATCTGGTAACCATAGCAGCTTTTCTCCTAGCAGAAAAATATGAAGTCCTCTGGGTTAATTTTTAATGTTTCCCCTGGTAAAAGATGATGTTATCCATGAAATGGATTGCCGGCTGATCCCCGAAACCCGGCAGGAGTGCGGATCTCGAGCATATTTTCAGATAAGGCTTTGTCAGGCATGCTGGCCTAATAGAGCATTTATCACAGAGACAAGGAAAAAGGAAAGAGAACTAACATTCGCTGAGTGTTGGGCACTGTGTCAGAGCCTGGACTTATCCTGACTTGTTCTGTATTTGGGTGTTATTGTCCCCACTTTTTGGATCAAATACTGAGGCCCAGAGTATTTGCATGACTGTCTCCATGTTGACTAGCTCAGAAAGGGTGAAGCCTACCTAGGGCCTGGGTTCTATCTTTTGACTCTTAAAATCTAGATTCTTTCCCATGTCTAGAAATGGCTCGAAGACCTGCTATCTGCCTCTAGAGTTTGGCTTTCGGGGAAACTAAATATACTGCCCTCCCAGCCCACCCCCATCCTTGGATCATTCCACTGGTCAGAAGACCCTTAGAAGACAGGACCCCAGTATCTACACGCCAGCATTTTTTTTTGCCACCAGGGCATCAAGAGATCATTTATGTAATATGGGTGGCAGAGTGTTTTGCCTGGGTCTTCCCCTGGTTTGGATGGGCCCGTCTATCTTCTCTCCCCATCTTCCTGCTGACTTGCCACTCAGCCGAAAATAGCTGTGTCTGCCACAGGGACTGTCTCTCAAGAAAGCTTGTTAAGAAGATAAGCTGTGGACAATCTCTGGTGTCACAGGCCACTAAAGGAGAAGCCCTCCAATCTTTCCAAACACCTTCGTACAAGATACTGTAGTAAAGAGGGCCCAGTCAAAGCTTCCCACGTAGCCCAGACTCTCACAAGGTGTTTTCTGTGGGCCTCCGTTTCCCCATCCGTAACATGGAACTGAGTGTATTCATTTGTTTGCTGGACCTGTGTGTAGGGGGGGGTCTTAGGTGCCAGCCCCAGCACCAGTGCCAAGGATAAAGAATCATGTCGGGGATGTTTCTGTCCTGCCAGTGGGCTCACAGCTCATTCACATGTCCCAGTCTTTTCCCAAACACAAATCTCATTCACTCTGCGTGACAACCCTCCCCAAAATGGGACTTGTGATTCCCATTTGCCAAGGCTCAGTACCAAAAAAGGGCTGTACAAATGATGTTTAGATAGATGGATGGATGGATGGTTGGATGGATGGATGGATGGATGGTTGGTTGGTTGGATGGATGATAACCTACAAGTCAGAAAGCTGGATTTGAACCCCAGGTCTGTCTCATGCTAAAACCCGAGCCTTCCACTGCCCATTGTCTCACAGCACACCATATCCGTCTTCTGACAGGCCAGCTCCACCCTCATCCTGACCCTGGGGCAGGAGTGAGCCTCCTGCAACACAAGTCCCTTCAGGAGGCTCTCTGTCTCGGGCTGAGCCACCCCCTCCTCCAGCATTGTGGGCACAGAAACACAGATATCGCCAGTGTCCCAGGAGGTGCTTTGGGCAGCAAAGCAGCAAATCTGCTTCCAGAATCTTTCATTTCATATTGTAATAATGATTATTTGCTGAGCTCCAAAACATAAATAATTTATTTGGATAATCCCCAGCCGAGTGACACTTTTCTAATGAAATGTCTTAGTTTAGAGGAGAATGAGTTCGTTATGAGAAGGCCGCCTTGGCCACTGGGGGCACCCAGAGATGCCAGAACAAGTAGGTGTCTTAGGCAATCTGTTTGACAGGCTCGACGGGGGGGGGGGGGTGGGGAGGGGGGGGTGGCTCTGGCCGCCATCCAAGCCTCCTCACCATCAGAACATCTCTGCTGGATGTGTCTTTCACGAAGCCTATGTCATTCCTTTGTCAGAGCCACAAGCAGCCTGCTGCCTTCGTGGTCACCCAGCACCCTCTCCCCAACACCGTGGCAGACTTCTGGAGGCTGGTGTTCGACTACAACTGCTCCTCCGTGGTGATGCTGAATGAGATGGACACCGCCCAGGTAGGAGGGCTGCGGCTGCCGCCCAGGTGCTCAGGCGCGTTTGGGCAGCCTTGCCCAAGGGTTTCGAGGGAGAGCCTGAGAGTCAGCGCATGCCACCTCTGCCCGACTGAGCAGCCTGTGGCGGGTGCTGGCTGGGTTCGAGCACCAAGCCAGCCCGTCCTGCTGCCAGCAGAGGCCGGTGGTCTCATGCGGGCCCCGCCACCCCCCACTCTGCATCCCCTCACTTCCAGCAATGACTCTCCCTACTTGGGGGTTTTGCCCAGCCCTCTTCCCCTGTCTGAGGCCAGATTCTGTTGCTCCATCTGCCAGGCACTGATCAGGATCTTGCTCCAAATCCCACGGAGCACACCAAGCCCAGAGGCTCCCAGAGCCTCCCCAGCTGGGAGCACCTCCAACCGGCAGAAGAGCCTGAGGCCTGGCCACACCCAGCCAGCCAGGCAGCCTAACCCCTGGGAGATGCAGCCCGCACGGATAGAGTTGGAGCTCAGACCTTGGACCCTTGGCCCACAAGCCACCGTGAGGACCCTGGTGTCCTCACACAGGGCTCTTGTGTCCAGACAGGCTTCATGCCTTAGCCCCCCGGGGTCTGACGGCTCCAAGCGTCACGTGCCTACAGCATGTTCCAGTGCTCGGGACACGTCATGGGAAAGCTTCTGGAGCCCGCGGCCCTCCACAGCAGGGCAGCCAGTCTTGGGTGGGACAAGTGGGAATGGCCTTTCAGGTGTTTGAAAAGTGGTGTCTTAAAAGAAACTCAGGGTATCTCAGCGCACTCCTGCATGCGTGCCGGCCTTGTGTGGGAATGAAATACAGTGGGTCTGAGCTGTGGTCTTGGCCCTGCGGGGACTCCGAGCCTTGCTACAGAGACGAATGAGCAAATTGTCCCAAGCTCGTGTGCCAGCGCCGTAATAGAGGTCAGCCTCGAAGTGCTGTGCTGGCCGGGAACAGGGAGCAATTAATTCTGCCCAGAGGGTGAGGGAAGACTTCAAAAAGAAGGTGACTTTGGCCTTGAAGAAGGCAGCAGAGGTTTGGGGGTGTGAGGCTGAGGGAGATGGGAAAAGGCCCTCTCTGAGCAGAGGGAATGGGAGCAGGGTGGGGGGCAAAGGCAAGGGGGTGTGACTGTGTATGGCTTGTTTGCACAACAGCTGGGGTCGCAGTGGGGCCGGGATCTGTTGGGAGCAGACGAGGGAGGTGAGGCTGGAGAGTGCAGCGGGGCGCGGCCAGCACGGGCTGCGGCAGAGTTGGGCCTTGGCTTGCCTCAGTGCTTACTTTGTTAGCACCAGAACCCTTTCCTTGACTAAAACGCTCATGCGGGCGGGCGCAGTGCAGGCAACAGCTCTCACCTAGCGCTGCTCGTGCTGAAGCCGCCGGGGTGGGGGCTGGGTCCCTCCAGACTTGTCTTCTAGCTCCCGGACACCCCCCGCTCTGCCCCCCCCCCCCGCCACCGCCAGTGCTTCTTGGACAGTCAGGACTCTGGGTGCCTTTGTGAAGCCCCGGGCTTCCCGGGAGCACTGTGAGACAGCACTTGCTGTCCAGCGGGGAGAGATATATAGCACTTGGAAGCCGGGGTATGGCTGAGTTCTCATTAGAAAGCCGTGTCTGGGGACCCACGAAGAGAAGAAGCTGGAGGGAAACCTGCCAGCCAGGAGATGGCGGAGGAGGATGTTGCAAATGCCCCGAAAAGCGAGGTGGGGGTCTGAACTGAGGGGGTGGCTGGGCAGGCCGGACGGCAGGGCTGGGATGGGGGAGCTGGGCTTCCAGACCCAAGTCCATGGGTCTGGAGAGCAGTGGAGGCAGGAGGTGAAAGAGACATTGCAGACGGTGGCAGGGGCCCAGGTCTGGGCAGTCTGGCCTTTGGGGGGAGGTGGAAGGAGGGGGGGGCATGGGGAGGAGCAGAGTATGGGAGGGGCCTTGAGTGCGGGGCGGGGATGTGCTGGGAGAGACATGCTCATTCTTGGGCCGTACTTGTGGAGTATCTGTTTCCCACTGGGAGCTATTCTAGGTGTTTGGAGCGTGTCCTGGGTTAAGACAGAACAAGCAAAACAGGAGACTCCCACCTCTGCTGCAACTTCTGTTCGAAAGTGGAGGAGACAGTGAAGAACAAACACCCTATATGTGCTTAATTATATGTTAGAAGGTCATGGGTATATGGGAAAAAAATACGAGGGCAGGGTAAGGAAGATTGGAAGGTGGGTTTGGGAGTAAAATTGTGATAGAGGGATCAAGGCAGGCCCTATTGAGAAGGTCAGTTTGGAAGGTAGGGAGAGAATGAGCCGTGTGACCGTCTCCAGGAAGAGCATCCCAGGGAGAAAGGACAAGCCACACCAACCCCTGATGGTGGGTTCATGCCTGGCATGTCTGAGGAATGGCACAGAGGCTACTGTGACCGAACAGAGTGGGTGCCGCAGGGGACCCAGCAACGTGGCAGGGCTGCCAGGTCATGGAGGGCCTTGTGGGTTGTGGGAAGGACTTGAGGTTTTAGTCTGAGAGGAAAAGGGAGCCACTGACAGCTTTTGAGGAAAGGAGTGACCCACTTTGACTTTTTTTTTTTGAAAAAAACTTTCCCTCTGGCTACTGTGTTGAGAACAGACTGTTGGTACCCGAAAGGGAGAGCGTTTGCTAAGGGAGTGAGCAGAAAGGGCAGAGAGGAGGCGGCGTCTGCCGTCCTTCCAGGTAACGAGGGATGGCCGCTTGAACCCGGGGGTAGCAGTGGAGTGGATTCTTGATATATCCGGAAGGGAGACCCGATATATCCTGACAGACTGAATGGGGAGTGGGAGAGATAAGAGGTGACTCCAAGATCTGGGTCTCAAACAATAGATGACTGGAATTCAAGAGAGCCAGGAATTTAAATGGATTCCCATAAAACAAAGACGCCTGTGGAGTGCCAGACTAGGAAGCCATAGCCGTCCTGTTCCTTTGCCTAAAAAAGGAAAACCGTGAACTCTGCTCCCTGAGCCCCTGAGTGAGGTGGGGCCCATGAAGGCCTGTTTGCTGTCCGCCTTTTCCAGAATCCCTTTTTGTAAAACCAGAGCTCAGGCACGGAGGAGGCGTTTCAAGGAACCTCACTTTGGGACGTGTAGAGAAGCAGGGGTCAAGGTCATTGGCTCTGGCTCCCCCTTCCGGAGTGGGTCTTGGGTAAAGGAAGATTTCTTATCCCTAGATGTTGGTACAGCCTTTGAGAATTGATTTCCCTAAATGCAAAAACACCAGGCTCGGAAGAGCTGTGGGGTTGGCTGCCATATGTAGCCGGCAAGCATCCCCTAACATCGGCAGATGAATAGAGCACTTATGGATATAAATATCATCACCAAAACAGCTGGGTGCCTTGCGAAAATAAACAGTGACACTGCGTGAGCCTCAGAAAAGCCGCCCTCGGCACCTGGAAAGGCGGTTCTTTGAAGTGCTGTCAGCATCTGCCTACCAGCGTGCCCCTGCCAAGATGGCCTCGGCTTCCTGGCCAGCCCAGCCACACAGATGAGACTGCCCTAGGTCCTGAGCATCAGCAGAGGACCAGTGCCACATCCTGTGGTTGGACCAGGGCCGAGATCATCAGGGCTCATGTTGAGCGTTGTGGCAGGACTACCTGTAAGTCGCCGAAAAATAATGTGGAGGAGAGGCTGAGACCTCTCCAAGTGCCTTCCTTTCTTGCCCTGTGGGCCAGTCGGCCTGCCTGTGCTCGGAATCCTATACCGCATCATTCAGTCAGCCATCCCCGGCCACGGATACTCCTCTCCCGTTCTCCACAGTGGCTTCTGTTCAAGGACAATTCCAAGCAGCGGGGGCTGAAGATAAAGACTCTGAAGGCATCTCTATGTCTTCAACCTTAGAGACTTTTTCTTTTCTTTTTTTTTTTTTTTTTAGCTCTTTAGGACTCCAAGGCCTGTGATCAGATTAGTAGGGTAATATCCTAGAACCACAACATCTAGTAAATGGCACTGTGGTTTCCAGTAGGCATTTCAGAAAGAACATTTCCGGTCACACCCAACAGTCCTGACTCAAGACCCCTTCCATCCTTGTGGGCTCAGTGGGTAGACCAGAGCCCGTAGCAAACAGACACCAAAAAGGAGCCCTCTTCATGGTCATGCCGCACCCGCCATATTGTTTAGCTAGCTCAGGAGACCCTCTGGTCCAGCCTTGGGGTTGGGGGTGTGCAGTAGGCAGAATCATGCTCCTCCCCACCCCCGAAGCTGTCCACCTCCTTGTCTCTAAACTGGCCAACGTGTTGTCTTACGGAGTAGAAGGGACTTTGCAGATGTGGTAAAGTTAAAGACACTGAGATGTTTACATTGTCCTGGGTTGTCCAGGTGGACCCAATATCAGGATCCTAGTAAGAGGGATGCAGAAGATCAGAGTCCATGGTGATGGAAGCAGAGAGTGGAGTGGTACAGCCACAGGCCCAGGAATTCTGGCCGCCTCGCAAAACTGGAGAAGATGAGGAATGGCTTGTCCCCTGCAGACTCCAGAAAGGAACACAGCTCGGCTGACATTTTGATTTTAGCCCTTTAATACTCATTTCAGATTTCTGACCTCCAGATAATAAATTCGTGTGACGTTAAGCCACCACATTTGTGATTTGTTGCATCAGCCACAGCAAACTAACACAGGCAATAAAACTGAAAACAGGAATTCAGGCCCAGAGGCATAGGGATCAGTGCCAGGGCGGGGTGTGAGACTGCAATCATGAGATGCAATCATCCAGAGTCAGCAGTGCTGGGCTGGAAAGTGGTTTGGGCTGGAGAAATCCATGTCTGAATCAAAGTCCATCAGGAACCATGAGAGAGCAAGATGGGGAGAGCCAAGGACAAGGCAGATGTCCACCTCAACAACCACAGGACTCTTGCAGACCCTGAAGAAGGCCTTTTAAAAGTCAAGGTGTCTGCTTTCTGAGTTGCATTCAATCCTTCAGTCATCGCCATGCACTGATTGAGAACCTACAGTGTCCCAGGCACAGACCAGACATGTACAAAAGAGGCTCAAAAACCCACAGTCCCCATGAAGCAGACATGGTAGTGAAGTAAGGTCTACCCGCCAGGCTCCCTTTGACATCAAACAGGATGGAACCATCTTTAGCTGGAACCATCTCAGCCAAGACCCCCAAGTGGCAGGAAGAAGCTGACCAGGAAGCAGAAGGGAGGGAAGAGCCAATGTCCCAGCAGCACGTCACATTGCTCCCGGGCTCTGTGGGCAGCTCTGGAAGAATCCAGCAGGAGACGACCACCACACATCACCCCACCAGCCTGGAATCGGGTTTAGGGTCAAGGAGACCCAGTATCACTTTGGTTGTCTCCACACAGAAAGTGCTAGGTGTTTAGGATTCTTGGCTACCCTACTCATTGATTACACTGCCTATGCCTGCAGCATCCTGGAGCTTCTCAGTGTTTCACTTGTCACTCATTCTTGGGAGGACACATTATTTTGCTTATATCTTTGAGATTTTATCAGCTATATGTTCTCCAAACACGTTTGATATTTCCCTGGTCTTTCCTCCATAGACCTGCTATTTTAGAAGCTTTTGTTTTCTGAACTGTATTTAATTAATTAATCATTTGTTAGTTTTACTCGTATATTTTTCCATGAATGTAACTACCCCGGTGAATTTCCAGTTGGCAGACAGAGCTAACACGAGATGGTCTCATTCCAACCCAAAGCCAGAGCTTCAAGGTCCTCCACTCCAGGACAACATGATCCCCTTAGGCTTTCGAAGACTATAGAGAGATCTCCTTGGCTTCTCCTGCCAACTTTATGGGCCTCACTTTGGAAATCACTGATCTGCCTGGGGTCCATTTCCCCTCATTTTGCACAACAGGAAGATGAGGTCCAGGCGGGGAAAAGGATTCATCTAAAGCCCCATAACCCACCAGTGACTTGGGCCCAAGGCCCTCTACCAGGAATTGTGAAGATTTGGGTCACCACTTAAACAATAGGATTTCCAGGGCCTCGGTGCCTGATAATCCCTGACTGGTACCTGGATCTATGGAGCAGGAAGGAATGTTCTTTGGTTTAAGACAAATAAGAGCTCTATAAAAACTGAGTCGCCCAGTTCTGAGGCTCCCACCATGGAAAGTCTGATGGAGAGTTCAGATGATGCTAGGCCAGGTAGAAAGGTGAGGGACGGTGACACCAAGAACAGTGCGTTCCCATGGAGCTTCCAGAAGTGAGAAAGACAAGCCAGCTCATCATGCTCCCAGGAGAAAAGCGGAGGTGATGTTTCAGGGATGTCTTTTCTTGTCATTATGCCTACAAGGCAAATAGCAAGCATTGATATTCCCATTTTATCTCAGCTTGTGAAAACACAGCCTAACCTGCTGGCAAACCCACAGAACACCCAACTCTCTGTTTCCATGATTCTCAAGTCTGACTTTGCAAGGGGCTGTGTTTCTGTCCCAGTGGGGGTAATGGTAGAATGAGTAGTCTAGGGCCGTGAAATCTGACTTCAAGTTCTAGCACTGCCACCGACTTGGTGCCTTAAGCCAGTTTCATGACTTGCCCCAAGTCTCACGTGATCATCTGTTAAATTCATGTAACCCAGAAGTGATCCAAGTTCACTCTGTCCTTGAAGATTTCATTGAAATGGGCTCTGCTTCCTCTTCCCCATCCTGTGGCCAAGTCCATTGTCCATCCCACAGATTTCTGGGAATTGCAAGGGAGTCCTGTTTACATACACACTTCCCAGTTCCTGCTCAGGCCTTACTGGGGGCAAGGTGGGATTGGAATTCCAGTAATGCCCCCCCGTCCAAAGGTTGAACATTACACATCCTCATTCTTAACCCTCCCACCTTGCCTCCTCACCCCTGCCATGTGGCAGCACATCTCTCCCCTACACTCTGTTGCCCAAGCCACTTCCAGCCTCTACCTCTCCTCCCATGCCTCCCTAGTGATGCCACCTTCTACCCAAATTTGTGCCTTTCTTAAGCTGTACAGTTGCACTCTCTTTTTTATTTTAATGTACTGTTACATATAGTGAACATACACTGTTAAATTAGTTTCGTATGTATTTATAATATAGCAGTTCAGTAATACCGTAGGTCACTCAGTGTCCATCAGGCACGTGCACTCCCAGTCCCCTTCACCTTTTTCACCCAACCCCCATCCACCTCCCCTCTGGTAACCATCACTTTGTTCTGTATAGTTAAGGGTCTGTTTTTTGGTTTGTCTCTTTTTTACTCTGTTGCTCCTTTGTTTTATAACTTAAATTCCACATATGAATTAAATCATATGGTATTTGTCTTTCTCTGACTTATTTTGCTTAGCATTAAACTCTCTAGATCCATCCATGTTTTTGCAAATGGAAAGATTTCATTCTTTTTTATGGCTGACTAATATTCTGTATATATACTACTTCTTTATCCATGCATCTGTGATGGACATGTAGGCAGCTTCCATAATTTGACTAATATAATTAATGCTAGAATAAACATCAGGTGCATGTATCCCTTTGAGTTATTTTATTTTGTATTCTTTGGGTAAATACCCAAGAGTGCAATTACTGAGTCATAGAGTAGTTCTACTTTCAGCATTTTGAGGAAACTCCATACCATTTTCCACGGTGGCTGCACCGGTTTGCATTCCCACCAATAGTGCGTGAGGGTTCCTTTTCTCCACATCCTTGCCAACACCTGTTATTTCTGATGTTTTTGGTTTTGGCCATTTTAACTGGTGTAAGGTGATATCTTGTTGGGCTTTTTATTTCATTTCCCTGATGATGAGTGATGTTAAGCATCTTTTCGTGTGTCCATTAGCCATCTGAAAGTCTTCTTTGGAGAAATGTCTGTTCATGTCTTCTGCCCATTTTTCATTGGATTATATGTTTTTGGTGTTGCATAAGTTCTTTATATATTTTGGACACTAATCTTTTATCAGTCATGACTTTCAGTTGTTCTGACTGTTGGTTGCTTCCGTTGCTGTATAGAAGCTCTTTATTTTGATGTAGTCCCAATGGTTTATTTTTGTTTTTGTTTCCCATACGTCAGGAGACATATCTAGAGAGATACTGTTGTGGTTGATGTCAGAGAAATTACTTCCTTTGTTCTCTTCCAGGATTTTTATGGTTTCAGGTCTCACCTTCAGGTCTTTGATCAAATTTGAACTTAGTTTTTGTCTATGGTGTAAGAAAGGGGTCCAGTTTCATTTTTTTACATGTTGCTGTCCAGTTTTCCTGATAGCATTTATGAAGGGACTGCCTTTTTGCCATTGGATGTTCTTTCCTGCTTTGTTGAAGATTAATTGACCATATAACGGTAGGCCTATTTCTGGATCTTCTATTCTGTTTCATTGATGTATGTGTCTGTTTTTGTACCAGTACCATACTGTTTTGGTGATTACGGTTGTGTAATATAACCTGAAGTCTGGAGTTGTGATGCCTCCAGCTTTGCTTTGCTTTTTCAAGATCACTTTGGCTATTCAGGGTCCTTTGTGGTTCCATACAAATGTTGGGATTACTTGTTCTATTTCTCTGAAAACTGCTATTGGTATTTTGATAGGGATTGCATTAAATGTGTACATTTCTTTGGGTACTATAGACGTTTTAACAATATTTGTTCTTCCAGTCCATGAGCACAGAATGTCTTTCCATTTCTTTGTGTCATTTTCTTTCATGAGTATTTTATAGTATATATACTTTCAGAGGACGTGTCTTCCGCCTTTTTGGGTAGGTTCCTTTCTAGGCATCTTCTTATTTTGGGTGCAATGGTAAATGCGATTGTTTCCTTAATTTGCCTTTCTGCTGCTTCATTGTTGGTGTATACAAATGCACTGGATTTCTGCCACTGATTTTGTATCCTGTGACTTTACTGAATTCATTTATCAGTTCTAATAGTCTTTTTAAATTCAATTAGCCAACACATAGTAGTACAGCATTAGTTCTAATAGTTTTTATGGCAAAGTCTTTTGGCTTTTCTTATATATAGGATTATGTCACCTGCAAATAATGAAATTTTTACTTCTTCCTTACCAATTTGAATGCCTTTTATTCATTTTTCTTGTCTGATTGTTGTAGCTAGGCCTTCTAGTACTCTGCTGAATAAAAGTAGTGAGGGTGGAGGCGGGGGGAAGTGGTCAGAGTGGACCTTCTTGTTTTGCTCCTGAACTTAGTGGGAAAGCTCTCAGGTTTTTCCCATTTAAGATGATGTTAGCTATGGATTTTTCATATAAGGCCTTTAATATGTTGAGATATGTTCCCTCTAAATCTGCTTTGTTGTGGGCTTTTATCATAAATGGATATTGTACCTTATCAAATGTTTTTTCTGCATCTATTTAAATAATCATATGGTTCTTATCTTCTTATTAATGTGATTTATCACACTGATTGATTTGCAGTATTAAACCACCCTTGCTTCCTGGGAATAAATCCCACCTGATTTTTTTTGAATTTTTTTTTTTTTTTGTATATTGTTGAATTCAGTTTGCTAGGATTTTGTTGAGGATTTTTGCATCTATGTTAATCAGGGATAGCCTATAGTTCTCTTTTTTGTGGTGTCTTTGCTTTTGGTATCAGGGTAATGCTGGCCTCATAGAATGAATTTGGAAGTTTTCCTGCCTTTTCTACTTTTTGGAACAGTTTGAGAATAGGTATTAACTCTTCCTGAAATGCTTGGTAACAATTCACTGTGAAAGCTTGTGGTCCTGGGCTTTTGTTTGTCGGGTGCTTTTTGATTACTGATTCCATTTTCTGTCTGGTAATTGGTCTCTTTAAATTTTCTGTTTGTTCCTGCTTCAGTTTTGGTAGTTTACAAGCCTCTAGGAATTTGTCCATTTTCTTCTACATTGTTCAATTTTTGGCATATAATTTTTCATAATTTTCTCTTACAGGCCTTTGTATTTCTGTGGTGTCAGTTCTTTTTCATCTTTTGTTTCTAATTTTGTTTGAGTGCTTTTTTTTTTTCTTTTGATGAGTCTAACTAGATGTTTATCAATTTTGTTGATCTTTTCAAAGAATCAGCTTCTGGTTTCATTTTTTTACTTTCTAGATCACGTATTTCCACTCTAACCATTATGATTTCCTTCCTTCTGCTAGTATTGGATATGTTTTTTCTTCTTTTTCTAGCTCCTTTAGGTTGTAAGTTTGGGGTATTTTCTTTGAGATTTTTCTTACTTCTTGAGGTAGGTTTGTATTTTCATAAACTTCCCTCCTAGAATAATTTTTGCTGCATCCCAAGGGTTTGGGGCTATTACGTTTTCATTTTTGTTAGTTTCCATGTACTTTTTTTTAAATTTTTTTTAAAGATTTTATTTATTTATTTGACAGAGATCACAAGTAGGCAGAGAGAGAGAGAGAGAGGGAGGATGAAGCAGGTTCCCCTCCGAGCAGAGAGCCCAATGTGGGGCTTGATCCGAGGACCCTGAGATTGTGACCTGAGCTGAAGGCAGAGGCTTTAACCCACTGAGCCACCCCGGCGCCCCTTCATGTACTTTTTGATTTCTTCTCTGATTTCTTGGTTAAACCATTCACTGTTTAGTAGCATGTTATTTAACCTCCATGTATTTGTGATCTTTCCAGATTTTTACTTGTGGTTGATTTCTAGTTTTATAGCATTGTGGTCAAAAAAGATGCATGGTATGATTTTGATCTTTTTGAATTTGTTAAGGCTTGTTTTGTGAGCTAGTATGGGATCTGTTCTGGAGAATGTTGAAAAGAATGTATATTCTGCTGTGTTAGAATGGAACATTCTTTTTTTTGTTGTTGTTAGAATGATACATGTATTTATTCAAAACTACAAAGTACAAATTTGCTACACTATCAGGCAATCGGGAAACTGATTGTAATGCAGAATTGGCTGAACCACAGAATGGAACATTCTGAATGTATCTATGAGATATGTCTGGTCTAGTGTATCATTCAAATCCACTATTTGCTTGTTTTCTGTTTGGTTGATCTGTCCATTGATACAAATGGGGTGTTAACATTCCTCAGTATTACTGTATTATTATCGATTAGCTCCTTTATGTTTGTTGTTATGTATTTGGGTGGTCCTATGGTGGGTGCATGTATATTTACAATTGTTATATCTTGTTGGATTGTTCCCTTTATTATTAGAGAGTGCTCTTCTTTGTCTCTTTTTACTTTGTTTTGAAGTGTATTTTGTCTGATATAAGTATGGCTACCCTGGCTTTCTTTTGACATATATTTTGCATGACAGATGTTTCTCCGTCCCCTCACTTTCAATCTACAGGTGTCTTTAGGACTAAAATGAGTCTCTGTAGGCAGCATATAGATGGGCCTTCTTTCCTTATCCATTCCATCACCCTGTGTCTTTTGATTGGAGCATTAATCCATTTATATTCAAAGTAATTATTGATATATATGTATTTATTGCCATTGTGTATTTGCTTTGTGGTTGGTTTTGTAGATTTTCTCTTTTTTTTTCTTCCCTTGCTCTCTTTTCTCGCAATGAGTTGCTTTCTTTAGTGATATATTTAGATTCCCTTCTCTTTGTTTTTTGCGTATCTATTACTGCTTTTTGATTTTTTTATTTGTGGTTATCATTAGGTTTATATATGACATCTTCTACATATAGCAGTCTATATTAAGGTGATGGTTGTTTAGTTTGAACACATTCTTTACTCCTCTTCTCCCCCCACATTGTAGGTTATGGTGTCCTACTTTACATCTTTTCATTTTGTGAGCCTTTGATCTTTTTTTACAGATAAACTCATTTTTATTGCTTTTGTGCTTCCTTACTCTTACTTATGGTCTCTCCTTTCCACTCAGTGAGTCTCCTTTAACATTTCTTTAGGTCTGGTTTAGTGTTCATGAACTCCTTAGCTTTGGTTTGTCTGGGAGACTATTTCTTTCTCTCAAATGACAACTTTGCTGGATAGAGTATTCTGGGTTGAAGATTTTTCCCATTCAGCACGTGACATATATTATGCCACTCCCTTCTGGCATGCTAAGTTTCTGTTCAAAAATCTGGTAGCCTATGGGTTTTCCCTTGTAAGTTACTTCTTTTCTCTTGCTTCTTTAAAATTTTTTTTCTTTATCACTACTGTTTTTTTGTCTTAATTACTAGGGTCTTGGTGTGGTCCTCCTTGGGTTGATTTTGTTGGGGCATCTCTCTGCCTCCTGGTCTCGGTATCTGTTTGTTTCCCCAGATGAGGGAAATTTTTAACTACTATATCTTTGAATACATTTTCTGCACCCTTTTCTCTCTTTTCTTCTTCTGTGGTCCCTGTTATTAAGCTTGATGAAGTTTCTGAGTTCCCTACATCTATTTTTATATTGTATAATTTTTTTTCTCCCACCTGCTCAGCTTGATTACTTTCCATGACTCTGTCCTCCAGGTCACTAAGTCATTCTTCTGCTTCCTCTAGCCTGTATTTATTCCATCTCATATATTTTTAGTTTCATTTATTGTGTTCTTCACCTCTGATTGGTTCTCTTTGTTATCTCATTATTAAGGGTCTCACAGATGTCCTCCACTCTTAAGTCCAGTGAGTATCTTTATGACCATTAGTTCAAATTCTCAATCAGGCATACTACCTATCTCTGTTTCACTTAGGTCTCTTTCTTCGGTTTAGTCCTGCTTTTTCATACTCCCCTGTTTCCTAATTTTGTCTACCTCTTTATGTCTGTTTTTCTGTGCTGGGAAAGTCAGCTATGTCTCTTGGTCTTGAAAGTAGTGGGCAGCACGAGCACTTTTAACAAGGTAGCCCTTGTCCTTTGCCAGAGGGAATGTGACTCCTCTGCTAAGACTTGGGCCAGCTGGGGCTAATCCACAAAGCATGCACAGGCAGGGCACACAGTACTCACAAGTTGTGGGCACTGGTTCTTTTCCAATGGGTATAAGCCATGCTGCTGAGACCAGGTGCCTGGGGCTGTTACAATATTCGCATGGGTGGGGCATACAGTTTTCACTAGGTGCATGTGTCCTCTGGGAGAGGTGACCAGCTGCCACCATTCCTGCCAAGACTGAGGCCCTGCAAAACACACATCAAGAAGACATGGTGTTGACAGGATTTGCAGCGTCTTCTCAGGGGGGAACCCCATAGCATCAGGACTCAGGCAGACATGACTGAAAAGGGCTGATCTACCAAAGCACAAGGGAGCAGGGCTTCATGTAAGCAAGTTAAGTAGTTAATGTGGGTGCTGTGCTGGTTCCCACAGGTGGCCATGTGTTTATGCTGTGGGTGGGGGGTAATGGCACCTGCCAACCCCTTTGTTCCTGGAGGGATGTCCCTGCGAGCCCCACCTCACTGGGATGTGTTCTGAGATGAGTAAATAACACTCAAACCCATAAGTGCCTGGCATTTGTAGATGCTGCTTCCAGGCAGGATCTCTGTGGGCTGTTGTGCTGTCTGTTTGAGCCTGGGGACTCAGCTTCCTAATGCCCTCCAGGCCTTCCCAGCACCAAGCCTGATTTTTTAAAATTCCAGGCTTAAAGTCCCCCAGTTGTAAGAACTCAGAAAATTCAGTTTGGTTTCATAGCCAGATGCTATGGGGATTCACCTTCCCCGTGAGGGCTCCCTGTTGGGATAGTCAGTTTCTCTCCCCTCTCTTCACCCACAGCTCCCTCCCAAGGTTGCCCTGTGAATCAGTTTAGTTCCACCCTTCCTACCCTCTTCCTGTGGCCTCTTCTCTCCATTTAGTTATGGAGTTTGTTCTGCCAGTCTTCAGGTTGTTTTCTGCATTATGTGCACAGATATGAGCATTAGCTTGTTGTATCCCCGGGATGAAGTGAGCTTAGGGTCCTCCTCTTACACCATCTTCCCAGAAGTCCTTCCTGAGCTGTCTTTCTCACGCCTGCCCTGAGACTTTGCCATCCATCCATTCTACTGTCCTTTGTAGATATTCTTGTAAACTCCTACCCTTCCTCCCTAGAAACAGACTCCAAAGCAGCAGTCCTAAGTTCCCCCACTACAATAGCGACTGCATTTTTCACCCTGTGGGGCTGTTGAGAGGCAGAATTGAGAAAGATTTGTTTTGACCACCAGCCATGTGCCTTTTGCTCTCTGCCCCTTGCTCTGTACCTGCCACCTTGCCCTCAATCTCTCTTCCTTAGCGGGCCAATTATGGTTTGTTTTTTTTTTTTAAAGATTTTTATTTATTTGACAGGGAGAGAGTGGTCACAAGTAGGCAGAGAGGCAGACAGAGAGAGGGGGAAGCAGGCTCCCTGCTGAGCAGAGAGCCCGATGCAGGGCTCAATCCCAGGACCCTGAGATCATGACCTGAGCTGAAGGCAGAGGCTTAACCCACTGAGCCACTCAGGTGCCCCAATTTATAGAATTTAAAGGAATTTTGTATCAGGGTAACTGGGTGGCTCAGTCGGTTGAGCATCTGCCTTAGGCTCAGGTCATGATCCCAGGGTCCTGGAATTGAGCCCCGCTTTGGGCTTTCTGCTCAGTGGGGGGCCTGCTTCTTCCTCTCCCTCTGCCATGCTGTTCCTCCTACTTGTGCCTACTCTCTCTGTGTCAAAGAAATTTTTAAAATAAGGGAATTTTATAATCACTGATCTAAATTTTGAAGCCAGTTCAAGTGACTTTCATATTTTTCCATTATAAATACTAATTCAGCTTTACCTCTAAGTGGCCCAGGACTGATTTCTCCTACTATGAATCTTAATAAGTATAGTCTTTCATTTCTGAAGCTGTGATATTACTTGGCCTTTCCATTCTATCAAAGTATTGTTTAATTAACAAAAGGCATAACTAAGGTACACTGAAATGTGCTTTTGAATTATTTATTCCAAAAGTAGGCCCATATGCTAGTTTTCATTCAACTCATCAGAGCATGTTTATTCCAGTGACTAACAAGCTTTCTGATTCCATCAGCAAGAAAATGACGTTCAACAGTGAGGCTACTCTACATTTGTTATATCTCACGTGTGAATTTGCACTCCCAAAGGACATCATTTCATGGCCCAAACAACTATGGAGAGCACTAGGTGGAGTAATGTACGGCATCTGTTCCAGGGCTAGTCACACATGCTTGGTTTAACTTGTTCTGACAATAAATAGCAAAGGCCCCTCTGCTTTTCTGGCAGAAGTGCGGGCATTTCTAAATCAGATGTAGCAAATGGACTGGCTTCCCCTCCCAGGTGTGACCAGCAGCACTCACCATGTGTGTCTGCAGTGGTGAAGCCTTCCCTTTGAGATGGCAACACTGTCCCTCCCAGACTATTGGGTAAGAAAGGGGGGTGGGTGCCAGGACATGAAATGGGAAAAGGCCACTGATCCAGACTCTGGACTAGAGGATTGGAACCTATTCTTGGAGAAAGCCACTTCAAAATGTTTTCAACTAGATTTAAAAAAAAAATGCCAAAGTTGCATTGGGTGTGCATGCAAGCCCAGGTCAGCTGTGTTCTCATGGTCTCAGAGGCAAGTGGGTCTTCTTGAACCCCTGCCATTTTCCAGGGCCTTAAGAAACCACAGGTCTCCTAGGGAAGATGGCAGAGTAGGGGGAATCCTGAGATCATCCTGTTCCACATTATTTTTTTTTTAAATTTTTAAGATTTTATTTATTTGACAGACAGAGAGCACAAGTAGGCAGAGAGGCAGGCAGAGAGAGAAGAGGAAGCAGGCTCCCCACCAAGGAGAGAGCCTGATGTGGGGCTCGATCCCAGGACCCTGGGATCATGACCTGAGCCGAAGGCAGAGGCTTTATCCCCCTGAGCCACCCAGGCGCCCCATGTTCCATACTTTTTAACTAGGTATTTTCCACATCCCAAATCAACAAATCAGACAGTGATCCAAAGATTGGCAGAACTTCACACCTAAATATAGACAAGAAACTGCATCTGAAAAGTTAGGAAGGTCAGAAAGGCAAAGGAGGGTGGCCCTCAGGATCGAGGGAGCTGCATGTGTGGAGAGCAAAGAAATGAGCCTTTGCACTAGGGAACTCACCCACAGAAGACTAATCTCCATAACATTTGGCTTTAAAAACCAGAGGGGCCTGGGTCGCCTGGGTGGCTCCATCGGTTAAGCATCTGACTCTTGATTTCAGCTCAGGTCATGACTTCATGGTCCTGAGATCAAGCCTGAGTCAGGCTCCATGGAGCCTGCTTAAGATTCTCTTCCTCTCCCTCTGTTCCCTCCCCACCCCTGCTCGTGCTCTTGCTCTAAAATACGTGTGTGTGTGTGTGTGTGTAAAAATAAAATAAAAACCAGAGAGGCTGAATTCTTTGAGCTTTAAAAGTCAGCTGATTCAGCCCTAGGCAAGCCAGGAGGGCAAGTGAAAGCTGGGTCACCACCCTTAAAGAGACAGCAGCCTGCCCAGAAAGGCAAGTTAAAGTGACAATTTATATAAGACCAGGGCAAATGGAAAACAGATCTGTTCATACTGATTTTGGAGTGTACTGTGGGACTTCTCTGAAAGTGAGGGACCTGACAGGCACCATGTGCTGCCCCCACCCCCGCCGCCCCCCAGCATAAAGACAGAGTCACCTGTGAGACCCAGGGCTACAGAGACAGTTCTGCCTGACCTGCTGCTCATGCGTCACACCCCAGAGTTCTCCTGAGGACTCACCAAATCCAAACCTGCTGGCCTCTCTGCCCTAGGCTCAGGGCAAATTCTGTTAAAGCTACACCCGTGTTCTAACCAGCTGATAGGTGCACAGCAGCCTCAGTGTGCCAGGTACATCACTGTGTCCCCCACTGCCACTCTGTGCCATAACCAGCCACCGTCGCATGTCATGTCCTGCTGCACAGCCACAACCACTATCCATGCATCAGGCCCAGCTGCTGCCAGGCACCTTCATGCACCATTCCCAGCCCGACACACCCAGCAGCCCTGGCACGCAGGCCCTCCTGGCCCCGGCATACAGCCCCAAGCTGCCACAGCATTTCAGGAGATCCAGCATAGGACTGGTGGCTCAGCAAAAATTTTGCTATTACCAATGGCCCACTCCCAAGTTCTCCAGCAGCATGCCCCCTTGGAGCTAACACCAGAGAATAAGCATAGACCAGAACAAGCAGAGAGTCATCGCAGACAACTACATTGAAAGGAAAGGTGACTCAGAACAGCAGGGTACAAGCAACAAATATAGGAAACTCTGCTTAAGTGCCAGGTTCTGGTGAAAAGGGGACATTGCACTGCAGGGCATTCCAGGACCTCTTCATAATATCACTACTTCTAAGAACAGAAGACACAGCTGACTTCCTTAACAAGGAGAAACAGACACAAAGAGGCAGACAAAATGAGGAGACACAGAAATGTATCCCAAATGAAAGAACAGGGCAAGGCCACAGCCAGAGATCTAAGCAAAACAGATATAAGAAACATGCCTGATAGGAAATTTAAAGTGATGATCAAAAGGATACTCACTGGACTTGAGAAAAGAAGGGAGGACATCACTGGAATATTTAACACAGAGGTAAGGAGTAACATAACAGAGATAAAGGACTAAATAAATGGAATGAGAAACATGTTCAATGGAATAAATATAAGGATGGAAGAAGCAGAGAAATGAATTACTGACTTAGAAGACAGACTATTGGAAAATAATCAAACTGAACAAAAGAGAAAAAAGACTTATGCAAAAGGAGAAAACTTAGAGAACTGACTCCATCAAACATGATAACATTCAGAAGAGAGAATAGGGAGCAGAAAATTTATTTGAAGTAATTGCTGGAAACTTCCCCAGTCTGGGGAAGGAAGCAGATATCCAGATCTGGAGGTACAGAGAACTCCCATTAAAATTAACAAAAGCAGATGCACACCAAGACGTATTATGATTAAAATAGCAAAAATATGGTGATGAAGGAAAAATATTACAAATAAAGCAAAAGAGGACAGTTACATACAAAGAAAAACCCAAAAGGCCATCAGCAGCTTTTTCAGCAGAAACTCTGCAAGCATGAAAGCAGTGGCATGATAAATTCAAAGTGCTGAATGGGAAGAGCCTACAACAAAGAATATTCTATCCAGCAAGGCTATCATTCAGAATAGAAGAGATAGTTTCCAAGACAAACAAAACTAAAAGAGATCATGACCACTAAAGAAGCTCTACAAGAAATGTTAAAGGGGACTCTTTGAGTGGAAAGGAGAGAACAAAAGTCACAGGATAAAGGTAGGAAACACAAAAGTGGTGAAAAATGAAAATTCCTCTCAAAAATCCGTCAAGGGACTCACAAATAAAAGAATGTAAAATATGACAACATACATCTAAAGTGTGGGGAGGAGTAAAGAATGGGTTCAAACTTAAATGACCATCAATTTATATAAATTTCTACATGTAGAAGAGATTATATACAAGACTAATGGTAACCAAAAATCAAAAGTGAGTAACAAACATGCAAAAATAAAGAGAAAGGAACCCAAGTGTATCATTAAAGAAAGTCACACCACATGATAGAAAGACAAGATCAGAGAAAATCTTCAGAAACAACCACAAAACAAGTAATAAAATGACAATAAATACATATCTATTGGTAGTTATTTTGGATATGAATGTACTAAATGCTCCAATCAAAAGACACAAGGTGTCAGAAAGATACAAAAAAGACAACCCATCCATATGCTGCCTGAAAGAGCCTCATTTTAATCCTAAAGGTACCTGCAGATTCAAAGTGAGGGGATGGAGAAACATCTATCATGCAAATGGATGTCAAAGGAAAGCCAGGATAGCCATACTTATTTTGGACAATATAGGGATTAAACAAAAACTATAACAAGAGACAAAGAAAGACACTATATAATAAAAATAAAATGGGGGGGGGGGGCGCCTGGGTGGCTCAGTGGGTTAAGCCGCTGCCTTCGGCTCAGGTCATGATCTCAGGGTCCTGGGATCGAGCCCCGCATCGGGCTCTCTGCTCAGCAGGGAGCCTGCTTCCTCCTCTCTCTGCCTGCTTCTCTGCCTGCTTGTGATCTCTGTCAAATAAATAGATAAAATCTTAAAAAAAAAATAAAATGGGGACAATCTAACAATAAGATATAACAATTATATATACACCCAACATATACCACCCAAATACATGAAACAACTAATAACAAACATAGAGGAATTGATAACATTACAGTAATAGTGAGGGACTTTAACACCCTGCTTACATCAAAGGACAGATCATCCAAACAGAAAGTGAAGAAGGAAATGGTGGGTTTGAATAATATACTAGGCCAGATATATCTAACAGATATTTATGGTATTACATTCTAAAACAACAGAATACACATCCTTTTCGAGTGCACATGGAACATTTTCCAGAATAGATCACATACTAGCCCACATGACAAGCCTCAACAAATCAAGCATCTTTTCTGACAATGCTGTAAAACTAGAAATCAACCACAAGTAAAAATCTGGAAAGACCACAAATACATGGAGGTTAAATAACATGCTACTAAACAATGAATGGTTTAACCAAGAAATCAAAGAAGCAATCAAAAAGTACATGGAAACTAGCCATCAGGGAGATTCAAATTAAAACCACATTGAGATACCACCTTACATCAGTTAGAATGGCCAAAATTAGCAAGACAGGAAACGTGTGTTGGAGAGGATGTGGAGAAAGGGGAACCGTCTTACACTGTTGGTGGGAATGCAAGTGGGTGCAGCCACTTTGGAGAACAGTTTGGAGATTCCTCAAGAAATTAAAAATAGAGCTTCCCTATGACCCTGCAATTGCACTACTGGGTATTTACCCCAAAGATACAGATGTAGTGAAAGAAGGGCCATCTGTACCCCAATGTTTATAGCAGCAATGGCCACGGTCACCAAACTGTGGAAAGAACCAAGATGCCCTTCAACAGATGAATGGATAAGGAAGATGTGGTCCATATACACTATGGAGTATTATGCCTCCATCAGAAAGGATGAATACCCAACTTTTGTAGCAACATGGACGGGACTGGGAGAGATTATGCTGAGTGAAATAAGTCAAGCAGAGAGAGTCAAGTATCATATGGTTTCATTTACTTGTGGAGCATAACAAATAACATGGAGGACATAGGGAGATGGAGAGGAGAAGGGAGTTGAGGGAAATTGGAAGGGGAGGTGAACTATGAGAGACTATGGACTCTGAAAAACAATCTGAGGGTTTTGAAGGGGCTGGGGGGTGGGAGGTTGGGGGAGCCAGGTGGTGGATATTAAGGAGGGCACGTATTGCATGGAGCACTGGGTGTGGTGCAAAAACAATGAATTCTGTTATGCTGAAAAGAAATTTAAAAAAATAGGTGTGGGAGGAGTCAAGATGGCGGAGAAGTAGCAGGCTGAGACTACTTCAGGTAGCGGGAGATCAGCTAGATAGCTTATCTAAAGACTGCAAACACCTACAAATCCAATGGGAGATCGAAGAGAAGAAGAACAGCAATTCTAGAAACAGAAAATCAACCACTTTCTGAAAGGTAGGACTGGCAGAGAAGTGAATCCAAAGCGACGGGAAGATAGACCGCGGGGGGAGGGGCCGGCTCCCGGCGAGCGGCGGAGCAACGGAGCACAAAATCAGGACTTTTAAAAGTCTGTTCCGCTGTGGGACATCTCTCCAGAGGCTTAACACGGGGTCAGCGTGGCCTTAGGTGCCGCAGGGTCACAGAGTGATCGGGGGTGTCTGAGTGTTGCAGAGCTTACAGGTATTAGAACGGGGAAGCCGGCTACAGAGACAGAGCCGAGGAGTGAGCTCTCAGCTCGGGGTTACCTTGAACCAGTCGCAGGCTCAGTCAGCTCGGAGCGCGGCCGGAGGCCAGGCAGACGGGAGTAATTGGGCGCTGTTCTCTGAGGGCGCACTGAAGAGTGGGGCCCCAGGCTCTCGGCTCCTTGGGCCGGAGACCAGGAGGCCGCCATCTTCATTCCTGCCCTCCGGAACTCTACGGAAAGCGCTCAGGGAACAAAAGGTCCCGAAAGCAAACCCGAGCGGATTACTCAGCCCGGCCCGAGGTAAGGGCGGTGCAACTCCGCCTGGGGCAAAGACGCTTGAGAATCACTACAACAGGCCCCTCCCCCAGGAGATCAACAAGAAACCCAGCCAGGACCAAGTTCACCTACCAAGGAGTGCAGTTTCAATACCAAGGAGAGCAGCGGAATTCCAGAGGAGGGGAAAGCAAAGCATGGAAATCATGTCTTTCTCCCCATGATTCTTTACTCTTACAGTTAATTTCATTTTTTATTCTTTTTCAATTTTTTTCCCTCTCTTCTTCTGCTAAATTTTAACTTTTGCCCGTTTCTTTTTTTAACATTTTTTTTATTTTTTATTTTTTTAAAGATTTTATTTATTTATTTGACAGAGAGAGATCACAAGTAGGCAGAGAGGCAGATAGAGAGGTGGAAGCAGGCTCCCTGCAAAGCAGAGAGCCTGATGTGGGGCTCAATCCCAGGACACTGGGATCATGATCTGAGCCGAAGGCAGAGGCTTTAACCCACTGAGCCACCCAGGTGCCCCTTTTAACGTTTTTTAACTAGCAATATATATATATATTTTTTAATATTTTTTCTTTATTCATTTTCCTTTTTTAATTGTTTTTTTTTTCTTTCTGAACCTCTTTTCATCCCCTTTCTCCCCCCCCCCCCCAATTTGGGATTTCTTCTGATTTGGCTAAAGCATATATTCCTGGGGTCTTTGCCATCCTTTTAGTATTTTACTTGCTCCTTCATATACTCCTATCTGGACAAAATGACAAGGCGGAAAAATTCAACACAAAAAAAGAACAAGAGGCAGTACCGAAGGCTAGGGACCTAATCAATACAGACATTGGTAATATGTCAGATATAGAGTTCAGAATGACAATTCTCAAGGTTCTAGCCGGGCTCGAAAAAGGCATGGAAGATATTAGAGAAACCCTCTCAGGAGATATAAAAGCCGTTTCTGGAGAAATAAAAGAACTAAAATCTAACCAAGTTGAAATCAAAAAAGCTATTAATGAGGTGCAATCAAAAATGGAGGCTCTCGGGGCGCCTGGGTGGCTCAGTGGGTTAAGCCGCTGCCTTCGGCTCAGGTCATGATCTCGGAGTCCTGGGATCAAGTCCCGCATCGGGCTCTCTGCTCAGCAGGGAGCCTGCTTCCTCCTGTCTCTCTGCCTGCCTCTCTGCCTGCTTGTGATCTCTCTCTGTCAAATAAATAAATAAAATCTTTAAAAAAAATGGAGGCTCTCACTGCTAGGATAAAGGAGGCAGAAAAAAGAATTAGTGATATAGAAGACCAAATGACAGAAAATAAAGAAGCTGAGCAAAAGAGGGACAAACAGCTACTGGACCACGAGGGCAGAATTCGAGAGATAAGTGACACCATAAGACGAAACAACATTGGGATAATTGGGATTCCAGAAGAAGAAGAAAGAGAGAGGGGAGCAGAAGGTATATTGGAGAGAATTATTGGAGAGAATTTCCCCAATGTGGCAAAAGGAACAAGCATCAAAATCCAGGAGGTGCAGAGAACCCCCCTCAAAATCAATAAGAATAGGTCCACACCCCATCACCTAATAGTAAAATTTACAAGTTTTAGTGACAAAGAGAAAATCCTGAAATCAGCCTGGGAAAAGAAGTCTGTAACATACAATGGTAAAAATATTAGATTGGCAGCAGACTTATCCACAGAGACCTGGCAGGCCAGAAAGAGCTGGCATGATATATTCAGAGCACTAAACGAGAAAAACATGCAGCCAAGAATACTATATCCAGCTAGGCTATCGTTGAAAATAGAAGAAGAGATTAAAAGCTTCCGGGACAAACAAAAACTGAAAGAATTTGCAAATACCAAACCAGCTCTACAGGAAATATTGAAAGGGGTCCTCTAAGCAAAGAGAGAGCCTAAAAGTAGTAGATCAGAAAGGAACAGAGACAATATACAGGAACAGTCACCTTACAGGCAATACAGTGGCACTAAATTCATATCTCTCAATAGTTACCCTGAATGTTAATGAGCTAAATGCCCCAATCAAAAGACACAGGGTATCAGAATGGATAAAAAAACAAAACCCATCTATATGTTGCCTACAAGAAACTCATTTTAAACCCGAAGACACCTCCAGATTTAAAGTGAGGGGGTAAAAAACAATTTTCCATGCTAATGGACATCAGAAGAAAGCAGGAGTGGCAATCCTTATATCAGATCAATTAGATTTTAAGCCAAAGGCTATAATAAGAGATGAGGAAGGACACGATATCATACTCAAAGGATCTGTCCAACAAGAAGATCTAACAATTTTAAATATCTATGCCCCTAATGTGGGAGCAGCCAACTATATAAACCAATTAATAACAAAATCAAAGAAACACATCGACAATAATACAATAATAGTAGGGGACTTTAACACTCCCCTCACTGAAATAGATCATCCAAGCAAAAGATCAACAAGGAAATAAAGGCCTTAAATGACACACTTGACCAGATGGACATCAGATATATTCAGAACATTTCATCCCAAAGCAACAGAATACACATTCTTCTCTAGTGCACATGAAACATTCTCCAGAATAGATCACATCCTCGTTCCTAAATCAGGTCTCAACTGGTATCAAAAGAATGGGATCATTCCCTGCATATTTTCAGACCACAATGTTCTGAAGCTAGAACTCAATCACAAAAGGAAATTGGGAAAGAACCCAAATACATGGAGACTAAACAGCATCCTTCTAAAGAATGAATGGGTCAACCAGGAAATTAAAGAAGAATTGAAAAAAATTCATGGAAACAATGATAATGAAAACACAACAGTTCAGAATCTGTGGGACACAACAAAGGCAGTCCTGAGAGGAAAATACATAGCGGTACAAGCCTTTGTCAAGAAATAAGAAAGGTCTCAGGTACACAACCTAACCCTACACCTAAAGGAGCTGGAGAAAGAACAAGAAAGAAACCCTAAATCCAGCAGGAGAAGAGAAATCATAAAGATCAGAGCAGAAATCAATGAAATAGAAACCAAAAAAACAATAGAACAAATCAGTGAAACTAGGTGCTGGTTCTTTGAAAGAATTAATAAGATCGATAAACCCCTGGCCAGACTTATCAAAAAGAAAAGAGAAAGGACCCAAATAAATAAAATCATGAATGAAAGAGGAGAGATCACAACGAACACCAAAGAAATATAGACAATTATAAGAACATACTATGAGCAACTCTACGCCAACAAATTTGACAATCTGGAAGAAATGGATGCATTCCTAGAGACACATAAACTACCACAACTGAACCAGGAATAAATAGAAAGCCTGAACAGACCCATAACCAGTAAGGAGATTGAAACAGTCATCAAAAATCTCCAAACAAACAAAAGCCCAGGGCCAGACGGCTTCCCGGGGGAATTCTACCAAACATTTAAAGAAGAACTAATTCCTATTCTCCTGAAACTGTTCCAAAAAATAGAAATGGAAGGAAAACTTCCAAACTCATTTTATGAGGCCAGCATCACCTTGATCCCAAAACCAGACAGGGATCCCATCAAAAAAGAGAACTATAGACCAATATCCTTGATGAACACAGATGCGAAAATCCTCACCAAAATACTAGCCAATAGGATTCAACAGTACATTAAAAGGATTATTCGCCACGGCCAAGTGGGATTTATTCCAGGGCTGCAAGGTTGGTTCAACATCCGCAAATCAATCAATGTGATACAACACATTAATAAAAGAAAGAACAAGAACCATATGATACTCTCCATAGATGCTGAAAAAGCATTTGACAAAGTACAGCATCCCTTCCTGATCAAAACTCTTCAAAGTATAGGGATAGATGGCACATACCTCAATATTATCAAAGCCATCTATGAAAAACCCACCGCAAATGTCATTCACAATGGAGAAAAAATGAAAGCTTTTCTGCTAAGGTCAGGAACACGGCAGGGATGTCCGTTATCACCACTGCTATTCAACATAGTACTAGAAGTCCTAGCCTCAGCAATCAGACAACAAAAGGAAATTAAAGGCATCCAAATTGGCAAAGAAGAAGTCAAACTATCACTCTTTGCAGATGATATGATACTATATGTGGAAAACCCAAAAGACTCCACTCCAAAACTGCTAGAACTTGTACAGGAATTCAGTAAAGTGTCAGGATATAAAATCAATGTACAGAAATCAGTTGCATTTCTCTACACCAACAACAAGACAGAAGAAAGAGAAATTAAGGAGTCCATCCCATTTACAATTGCACCCAAAACTATAAGATACCTAGGAATAAACCTAACCAAAGAGACTAAGAATCTATACTCAGAAAACTATAAAGTACTCATGAAAGAAATTGAGGAAGACACAAAGAAATGGAAAAATGTTCCATGCTCCTGGATTGGAAGAATAAATATTGTGAAAATGTCTATGCTACCTAAAGCAATCTACACATTTAATGCAATTCCTATCAAAGTACCATCCATTTTTTTTCAAAGAAATGGAACAAATAATCCTAAAATTTATATGGAACCAGAAAAGACCTCGAATAGCCAAAGGAATATTGAAAAAGAAAGCCCAAGTTGGTGGCATCACAATTCCGGACTTCAAGCTCTATTACAAAGCTGTCATCGTCAAGACAGCATGGTACTGGCAAAAAAGAGACACATAGATCAATGGAACAGAATAGAGAGCCCAGAAATAGACCCTCAACTCTATGGTCAACTAATCTTTGAGAAAGGAAAGAATGTCCAATGGAAAAAAGACAGCCTCTTCAATAAATGGTGTTGGGAAAATTGGCCAGCCACATGCAGAAAAATGAAATTGGGTCATTTCCTTACACCACACACGAAAATAGACTCAAAATGGATGAAGGACCTCAATGTGAGAAATGAATCCATCCAAATCCTTGAGGAGAACACAGGCAGCAACCTCTTCGACCTCAGCCGCAGCAACATCTTCCCAGGAACATCGCCAAAGGCAAGGGAAGCAAGGGCAAAAATGAACTTTTGGGATTTTATCAAGATCAAAAGCTTTTGCACAGCAAAGGAAACAGTTAACAAAACCAAAAGACAACTGACAGAATGGGAGAAGATATTTGCAAACGACATATCAGATAAAGGGCTAGTGTCCAAAATCTATAAAGAACTTAGCAAACTCAACACCCAAAGAACAAATAATCCAATCAGGAAATGGGCAGAAGACATGAACAGACATTTCTGCAAAGAAGACATCCAGATGGCCAACAGACACATGAAAAAGTGCTCCACATCACTCGGCATCAGGGAAATACAAATCAAAACCACAATGAGATATCATCTCACACCAGTCAGAATGGCTAAAATTAACAAGTCAGGAAATGACAGATACTGGTGAGGATGTGGAGAAAAGGGAACCCTCCTACACTGTTGGGAATGCAAGCTGGTGCAACCACCCTGGAAAACAGCATGGAGGTTCCTCAAAATGTTGAAAATAGAACTGCCCTATGACCTAGCAATTGCACTGCTGGGTATTTACCTTAAAGATACAAACGTAGTGATCCGAAGGGGTACGTGCACCCGAATTTTTATAGCAGCAATGTCTACAATAGCCAAACCATGGAAAGAACCTAGATGTCCATCAACAGATGAATGGATAAAGAAGATGTGGTATAAATACACAATGGAATACTTTGCAGCCATCAAAAGAAACAAAATCTTGCCATTTGCGATGACGTGGATGGAACTAGAGGGTATCATAGCGAAATAAGTCAATCAGAGAAAGACAACTATCACATGATCTCCCTGATATGAGGAAGTGGAGATATAACATGGGGGGTTCAGGGGGTAGGAGAAGAATAAATAAAACAAGATGGGATTGGGAGGGAGAGAAACCATAAGTGACTCTTAATCTCACAAAACAAACTGAGGGTTGATGGGGGGAGGGAGGTTGGGAGAAGGGGGGCAGGGTTATGGACATTGGGTAGGGTATGTGCTATGGTGAGTGCTGTGAAGTGTGTAAACCTGGCTATTCACAGACCTGTACCCCTGGGGATTAAAAATATATGTTTATAAAAAATAATAAAAAAAATTTAAAAAAGGACATAAAAAAAATAAAAAATTTTTTTAAAAAGTACATGGAAACTAACAAAAATGAAAACATAATGGTCCAAAACTTTTGGGATGCAGCAAATGCTGTTCTAAAAGGGAAGTTTATAGCAATACAGGCCTATCTAAAGAAGCAAGAAAAACCCCAAATAAACAACCTAGCCTCATCCATAAGGGAGCTAGAAAAAGAACAACAAAACCCAAAAACCAGCAGAAGGATGGAAATAATAAAGATTAGAGCAGAAATACATGTTACAGAAACTAAAACAAAACAAAACAAAAAACACAATAGATCAATGAAACCAGGAGCTGATTCTTTTAAAAATATCAATAAAATTGATAAATTTTTTCAATGGGTAAAGAAGGACCCAAGTAAATAAAATCACTTTTGAGAGGAGAAATAACCAACACCACAGAAATACAATCAGAAGAGAATATTTAAAAAAAACTATATACCAATGAATTGGTTAATCTAAAATAAATGGATAGATTTCTAGAAACATATAAACTACCAAAAGTGAAGCAGAAAAAGTAAAAAAAAATTTAAATAAGACAATAACCAGCAAAGAAATTAAATCAGAATCAAAATGCTTCCAACAAATAAAAGCCCAGGACCAATAACCAGCAAAGAAATTAAATCAGAATCAAAATGCTTCCAACAAATAAAAGCCCAGGACCAGATACCTTCACAGGAGAATTCTACCAAACATTTAAAGAAGAATTAATACCTATCCTTTTAAAACTAATACCAAAAAATGGAAAAGGAAGGAAAACTTCCAAATTCATTCTATCAGGCAGCATTACCCTGATACTAAAACCATATGTAGTTCACAAAAAAGAACTACAGAGCAATATATCTGATAAACATAGAGGCACAAATCCTCAACAAAATACTAGCAAACTGAATCCAACAATACATTAAAAAAATCATTCACCACAATCAAGTGGGATTTATTCCCGGGTTGCAAGGGTAATTCAATATTCACAAATCAACTGATGTGACGTATCCATAAGGGAAAGAATGAGAGTCGTACAATCATTTCAATAGACTCAGAAAAAGTATTTGATAAAGTACCATTCATAATATCCCTCAGCAAAGCAGACTAAGAGGGAACATACTTCAACATAGTAAAGGCCTTATGTGAAAAACCCATAGCTGACATCATACTCAATGGAGAAAAACTGAGAGCTTTTCTCCTAAAGTCAAGAACAATACAAGAATGTCCACTCTCACCACTTTTATTTTATACTGGAAGTCCTAGCCACAACAATCAGACAACCAAAGAAGTAAAAGTCATCCAGATCAGTAAGGAAGAAGAAAAACTTTTACCATTTGCAGGTGCCATTATACTATATAGAGAAAACCCAAAAGACTCCACCAAAAACGTGCTAGAACTAATAAACAAATTCATCAAGGTCACAGGATATGAAATCAATGGACAGAAATCTGTTACATTTCTATATACCAATAATGAAGCAGCATAAAGATGAATTAAGAAAACAATAGCCAAACTATGGAAAGAACCTAGATGTCCATCAACAGACGAATGGATAAAGAAGACGTGGTATATATACACAATGGAATACTATGCAGCCATCAAAAGAAATGAAATCTTGCCATTTGCGACGGCGTGGATGGAACTAGAGGGTATCATGCTTAGCGAAATAAGTCAATCGGAGAAAGACAACTATCATATGATCTCCCTGATATGAGGGATAGGAGATGCAACATGGGGGGTTAAGGGGGTAGGAGAAGAGTAAATGAAACAAGATGGAATTGGGAGGGAGAGAAACCATAAGTGACTCTTAATCTCACAAAACAAACTGAGGGTTGATGGGGGGAGAGGGGTTGGGAGGGGGTGGGATTATGGACACTGGGGAGGGTATGTGCTATGGTGAGTGCTGTGAAGTGTGTAAACCTGGTGATTCACAGACCTGTACCCCTGGGGATAAAAATATATGTTTATAAAAAATAAAATTAATAAAAAAAAAGAAAACAATCCCATTTACAACTGCACCCAATATAACAAAGTACGTAGAAATGAACCTAACCAAAGAGGTGAAAAGCCTATCATCTGAAAACCACAAAACACTCATGAAAGAAACTGAAGATGACACAAAGAAGTAGAAAGATGTTCTGTGCTCTTGGACTGGAATAACACATTTTGTTGAAATTTCTATACTACCCAAGGCAATGTACACATCTAATGCAACCCCTATCAAAATACCACAGCAATTTTCACAGAACTAGAACAAACAATCCTAAAATTTGTAGGGAATCACAAAAGACCCCACTGCAATACCCAAAGCGATCTTGTAAAAGCAAAGCAAAGCAAACCTGGGGGCATCACAACCCCAGACTTCAAGCTCTATTACAAAGCTGTAATAATCAAAACAGTATGGTACTGGTACAAAAATAGACACATAGATCAATAGAACAGAACAGAAAATCCAGATATAAGCCCACAACATATGGTCAATTAATCTTCAACAAAGCAGGAAAGAATATCCAGTGGCGAAAAAGACACTTTCTTCAACAAATGGTGCTGGGAAAATTGGAGAGCCACATGCAAAACAATGAAATTAGACCACTTTCTTACACCATAGACAAAATCAACTTCAAGTTTTTTTTTTTTTAATCAACTTCAAGTTTGATGAAAGACTTAAATGTGAGACCTGAAGCCACAAAAATCCTAGGAAAGAACATAGGCAGTAACCTCTTTGACATCAGCTGTAACAACTTCTTTCTGGATATGTCTCCTGAGGCAAAGGAAACAAAAGCAAAAAGAAACTACTAGGACTATGTAAAAAACCTTCTGCACAGTGCAGGAAAGATTCAACAAAACTGAAAGGCAGCCTACGGAATGGGACAAGACACTTGCAAATGACTCGTCCGATAAAGGTTTAGTATACAAAATATATAAAGAACTTATAAAACCCAACCCCACAAAAAAACAATAATCCAATTAAAAAATGGGCAGAAGACATGAGTAGACATTTCTCCAAAGACATACAGATGAACCAATAGACACATGAAAAGATGCTCATCATCACTCATCATCCAGGAAATGCGAATCAATCTATCTGCCATGAGATATCACCTCATACCCGTCAGAATGGCTAAAACCAAGAACACAAGATACAATGGGAGTTGACAAGGATATAGAGAAAGGGGAACCCTCTTGCACTGTTGGAGGGAAGGCAAACTTGTGCAGCCACTGTGGAAAACATATGGAAGTTCCTCAAAAGGTTAAAAATAGAACAACCCTACAATCCAGCAATCGCACTACTGGGTACTTACCCCAAGAATACAAAAGCACTAATTCCAAAGGATACATGCATCCTACGTTTATAGCAGCAGTATCTACAATATCCAAGATAATGGAAGCAGCCCAAGTGTCCATCAAATGATGAATGGATGAAGAATATGTGGTGTAGATATACAATGGAATATTATTCGGCCATGAAAAAAAGAATTAAACCTTGCCATTTACAATGACATGGATGGAGCTAGAGAGTATTATGCTATGTAGAATAAGCTAGTCAGAAAAAGACAAATACCAAATGATTTTACTCATATGTGGAATTTAAGGAGAAAAATAAGCAAAGAGGAAAAATAAGGAAAGGAGAGAGGCAAATCAAAAAACAGACTCTTAACTATGGAGAAAGGGGAAAGAGGGATGGGGGCAGAGGGATGGCTGAAATGGGGGGCAAGAATTAAGGAGGCCACATGTGATGAGCATTGGGTGATGTGTGGAAGTTATATTATACACCTGAGACTAATATAAGACTATGTTAACTAACTGGAATTTAAAAAAAGAAAAAAAGAGAAAAGAAACCATAACCCTCCTTTCCCAAGATTTCTGTAAATCACTGGTGCTTCTGTGCTCACAGTCAAGCTCCTCAGTTCACCTATGCGGCCTCTGCTTCCTTTCTGTGTCACCTAGGGAGCAAAGCTCAATTCCTCGCTGCTTTCTATGAGACACCACCATGTGCATTGAGCCTTGACCATGTTATTATAAGTTTACTGAATATTACTGCTAATAATTGCATTGATTTAGTACTCACTAAAGATCAAGTAACACATTAAGATTCCCAACCACTCATAACCCAGAGAAGCTATAAGATTTGGCCAAGTCCATTTGCAATGACGTGGATGGAACTAGAGGGTATTCTGCTGAGCGAAATAAGTCAATCGGGGAAAGACGATTATCATATGATCTCCCTGATATGAGGAAGTGGAGATGCAACGTTGGGGGTTTGGGGGTAGGAAAAGAATAAATGAAACAAGATGGGATCAGGAGGGAGACAAACCATAAGAGACTCTTAATGTCACAAAACAAACTGAGGTGGGCCGGGGGTAGGGGGATAGGGAGAGGGTGGTGGGGTTATGGACATTGGGGAGGGTATGTGTTATGGTGAGTGCTGTGAAGTGTGTAAACCTGGCGATTCACAGACCTGTAAACCTGGGGCTAATGATACATTATATGTTTATAAAATAATTTAAAAATTTAATTAAAAAAAAAAAGATTTGGCCAAGTCACTCTGCTGAAAGGCACCAGGGCTGGGATCTGAACCCAGGGTGCTTCAAGCGGGAGCTGCACAACATTTAGCTACTCTACGGACACAGCACCCACCGAGACACTACCCCAGTACTTGGGCACCAGGGCAGCCTTGAGCTAAACCACAGAGGATATCTCTTATTGGTGAGAATCATCTCTGAGCCCTGAAGGATAACTGGGAACAGAACACTGGCCTCTCCCATCTCTCTCCTGTTTCCCATACCTGGACTATGTAGGACATCCATGGCTGTGGGGAGACCTGATGATGCTTGGCGGCACAAACAGCCCATCTGCCCATATATCACTGGGCTGGATGTGACCGTGCTGCTGCTGCTGCTGCTGCTGCTGCTGCTCCAGTCTCAGGAATCAGGGAATTCAAGTGAGAGGATGGCCCTGATTTAGGATTACAAGGACCCTGCACCCTTCCCCAGCCCTCTGGACATCACGGGAGAGTGACCTGGAAAATCAAATGCAGAAAAGTGTCCTGAAATATAGGAGTCTTGTTTGAGGCATAGTAGAACCTATTAGCTTGATAAATTGGTCTGGAAATCTTATTAAAAGAGACAAATCATTCCACTTTCTCTCTGGACTGAAAATATTGGGGGTAATAGACTTTTTCCCTGATGCCTGTGACCCACGTACCTCATGTCAGGATCACAGCCAACCTCTGGCAAAGCTCAATTCAATGCAGGTGATAAAGGCTATTATTTTTTTAATGGGCAGTTCTGATTAATTCTGATTTCTTTGGCATACCACCAACTAATCTCTACCAGTCCCTCATTACTGTGAAGGTTGCAAGCCAGAAGAGCCAATGGCAAAGAGAAATGAAGTTCAGATTGTGGGCTTGTCATTATTGCACAGTTCGGCCGATAACTGTCTAGCACCCCCACCACACACAGACCCAGCTCCTTTCTCAGTGTGCTCAATTAACCCATGGTGGACATGGGGAAGCAAAGCACCCCTGCATTAGGAAACCTAGTCTTGCACATCTTTGCTATTTAAGAGGAATGATTAGAAGAATCCTTCTGATGTATATGTTAGCTGTTACCATCATGGCGGTCATGTGTGCTGGACACTGATAGGTTCCAGAATAATGTGAATTACTGGAATTCAGCAGATCCTTATTCCGTGCCTGGCACTGGGCAAAGGGTTTCTTCACATGTATCATCTCCTTTATCATTAGAACAACTCTGTAGGTCAAGGGTTGGCAAACTTTTCTCTGTAAAGGACCAGACAGGAAATATTTTCGGTTTTGCGGGCAACTTTGGGTTATGCGGGGTATTGCCAGTTACTCAAATCTGCCGTTGTAGTTTGAAAGCAACCACAGACAATACATAAATTAATAACTGTGGCTGTATTTCAGTCAAACTGTATTTGCAAAATCAGCCAATGGGTCAGACTTACCCTGTAAGCCGTCATGTTATTCCCAAGCTGAAATTTGGGTTCTTTTCTCTCTCCTATATCCTCCTTCCCCCTGCTCTTCCATTCTGGTTCTGGTTCTAGAGGAAGACTGGAATTAAAGATGTTTTGCATGTGACTGTCCAGGGAGAGTTGGCTGTGCTCTCTCAACAAGAGGGAGAAGGATCATTTTTGTGAAGATCCTGCATCTATGGTGGCCACAGGGGGCCACCATTTCCATGGGTCACCTATCATCTAGCTCCTTGTCTGCAAGCTCAGTATAGACTGTGGCTGCTGATGAAAGACTTGATCTCAGGCTGCTCTCAGGAGCCTTACTGGGTCTTCCTGAGTCTCAGGTACATTTTTCGGTAACTTCCCAATGGTCGAACAGATGGCCTCTTTGTCCACACCAGGGCGGTCCCCAGCAAACCCGCAGCTGCAGTCTTAGCTCCCCTGCGTGCCCCAACTCTGGGGCCTATAGACCTGCACAGGGTCCATCTCCATGCCCCTTCAAAACGGGGGATTTGCAGAAGCGTGCTTTGCCCCTCTCTGAGCCACAACCCGTGCCACCTACCTGAATATTCTTTCCCCAACTGAAGTCATCTAATGGCTTGACATATACAGGGGAATAAATTACTCTCTCCTTGATGGCGGTATAAATGTGGGAAACAAATTAGGATCTTAAGCCAGGGTTTCTCAGTCTCTGCTCTATTTGGGGCTGGACTGCTCTCTGAGGAGTATGCCCTGTAGGATGGCTATTAGCATCCTGGCCTCTACATGCTGGAGGCCCATAGCATCCCCCAGGTGTGACTTTCAGAAATGTCTCCCGACGTTGCCAAATGTCCCCTGGCTGGCCAAACCACCTCTGGCTGAAAACCACTGTCTTTGGTCAGAGAGCAACCATTGCCTTTTGCTCTCAGGGATAGGTCCTAAATCCAGTTCCAGAAAAATAGGAAAGATCATGGGCAGGGTCTCTCAGCACCGTGTCACCTGATCTTCCGTGGGAGAAAACAGGCCTGGGCCACAGCAAGCGAGCAGCAGAGCCGGGATAGGGACCCAAACCAGTCTGATGCCAAGGCCTGTGTGTTTCTCAAGCTACTGAGGATCTGATGATAAGAGGGGCACTGGGAAGGTTTTTCCAGAATGGGGAAGTTTGCTTTGCTTCGTGTTGAAATAGAGACCGTACTTGTTCCAATCCTGCCAGCATTTCGAGGGAGGTATTATTCCCCTTTGCTTTACAGAGGAGGAAACTGAGGCCCAGCAACCCTAACAAATGGTTTAGAATCAGCAGAGCAAATATTTTATAAGTGCAGTGTTTCTGTGTCTAGAGCTTTGACTTTTCAACAACAGACATGGGTGGCTGCTCCCCAAAGGGAGCAGGGTCAACTTCTCCCCCTACTACTGTTCCTTCCTAGCCAGCATGTTCTGCAGACAGTAAGAAAGGGCCTGGTGATAAATGAGCACGATGGTGCCCATGCCTCCCTCAGCCTCTCTCTCTCTCTCTGAACTCTCTCCTGCCCCAGCTCTGTATGCAGTACTGGCCCGAGAAGACGTCTGGGTGCTACGGGCCCATCCAGGTGGAGTTCGTGTCCGCAGACATAGATGAGGACATCATCCACAGAATATTCCGCATCTGTAACATGGCCCGGGTAAGGGTCCAGCCAGGAGGCTTTGCTGTGCTCTCCGGATCATCCCGTCCTCGGGGAAACGATGCCTCTGCTGATTGTGGCTTCAGACCCAACAGTGGCTCTGACACTCAGAGACCCACGGGGAGGCCTCCAGCCTGCCATCTGCCTCTTCCCTGACACACTTGCTGCCTTGTGGTCAAATCTTCTCAGAATTCAGTGCTTCCCCACTGCTGTCCTGTTTTGGCAGGAGTTGACAGGGTCTTTGATCGGATCCAGGAAGCTTTGGGCTAGACCCTGAGAACACCAAGATGGAAGATGATTAGTTGCTTCCGGGGGGACTTTACCAGCTAGCTGGAGGAGTATTGGGTGGGAGGGAGCAGATCGGTAGTCTGTGAAATGGCTACAGAATGGCTTTGGTCTTTACCATTTACTGGGGGTCCCAGGGTCCCAGAACTCCATCTCTGCCCTCAGTTCCCTGCCCGGTGGGAAGGTGATCTATGTTCTGGCACATGAACCTCGGCGGGGAGAGAAGAATTCTGCCCAGTAGAGTCAGGGAAGGCTCTTCCTAGAGAAAGGGACATTTGGGTTTTGGAAACCAGTAGTTTTCCAGGGAGAAAGGAGGTGCAGGGACGTCGTGGCAGGAGAATCCATATGCACAAAGGGAGAAAGAGGAGTGTGTCCCCATGACGACACAGCATCGACCCCATTCGGTCTATCTCCCGCTCGGGTGCCGCAGCCCCGAGGCCTATGAAGGGCTTGTGTCCCTGGAAGAACAGCCCTGACGGCCTCTCTGTTCTCAGCCTCAGGATGGGTACCGGATAGTCCAGCACCTGCAGTACATCGGCTGGCCGGCCTACCGGGACACACCCCCCTCCAAGCGCTCTCTGCTCAAAGTGGTCCGACGGCTGGAGAAGTGGCAGGAGCAGTACGACGGGAGGGAGGGACGCACTGTGGTCCACTGCCTGTGAGTACTGTGGAAGGCTCTCTGGTGGGGGGGGTGACCGGTGTCTGTCTTAGGGGATGCCACTGGCCATAGGAATGCCTGGCTATACGACATCTCAATATTCCTTAAAAGTCAAGGGGTGTGTCCAGTCAGAATGGCTAAAACTGACAAGTCAGGAAATGACAGATGCTGGCGAGGATGCAGAGAAAGGGGAACCCTCCTACACTGTTGGTGGGAATGCATGCTGGTGCAACCACCCTGGAAAACAGCATGGAGGGTCCTCAAAAAGTTGAAAATAGAACTACCCTATGACCCAGCAATTGCACTACTGGGTATTTACCCTAAAGATACAAATGTAGTGATCTGAAGGGGCACGTGCAGCCAAATGTTTATAGTAGCAATGTCCACAATAGCCAAACCATGGAAAGAACCTAGATGTCCATCAACAGATGAATGGATAAAGAAGATGTGGTATATATATACAATGGAATACTATGCAGCCATCAAAAGAAATGAAATCTTGCCATTTGCGATGGAACTAGAGGGTATCATGCTTAGTGAAATAAGTCAATCAGAGAAAGACAACTATCATATGATCTCCCTGATACGAGGAAGTAGAGATGCAACATGGGGGGTTTGGGGAGTAGGAAAAGAATAAATGAAACAAGATGGGATCGGGAGGGAGACAAACCATAAGAGACTCTTAATGTCACAAAACAAATTGAGGGTTGCCCGGGAGGAAGGGGTACAGAGAGGGTGGTTGGGTTATGGACATTGGGGAGGGTATGTGCTATGGTGAATGCTGTGAAGTGTGTAAACCTGGTGATTCAAAGACCTGTAAACCTGGGGCTAATAATACATTATATGTTTATTAAAAAATTTTTTTTTTAATTATAAAAAAAAGTCAAGGGGTATGTATTCAAGGAATTACGATCTTTCATGGACTGGGGTTGCCCGTTTGTTGCCTTGAACTAAGGTTATGTGACACGTTATTAATGCAAAACCGGGAGGCCTTTCGCAAACATCGGGGGTAGACCGGCCGCTCCCCAGCACTCCCGATGGGGGAGAAAGCCCTGGTCCCCCACAGGAGGCACGATGTGTCCTGTTAATCGCAAGAAAGCTGGGGTGAAGTGGCTTCCACCGACCAGATCCTCGAATTATTCCCCAAAGAAGAGCACACGATGATCTTCCTTTTGCAGAGTAAATATTTCTGGAGCCGGTGGAGGCCCTGGTCACACCTTCCTGACCTCAGAATCGAGTTCAGTCTTTACAAAATGAGCTTACTGTTCCTTCTTTCAAGCAAGGGGTGCAAGCATGTGTCAGGAAAACCAGACAGACATGCACACGCACAGCTTAAGGCCACCACCTATCACAAGCCTTTCTTCCCCAAAGATGCAGATCCCAAACCAGGCACCGGAAAGATGCCGTGAGGTGTCAGTGTCACATGGATGGGCGCAGTCAGCCAAACCAAGCTGTTTCTGCCCACATCCCAGACCCTGGCAACGGGTTCCCTGCCACCGAGCCCCTGCCTCCCATCCAGGTCGCTCCCACACACTCAGGGGGCCTCCCCTTTGGCTCACAGGCACACCCGTCCCAGGCATCACTCCACCAGGCCCCGGAACACCTGTGCCCACTCGCCTCTTCCTCTTGGACTCTGCCTTTCTTGCTTCAAAAAAGTACTAAACCCTCCTTCTGTGGGGCGTTCCATCCTCCTCCTGCAGGTGATTGTTTTTTAGCCTGCTTTTAGAAAG